>NC_069793.1:45555096-45857980 GCF_027406575.1 Nycticebus coucang
TTGGGACTCTCACATGAAAGCTATAACCCAGCTACAACATAACAATAGGGGGAAGTGGGAAAGGGAGGGGGATCGGTGGGATTACACCTGTGGTGCATATTACAGGGGTATTTGCGAAACTTGGTAAAGGTAGAATGTAAATGTGTTGGCACAGTAACTGAGATAACGCCGGAAAGGCTATGTTAACCACTGTGATAAAAATGTGTCAAATGGTTTATGAAGCGAGTGTATGATGCCCCATGATCATATCAATGAATACAGTTATGATTTAAAAAAATAAAAAATAAAAAAAACAAATGTGGCATCTTCTGGACATTCCGGATGACTGAGCCATATGCCCAAAACAAGGTTGAGGAGAATGAAATAATAAAATCCACCCACTACATGACCACAAAGCAACTCACTAGCAGCAGGATGGTCTGAGTGGCCCTCTTCTCTGGGGAGGCTGTAGAGAAGAGTCTGGTGCTGTGAAGGTGCTGGGATCGTCTCTGCTCCCTGAGCAGGAGGATCATCACATAAGCACTTGAGAGCAGCATGATTCCGATAAAGGAGACACGCCTGGATGATGACAGAGCAAAAAGAAGTCCCCTGATGACGGGATTCATGGGGGAAAGTGAGAAGTGTTTATCTTCAGTAGATTTGTCTGGTCAAATTATAAGTAGCTACGTTGAAGAAGATCATGCTATGATTAAAAGACAAGGTGCAGGACCACAAAAAGAATAAAACATGGATGATGTAATCTGTGGATTTACGTTTAAATCTGGCCAACCAGGAGGTGCTGGGGCTGACAGTGATGGCCTGGAGCATGCTCAGGAGGCTGGTGGTGCAGATGGAGAGATCTTTGATCCCTCTGCTCAGGTAGAAAAATGCCTCACATTTAAGGTCACTCTGAAAGTTCAAAGACCCAAAGAGTTCTGGAGACCCCAATAATAGCACAGTGAAGAACTTCACACATGAACGAAAGCCAAGTGACAGGTGGTCAGGTCCGTGGGTTTCACCCTGTGATCAGAGGAAGTATGAAGATGCAGAAGAGGAGAGAGGTCTTGGCTGAGATTCCAATACCAGTTTGTAAAAATATGCAGTTTTTGATGGGAGCATAAATGAAAAATAAGTTCATTGTTGTACTAAAGGTGAAATAGTTGTATATCTGAAAACATCAACAGACATTATCAGTGTTCTTTTATAGTCAAAATTATCACCACCATAAGGTTTTTTTCTCCCCATGATTAACTCATCCTATGTGATAGAAATGATTAAAAATACAGCTGCACAGGGAAGGCTGGATGTGGTATGTACATTTTTATCCGACTTGCACAATGTATTTGATTTCATTAATGGAATTTTCAGTTCCAAAAAAAGAATTTTATATTTCTATAAATATCCAGTCTCTAATTGCATGAAATAGAAAAATTATTTTTTAAGTATTATTTGGTGTTATGAACTTATGAAATTTAAAACCAGCTGTTTTCAATTATGAAATAAAAAAGAATTTAAAAAAAATATGGCTTTTAGTTAAGGGATTCAAGTTTGAATTCTTTTCCATACATTAGAATGGAAATTAAGACCATAAATGGTATGTATATTTTGACACAAAATGTGTCATTTTAAAATTATTACCCACACGTGAAAATTGTCATCAAATAGAATTATCCTAATGTATCAATTTTTATTTTTCTATTTCAAATTTAAAATATTATCACAGATGTTTATTTCACTTGTTTAAATAAATATTCAATAACATTGTTTTAAAAATATACAGTTTTAGCATTATATAGGTATTTATTGATATGATGCCTCAGTATACAGGGTGTCTATAAAGTTTGTGCGCAATTACAGCCAAACTTTATGGACACCCAATATAATGCCTCAGTGTATGCAGGCATGCGCACACACACATATATACACTACATCAGCACTATTTAAGCCAAATAACAAATATAATTTGTATGCATATGTATTAAATTCTTATATGCATATATACACACATGTAGTAAGTCCTCATTTAATGTCATTGATACGTTCAAAGCAACTGACTTCAAGCAAAATGATGTACTTATTAAGGAAAGCAATTTTACCATAGGTGAATTGAAAAAAAGTGCTAAATTTCTATGGAATAAAGAATGTCATTTCACTTAAAGTTGCGAGACCTATCAATGATAAGTGAGAACTGATGTACATAAAACACCAGCACCTCCACTGTCATGTTGGTAAGATGCACCCACTGCGTCTGCTCCTAGAGTTCCTGTCCTTACTCTTTCAACAGCGCTGCTTTACTGCTCTGCAGTCCCTCTTCAATATGCAGCACAGAAAATGCTAATGAGAATGGAAATGACTCCATAGCATTTGTACCGCTGAGCAAAAGTCAATTTCACACTAATGGTAGGAGAAACACCAAAACAAATTCCTGGAGAACAAATAAAGTGAAGGTGAGTCTCTACCATTACGTCTCCTGTAGTCACACTATTTCTGTCCCCTCAAAATTTATGTTGTAACCTTACCAATGGCTGGGTGTTGTGGCCATTGATAAGTTTATAACATAAACAACCTAGTGATGCTAGCCTGCAGTCTACCTTCCAAGGAGAAAGAATACCTCAGAGGAGGAGGCACAAGTTCATGGGGAAGTCGACCTGGGCCAGGGACAGGCCTCTTGTCACAGCAGCATCAGAGGCCACAGAAACCCATGATGTGGGTCCCAGGGAAAAAGACCCATTTTATTGAGGGGTATCTTTTACTTCAACTGAGAAAAAGGCATGCTGCAGAGTAAAGTCCTTGCCTGTGCTTCCAGTCCATGGCCAGTCCATTCCAGGCAATGACTTGGTGGCCCCACATCCGGATTCTTCCTGGACTTGTAATGGGGCTACCACCACCAACACAGCCTGCGAAGTAGGCAGTGTGCAGGTGGCGAGGGTTGCCTGGCTGGTCACTCTGGGGCAATTCTGTTGGATGTCCTGCAGAAGAGGGACCAAAGACAATTGCAGGTGGGCAGGGGCTCTGGACTTGGAGAGGGCTGTGGTGGGCATGGCCCACCAAGAATAAGAGACTGGGAGAGGGCTGTGGAAGGGGGCCACCAGGCAGGAAGAGGGGGCTGGGAGGAGGCTGTGGAGAGAGGGGACCAGGCAGGAACAGGGGACTGGGAGGGGACTGGGGAGGAGGGTGACCAGGCAAGAACAGGGGGCTGGGAGGGAGCTGTGGAGGGGGGTGACCAGGCAGGAACAGAGGGCTGGGAGGGGACTGGGGAGGGGGGTGACAAGGCAGGAACAGGGGGCTGGGAGGGGGTTGTGGAGGGGGGTGACCAGGCAGGAACAGGGGGTTGGGAAGGGACCGTGCAACAGTGAGGGTGGGCAGGGACCGAGGGCGAGGAAGGTTACATGAAGTGGCAGGGGCAGGCAGGGACCGTGGTCAAGAAGGGGTTGATGTCCTGAATAGGTCCAGGGGGCACCAGAGGTGAGGAGGTGGCATGAGTGGGGTCAGGGGAACAGACTGGGGATAGACGGATGGGTGGGACACTTGGGATAACTGAAGGGCAGCAGGGGCAGGAGAAACATTGGTTTGCTGAAACAAAGGAGATAAAAAGCCAGATGAAATGTTAGATCTACACAAGCCATCACAGAGAGATCAAGGCACATACAATATATATGGATGAGAGAAATGTTAGTCTAAAACAGCTCCATTGTATATCATTCCGACTACATGACATTCTGGAAATGCAAAAATATAAAAACAGTGCAAATCTCAATAGTTGCCAGGATTTGTGGACCAAAAACTGTGATAAAGTGGTAAGGTAAGGGGCCTTTGAGGGCAGGGAGAGGGCACCGTGTGAGGACACAATGGGCAACAGGGCTTTGATGGTGTCACAACTGACAGACAAATGCCAGTGGAAAGAGTGAACCTGAATGGAAATGATTAACTTTAGAGAATCAGATATCAAGTTTTAGATTAATCGTAACAAATGTATCCCAGTAAGTGAAGATGTTATCGATCGTTGCAAATAGGACATGGGGGAGAGAGGAAAGATAGGGGAACATGGATCCATTTTCATGTCAACCCCAAACTCTTCTAGATGAGATGATGCCTTTATTAAAAATCATCATTTAGCACCATTGTTTCAGGCAGATATTTTCAGGGGTGGGGGCAGGACATGGTCTCACTGTGTCTCCCTGGATTGAAAGCTAGAGTGTGGGTGTTGTCATCATAGCTCACTGCAACCTCAAAGTCCTGTGCTCCAGTGATCCTCCTGCCTCAGCCTCCCAAAGGGCAAGAATGACAGGCCTCACCCACCAACCATGGTCCAGTGAGATGTTTTTATGCCAATGGTCAATAACCAGGTAGTATCCAGACACGAGCTTAAATTATTGTCTGCCATCGAATGTGAACCAATCTTGACTTGAAAATGTATATTGAATTCTGTGGTTGCAGCAGCACTTATGACTAGGAAAATTAAAATATTGCTGCATGAAAAACACAGCTTACACTCTTCATAGGTTTGTCTTACATCTGGGACACCAAGTAATACCCAATCACTATTCTAAATAACCTTCATGGTCACAGTAAGTTTTTCAGGTGACCAAAACTGATGCAGTACAATGCTCTGCTCTTCGGGGGTGGCATGGGAGTCAGCGCTGTCAGCAAAGAACATGGTTAGTGCCTTCCCAATAGGGATGGCTGTAAGCATCTTCCTGACAGAAGTCCAGAAAGAACTAGTAAAATTTGATTCTGAGTTTGAACATCTGATCCCATTGTTTACTGAGTTCCAAGCAGAGCCATCTGATGAAAGCTGGGTTTCAGGCACATCATGGGGTTCTGGGAGCCTGTGTGGGCCAAGCCTTCATGGAGATGAGACCACACAGAAAGGCAGCAGAGCCGAGAGACAGAGAGCAGGGTGCTAGTGGTGCAGAGTTAGGGACGGGGTCCAATCCCATTGACAGGCATCTACACCTGAGAAGGTCATGAAGTCCCTCTGTCCTCAGTTCTCTACGCTGTCATATGACAATGGTAATAGGCTTATTTTTTGTTATGACATGAGGAGGCTGAAGTGACTCAATCCAGGTGAATCATGAGGAAGAGGACTGGTCCATTAGTCATCTTCCGTGTTTCCTAAATGGCAGGGGGAACAAACCGGACACCAGATAGGGTGCTTGCACCACTGCAGGGCAGTGGGGGTGGAGGGTGATTTCTCATCCCTTCTGTGGGTATGATGCTCTGCACCTGTCAGGGAATGTCTGGCATTATGACCTGTGATTCCCACATCAGCCCATGGGTGGGCAGAGGAGGTGCTGTACCTCCTGTTTTCTACTGAGTGGTTGTGACATTGAGGGAAGCTAAGTGGCTTTTAGCATCACATCATGAATGAGTGATGGATCTGGCATGGGAAGTGTACATGGTTCCATGGGAGGCACAAATCTCTGATGACTGGGACCTCTCCACCATATCCTGGACTCCTGATTCAAGAGCTCCCCTGACTCTCTTTCTCCAATATTCCTACCCATTGTTCAAGGGGAATCCAAGTTGATGCCCCAGAGGACATGCCTGGATAAGGAGGTTGCCCTGATCATGACACATCCTCTCTCCTCTACCTTACGCATCTTCCGTCCCTAATGTGGCCCTGTTTCCTCTGAAGGAAATCCTCTGAGGGTCTTGGCATCACATCTGTGGTCTTCCTCCCCCAGTACTGTCACGCTGCAAGCTGCCCCTCAGGTGACCACACTGAATGACCAGTGTCTGCTTGTCCCCCAAGTGTGCTCAGACTGTAGGACATTGTGAAAATCTGCCTCATAATGTTTTCACAAACAATAACCTTTCCTACCACTCATTAAACTGAGTAAGCAGCTAGGGAGAATTCACCAAAAGAGTAGCTGTCTGGGCTGGTGCTTTGGTAGTTGAGATAAACTAGTAGCCTCCTTGTCTACTTATCTGACCAGCCTCAATATAATTAAAGTCAATGTGTGTTTTGTTTTATAGAGTGACACCAGGGAGCACACACTGAGATTTGTTGTTTTTTTAAATTTACATATGAACAGAAATGACATGCCAAAAGTTGACTGAACTCAGCACACATTTCAGGAAAAAGAAAAGACGTGTGAAACATAGAGTTGAACATGTGAAAACCCACAAAGTCATCTCCTGCCTTCTGGATTTCCTCCAAATTTCTAAAATGAATGGCTTTAGCAGGTACTCAGTTAAGTTAAAATGACATGGAAATAGATGTTCCCATATTTTCCAATTTAGGGGACATCTAATTGAGCAATGTTTGAGGATCACAGGATAAAAGAAAAAAGAATCTATTTTTGAAAGGAGGAGATAAACTTTAGAGCAACCTGCTTGACAGGAGTATCAAATATAAATTGGGGAATCAAACAAAACCAGAAACACACTATAACCACCCATGGGAAAATGCAGAGGATAATTTTGTAAGTAAAATATTGTGAGAAATACTCTACCTAGTCATTGTGAAGGAGCAGAGCATCCCACAGGTCAGTATGAACATACCTTTGAATCGGCTTTTCAGGTTTCCCATGTTGAATGGCAAGTGGCAGCAGGAGGGGCCAAGATATATACTCTCAGGTCACCATGGTGATGGGCGTCACAGAGCCTTCCCAGTGAAGGCACAATCCACACTGTGAGGTCCAGCTGCTGCTCTGCAGGCAAGTGGGATTTCAGTGTGCAAAACTGTCATCGAAGTTGAAGTAGTTTATCTGAAAAACTAAACCCCAATCCCCCACATTGTGTTCTCTGTTTCTTAAAATAAGTCATAGGAGAGAAACGGTGTACCCCCAAATAGAGTCCATAGTGAGGATTTGAAATGAAAAAGATACAAAACTGATCTGTTGACAACAAGCAGAGGTTCCATTCTTGATTTGAAATGCATCCCTGGACATTTCTACTGTTCCTGCATCATCAAATAGTTCTAGAATCAAGAAGGCAATATAGTTCAGGATTAGATAAAATACAGTAGTTACAGATATTTAATTATAAAACGTCATAGGTGAGAATATACTTATCAAACTGCACTTTCATCATATTTACATGTATTACTGTGTCCTTAGTTCTAGCTCAAGCTCTGTGAATTCAAGGAGGAATTTCTCTTTCCAAGTGTATGTAAATAGCTGCGTGTTCACTGAGTAATTTAGTGGGGGTGAGAGGGGCCATATGTTCACCAGAGCATCTTCTGGAGAGTGAAAAGTCTCAATGGATACATGCCTGTAGTCCCAGCTACTTGTGGTTTTTCTTTTTCTTTTTTTGAGACAGAGTCTCCCTTTGCCACTCACAGTAGAGTGCAGTGGTGTCATAGCTCACAACAATGTAAAACTCTTGGGCTCAAGTGATTATCTTGCCTCAGCTTCCCAAGTAGCTGGGACTACAGGTGCCCTCCACAATGCCTGGCCATTTGTAGAGAGGGGGTCTCACTCTGTCTCTGGCTGATCTTGAACTCCTGAGGTCAGTCAGTCCACTCATCTCATCCTCCCAGAGTGCTGAGATTACAGGCATGAACCACAGCGTCCAGGCAAAACCTATTATTTTTAAAGCCTTTTAAGTGCTATGCATTAAAATATCATTACCTGAGGCTTTTATTATTGATTATAGTGTATTTTCTGTGAAATTGTATTTTCATACACCATGTGCCAGTGATTGAAAATATCTGCTCTCTATAGATACATAGGGATCATAGGTCCTAGTTGAACCTTCTAGTTATCTAGAAAAACATTCTTTTTTAATGTTATATTAATTTCCATACAGAATTTCATGGGCTAAAGTTTCTAATATTCTTGTTTTATAACTCCTTATTACTGTGTTTCTTGTTAGGTCAGTTTCCTTAACATCAGTTTATTGTGTATTTGGTTTATCTATGTCTTATATTGTTAGATAAGAATGTGTAACTCTATATATACACTTTAAGACAATATAAAGTTCAATCAAAATATTAGACATATGTATATCACAAATACTATATGTATGTGTTTTTCTTAACAGACCTTGTTTATGATTCATCTTATATATTTATTTTCTTGTTTAGTTTTTTTTTTTTTTCTTTTCTGAGACAGAGTCTCACTTTGTCGCCTTTGGTAGCGTGTCATGTACTTATAGCTAACAGCAACTTCAAAGTCTTGGGCTCAGGCTATTGTCTTGTCTCAGACACCCTCGTTGCTGGGACTACAGGGACCAGTTACAGTGTCCGGCTATGTTTTAGAGACAGGGTCCTGCACTTGCTCAGGCTGGTCTTGAACCTGTGAGCTCAGGCAATCCACCTGCCTAGGCCTCCCAGACTACTGGGATTACAGGCATGAGCCACTGAGCCCCAGCTCTTCCTTAGTTTTTAATATTTGTTTTCTCTTATCTAGTTGAATGGTCATAAAAATAGTCTTAATTTCACCATGGATCTATATTTTTATGTGCGTGAGAGAAACACTTGTTATTTGGAGGTAATTTTTGGAAAGACTTATAAACTGTCTCTTTTTGTTATCTGCTCAAAATTGTATTATTAAAAGAACACATAACAAAAGGTATTATCAGCTGGCTGATTCACACCTGGAATCCTACCTAGCACTCTGGTAGGCTGAGGTGGACGGATTGCTTGAGCTCAGGAGTTCAAGACCAGCCTGACTGAGCAAGAGGGAGAGAGAGACCCTAGCCAGCTGTGGTGGTTCATGCCTAGAGTCCCAGCTACTCAGAAGACAGGCCAGAGGATTTCTTTCTTCCTTTCTTTCTTTTTTTTTTTTTTATTTTGGATCAATGTGAGGTACAATTAGGTTACAATGTTTGCATTTGTTAGATAGCGTCCTTATTGTAATTGTGTCCCACACTGAGGAGTCATGCCATCTACCATTACATTGTGCCCATTTAGTGGGAGCACACCAATCCCCGCTTCCGAAGAGGATCTCTTGAGTCCAAGAGTTTGAGGCTGCTGTGAGCAATTATGATGCCATGGCACTGTACCCAACAGAGTGAGACTCTGTCTCAAAACAAAACAGAGCAAAAAGTATTCCTAAAAATACTTCTTTTTTTCAATGTTGAATTTTTTCTGTATTAAAATATACTTTTCGGCGGCGCCTGTGGCTCAAGGAGTAGGGCGCCGGTCCCATATGCCGGAGGTGGCGGGTTCAAACCCAGCCCTGGTCAAAAACCACACACACACACACACACACACACACACACACACAAATATATAATATATATATATATACTTTTATCTTATAAAAAAATACCTTTTTTTTTTGAGACAGAGTCTCACTTTGTCCACCTTGGCTCAGCAGAGTGCTGTGGTATCATAGTTCACAGCAACCTCAAACTCTTGGGCTCAAACAGTTTTCTTGCCTCATCCTCCCAAGTAGCTGGGGCTACAGGCAACCACCACAATGACCAGCTATTTTTAGAGATGAGGTCTCGCTCTGACTCAGACTGGTCTTGAACCTGTGAGCTCAGGCTATCCACCCACCTCAGCCTCCCAGAGTGCTAGGATTACAGGAGTGAGCCACCGCACCTGACCTTAAAAATCTTTTTAAGTTTACATTTCAGTACTGTTAAGTATATTTGTTACTTACTGTTATAAAGATCTCTAGAACTTTGAAATCATTCAGATCTACCACGCAATACCCAAGTAAAAACTCATTTTACCTTCTCTTCAACCCTTGAGTAACAGCTTTGACAAACACCATTCTATTTTCTATTTCTATGAGTTTGACTACTTAAGATAGCTTATATAAGTGAAATTAATGCAATATGCATCATTTTGTTGCCAGCATATTCAGTTAACATAATATTCTGAAGGTTTGTTCTTATCATACATTATTATGAGATCTGCTTTTATATTTAATGGAAAACAGAGCCTCAAATAAGAAAACAAAATTTTTTAAGGTGGCAAACCCAGAAAGGGGCAGGACTGGTTGGAATACAGATGCATCTGACTCCAGTATCAATAAGGGCATCCTAACGTTGGGAACATTCTCTCACCCCTATTCTGCTCAGTGAAGTGCTGGGTGACTACCCTCCCAGGAGACACTGCACTGTGCCTAAAGTGCATTTTTGCATTGTATGTTTTTACAACACCTTGCTAGGTGGATTTTCCTTGTCCTTTTTAGAAAGTTTTTTTTTTTTCCTTTACAAGTGTGAGGAATTCCAGAGGACAAGACTCATTTCTGCCTTTCCCCCTCAATACTAGCATCCAAATAAGGGTGGGAATGAGGTGAACAGAGAAGAACATCTTAACAAGCAAAGAGGTTAGCTTTTTTAGGTGAAGGGATACCAGAGGACAACTCTCGGCCCCAGGGCACGTAGCTACTCTCAAGAGAGACTGCACCCCTACAATCTCAGGCTGTTCTCTAGCAGATGACTCAGGGACATGTCCTGCTAGATGGCTGCTGTAGGCATCTTCATTAATTCTAGACAGTTATGAAATACCGAGCCATGAAAATACAGGAAGGAGGCTGCGAACACATCACACTGCAAAGTTTCCAAAAGGGAATTATAGGCAAAAAGCCTATAAGTAGACCTTTAAATGGTTCCATTTTGTGAAGGCAAGTTTGAAGTCTTTTGTGAGTTGGAAGGGAAAGAACCTGGCTAGAACTGCACATGTGGCTTAGGGCCTAATCACGTAGAAGTGATTTAGGGCCGAGCTTCGTGGGGCAGGCCTGCAGGCAGATACCCGTATAGCTCAGCTGTTTCCAGAAGACTCCGTAAAGGTGATTGCCTGCCTCCAGATGGTCCGTTAAAGGTCCAGCATTCAAACATCTTATTTCCTCAGAACCTTGCTTTGTGGTTTTGTTTTTGATTATTTAGCGCAAGAATAACTTTCGATAATGTTAGTGAAGTGGTTACCAGTTAATCCGGTTAAACCTTAGCCCATAGAATAGCTTTAGATAATATTAGTGAAGTGGTTATCAGTTAATCTGGTTAATCTGTAGGCCCCTAGGTGCCAGGCAGTAAGAGGCCTGGGGCTGAGGTTTAAGTCACATGTTTATTGATTAAATTATGTGCCTATATAAGCCTTGGTGGAAGAAATAAAATTGCTGTTTGCCTGAGCAAGCTTTCAGCCTTCCTTATTCTCCCACATTTAATCCCAGGCTTAATTTCTGTGGCATCGCCCATGCAAGAATCATTCACACAACAGAATTTGAATTCAAACACATTCTGTCCCTGGGAAAAATAAAAGGGGAAGCAGTACAAAAATATTTTTATTACAGAGTGTCAGGGGATTATTCTGTGGTTTCCTCTCAAGGGAAATGTTCACAGTAGGAAAATATCATTTGAACACACTGACTGCCACACCAGGAAAAAAATTCCTTGGGGCCATGATGTGTTATTAGATCAAGAAATGTGTGAGTTATATATGCTTCACAAGGCCCCAGACTCATAACTAGCATATGCTAAATGCGAGTCACATAGTAGTTAATGTGTTACAAATGCCTTTCATGGGGGGCTGTGCATGATGGCGGATGGGCCTTTAGTGGAGCCGTCCAAGAGCAAAGGGGCAAAGGGAGAAGGTTGGATCAGTCCCTGTGTGGCATATCGAGTACAGTGGTGGCTGGGAGTGTGCAGCGTGGAAGCACGCAGCAGGATTCGGCTGGAGGTGTGGAGAACTATCACATCTGGGCAAGTTTTGTCAGGTTCCCCCATGCTGCAGTGCCTCTGGGAGGGAAGAGGCCCCGGGCTACGGTGGCCAGATTGGATTGCTGGCTGGAGCCACTCTGACAAGGGTGGCAACCCATGGGTCATACACAGGGGAGGGGTTCCCAGATAGAGGAGAGCCACAGAAGCGAGTGTGAGCTGACATGTTGCTGGGCGCCCATCGGAAAGTGAACATGTGCCCTTATCAGGCTCAGGAATTCTGAAAGGAATGAAGAAGTAGGCACTCCCAAGCTGAATTTGGGGACCAGTTTGGGGTCCTGTCTGGTGCAGCCTCGCTGTGGTTTGGCAGTTTCCTATCAGCGTCATACCATTGTTGGAAACACTGTGCCATGGTGCTGGTGGGCTTCTTGCTGGGGACATAGGGCAAGGTAGACAGCATCCTGGCTGCGAGAGTGATCCTTCACTCGGGACAGGCACAGGGACCCCTGCTCCCCATGTAGAGGATTGCAGAGGCCTGTTGCTAAGGAACTGTTCAGAACTGTGGAATCCCAGATATGTGGGAGCTAAGTGCTGAAGTGGATGGGCAACCACCAGGAACAAGTAAGCTGGCATACTGCTCTAAGCCTCGGAACCAGACAGAGGTTAATACCTGTGTTGTTTGTCCCCCAAATTCATAGCACCACTTGTTGTCCAGGAAGTATATTACAGCATAAATATACTACAGAAATCTAATCCCTATGTCTTGTATATAATTTTTTTTTTCTTTTGGTTGCTGTTGCTTTTTTCTTTTCTCGTTTTTTTTTTTTCTTCTCTTTTATCCTTAATTTAGTTTCCTCAATTGGTTGCTGAGAGTGCTTATATCAGGTTACCTTAGCTTTTTTTAAATTTTACTTTGTTTTTCTTTTCTAATATTTTGTTTCAATGCCTGTTGCTTTTTAAGTTTGGATTTTTCTCCTAGATCCCATTTTTTACATTGAACAAGAGCAAGGACATCTATATTCTTTTAATTTTTCTTTTGTTTCTGGCTTTGGTTGCAGAATTTTAGCTTGAACTACTCCCTCACCCTAGTATTCTCTACTCCCTACTCCCTCACCCATGGCATTCTCTCAGTTGATAGAGTCCCTTCTACTTACCCCATCTCTCCCACATAAAGTACTTCAGCATCAGCCAAGATATTAACCCCCACCCCATTTCTAGTATTGCCTTTCTCTTTTTCTTGGTTTGTTGCCTTTCTGTTTTCTTTCCTTATGCCTTCTCCCTCTCTCCCCTTAATTTGATCCAACAGCACATTTAATTTTCCTTGATCTATGCATGTATATATATATATATATATATAGTCTTCTCTTTTTTCTTTCTTCTTTCTCTTTTCACCCTTTCCTTGCTGAGGGCAAGTGGGACACCGCGGTGGCCTAGGAGGTTGACCGCAGCAGCAGCCTGACTCAAAGAAGCCAGAAGAACTTTCTAATCTTAGCCCTAGGAAGAGAGTAGTAGGAAGATCACATTACAGATCTTTTCTACTTTTTTCTTTTCCTTTTTTTCCCCCCTTACCTTCTTACTTATCCAACTATTGCTTCTTGGGTTTTGTGTTTGCTTTTCTTCTCTTTTTATTTATTTATTTATTTATTTGGCAAAGGAAGAGTCTGGCTGTGGTCAGAAAAGTAAGGTGGACCTATCTTTGAGAAATCCACCCAGCTCAGCTCGTCACAACCCTCGAGCTATAGGACTGGCTGTAGGACAGAGCAGAACAACAACATCTCTTCCATCACTCTCATCCTCCCTTCCTGTCCTCCATCTCACTTGCTCCTCAATTTTCTTCTATTAGCCTCCCTTCTCCCTTTGTTTTTACCTTTCTTTTTCTTCTTTTTCTTCCTGTTGCTTTTCCCCTACACTTACCCCTTTTTATTTTTCATTTCCTTTTTCTCTTCTTCTCTTTCTCCTTTACTCTCACTTCCCTTTGCTTGCTGTCCCTTTCTTTGCCTTCTGACCCCATACCAAGAGCCCTCTTCCTCACCTAAACTCTGAGACAAGGTAACTTGAAGCAAAGGAAGAAGTGTGAAGGAAAAAGGTGCACAAAGAAGTGAACAAGAAGAAAGCACACATGAAGAAGAACCAACAGAAAAACTCAGGCACCACAAATAACCAAATGATAGCAACTCCTCTAAGGGACCATGAGGCAACTTATAAAGAAGTCTCTTCCGCCACCATGCTCAGCTATTTTTTGGTTGCAGTTCAGCCGGGGCCGGGCTTGAACCCGCCACCCTCGGTATGTGGGGCCGGCGCCCCACCGACTGAGCCACAGGCGCCGCCCAAGAAGTCTCTTCCTATAAAGAATTAATGGATTCAACAAAAAGGGGATTTAAATATGATTGATTAAGATAATAAAGGGATTGGAAGAGAAAATGGAAGTACAGAACCAAAAGTCAGATGAGAGATATGTAGAATATAGAAAAGGGAGGGGTGGGGAAAGGAAGAGCAGAGAAAGGGAAGGAGGGAGGGGAGTGAGGTCTTGGTGTGTGACACACCTTTTGGGGGCAAGACACAATTGTAAGAGGGACTTTACATAACAAATGCAATCAATGTAACCTGGTTTCCTGTACCTTCAATGAATCCCCAACAATTAAAAAGAAAAAAAAAAGAATATAGAAAAGATATGGATGAGCTTAAAGGAATGAAGGAATCTAAACTCACTCAGAAATTTTTGATCAAATTCCAACTTCCACAGTGGTGAAAGGACCAGATGGCTTCACGTAAGAATTCTACTAAACCTTTAAAGAGGAACTAGTACCTATATTACTCAACCTGTTCCAAAATATAGAAAAAGAAAGAATACTATACACAACACATTCTATGAAGCAAACATCACCTTGATCCCCAAACCAGGAAAAGACCCAACAAGGAAAGAAAATTATAGACCAATGTCACTAATGAATATAGATGCAAAAATATTCAACAAGATCCTAACAAACAGAATCCAGCAACACATCAAACAAATGACATATCATGACCAAGTAGGTTTTATCCCCCAGGGTCTCAAGGCTGGTTCAATATACGTAAATCTATAAATATAATTCAGACATAAACAAATTAAAAAACAAAGACCATATGATTCTCTCAATTGATGCAGAAAAAGCTTTTGATAATATCCAGCATTCCTTCATGATCAGAACACTCAAGAAAAATTGGTATAGAAGAAAATTGGTATCAATTTCTTAAACCAGCCTACAAACCAGCTACAGATGTGGGGCTGTAACTCACCCAACATCCCTTGCCTGTAACTTTCCCTACCAGTTGTGGCCATCCAGAATACTGGAGAAGCTGTGACAAGATGGAGTGAATTCACTAGGAAGCAATGGTCATGAGTGTTACAAGGGCAGATAATAGTAGGTTCTGTTGTTGCATTTGTTTCCCTTTTTCAGTTGGAGATATGACCCCCAGCTACCAACTGAATTCTGGCTAGCAGCTCACAACTGCAACTTGACCAACAAATGTCCTTGGATGCTTGATGCCAACTCAGTTTACATCACCCCCATACTGGGCTTCTTAGACTCAATGACTAACCAATGCATGAGGATGTATAGAAGCTCAACTCCCTTGAATGATGGAAGGGTGCAAGCTCTATAGTGCAATCTATGTTCCAGAGTCCCCAGCAAGATCATGCTAGGGCTAGACTTTGCTGGAATCATGTCCTTCATTTTCTAGTCCCTCTCTATCCTTCTTTCCCCATTCTCTTACAGGCTTCTCCTGACAGCACTCCTCAGCTACTCATAATTACATGCCCATGAATCCTGGTCTTGCATTCTGCTTCTAGTGAACCTGGCCTAAAATTACAAGTGATTTCAACATGGACTCAAAATTCATATTTTGAGCCAAGCCTACATTGCAGTAATGAGAAATTAAATTTGAAAGTCATCATCCAGATCAGTGATTCTCAGACCTCACTGTGACTGATACCATCTGGCAGAGGTCTTAAAATGTGAATTCCTGGGTTCTATCCTGGACCTGCTTAAACAAAACTCCAGAAGTGTGATATGTTTCATGTTTCATGTTCCCCCTGATATTTCTGATTATCAAGATTTTAGAAGCCATTGCTTTAGACAACTCAGTGACATTGTATGTTTAGATACATATCTCTCTGAACTGTGGAGCATGCAAAATGAAACTTTGATGTTCTGCCCAATAATACAAGCCTATGATTTAGGCAACTAATCCTTAAAAATGATATTGCTTAATTGTAAATAGTGAGCTGCATATTAAAGAATCCTAGGAAGATTATTTATAATTTTATGGACTATTTATGAAATTATAACATAAAATTTCTGAATATGATACATTATTAATTGATTCCAAATTATGCATTAGTAAAAATTATATTCAATATATACATTATACATGTTTGTTACTATATTAGTCAGAATGAACCAGGTGACAACAAGGCTATAAACACCACCAAAATGTTGATGACTTAACACAGTAGACATTGGTTTCCTGTTCATACAAAGACCTCAGCATGTCTGGTAACCTCATCAGGGCTGCTGTCCTCCAGGGCCACTATTCAGCAGGGCAGGCAGCTTCCCTCTTCAGGCAACATCCATCCCAACCCAAGACTTAGAGTTCCCTGTTCCTAAAGACACTCACACTGGAACATAAACGCTGTATCCCTGTCCAACCCTTGTCAATCCATTAATCACATGAGCCACAGTCCATAAGTCAGAATAGTCGCATTATCCTACAAGAAGCACAAGTTCACTGTGCATATATACGAGGGCTGTCAGGAAATTATCCAGATTATTGTTAATACTATCTTTCATATTACATACATGGGTACTTTACAGAAGGCCTTTGTATATTCCAGTAATTTTAATTTCCTTAAAAAAATTTTGTTTTACATTTAACCCAAATCCTCTTCTAGACTAAGATGCCCATTAATTTCAGATGCCCATTCATTCATTCATTTGTTAATTACAAGTTTTTTGAATACACATTGTGTCCCCAGTGTGAAGCTAAACATTGAGGGCACAGCAATGAAGTATAGAAAAGTGTATCCTATCCTCAAAAGGTTGACACTGAGACATTTAAGAGGCCTAACCAGGCTCACACTTCTCTGAGCAAGGAGTCACATTCTTCTCAAGGCCCCAGAGCAAAGTCTTTACTCTCTTTGGTAAATAAGACCTTGGTGACCCATGGGTCAAGCCCAGGGCTTCTGATTTCTTACCCCATAAGAGGAAAACTCTGTTCTCAGGCTTAGAGTCCTGTTCCTGTCGCATCCAGCCTATACAGATTGTCCCCTCCTGCCACCTGTTCACAAGACTGCAGGACATGGTAGGAGGGTGAGTAGCAGGGTTGGGACTTTAGAATACTCCAATACAGGGCAGGTACAGCAGTATAATGAGCCCAGGCTTTAGAGTCAGTGAGAACTGAATTTGACTCCATGTTCCAGGACTCCAGGGCCTTCAAGAAATTACTGCAAGCCTCTGCTCTCCTCCTCTGTATCACAGTGACAGTTATCCCCACAGAGCAAGGGATGCTGAGAATCAGAGATCATGCAGCTGGTGCCCAAGTCTCTCTCTGTTCCCAGGGACACCAGTGTAAGGTTTCTGAATATGATCCAACCATCCCAGCCTGGAAGGCAGAACTCACACCAATCAATGGAAGAGAAAGGAATCTTCCATTATCCTGTGACTTGGTGACTCTGATCCCAAACTTGCTGATCTTACTATTGCCCTGGCCAGACTGATTGTGGCTTCTATGGCTTCCCCACTTGCAGAAACCCCTTCTCCATCTACATCTCAGTCTCTCTGGGGCCACTTGCTCTTCCTCTGCTTCTACATTACCAGTTCCCTGAAGAACCTCACCAACTTTTCCCATCTCCATCTTCATCCACCTCTCTTTCCTCACTGTGATGCTCTCTCTTCCTATCTTGCAGGCCTGAGCACACTGAGTCCCATTAGCACTGAGCACTGCCTGTCATCCCTGTGGCCCTTCTCATACTGCTGCCACCTGGGACACCTGTCAGCTCATGTGTGTGCCCTGTCCTGGGTCCTTACCCTGCTGAAGAACAGACTCAACAGACAGTAAACATGAGGATGGTTGGTGTCAGGCATCTTAGTTTTACAGATGCATGTGGCTTATTTTTGTGGAGCCACCCAGGCCCTGCTGATCAGATCTTGTGCAGCCCCAATTGGCACAGCTGACCAGGCTGAATGTGACCTTCAGGTTCACAGTGCTGGGCTTCCTCCTCTGTGTCCTGCACACAGCATCTGCTGGTTTGTACTGAACTGGATTCAGAATTACTTTCATACATCACCTTAATCTGGTTTCAGTTGCCTGTCCTCTGTTGACAGGAATGCTTACCACATGATTTACTTCTTTGCAGGCTCTTACAGGCAGTGGTGGCAAGAAGGGCTCTACAGAACACTCCTGAGTCAGCTGAATGTGGAGATTGCCTTCCTCAGGGAACCCCGGAATTGTCAGAACATAAGATAGTTTCAGTGAGAAACAGCATCTGCTCTGGCCAGTAAGATATGACTCTGACAGTGAACATGGCCTTGACACATTTGATAATTACCTGCTCTCCTCTCAGCCTCCTACCTCTGAAATTCCTTACGGATTCTCCAATGTTTTCAAACGGACTTTTTAACCTGGCCTTTTAAGTTTTCCTAAGAAGGCATTAGCCTGAAAGGAGAATGTCTCCAATTCTTCTTGACATTATCTATAAATGTATCATGCTATCTTCTTCTTATTCTTAATCCTTCTTACTTATTGCTTTTCCTTTCCAATTTTCATTGCAATGAAAAGAGTCCATGATTTTTTCTTTTTTTTTTTTTTTAGACAGAGTCTCACCATGTCGCCCTAAGCAAAATGCTGTGGTACCAGAGCTCACAGCAACCTCAAACTCTTGGGCTTAAGCAATTCCCTTGCCTCAGCCTCCCAAGTTGCTGAGACTACAGGCACCGATCACAATGCCTGGCTATTTTTTGGTTGCAGTTGTCATTGTTGTTTAGCAGGCCCGGGTTAAGCTCGAACCTGCCAGCCTTGGTGTATGTGGCCAGCACCCTACTCACTGAGCTACAGACACCAAGCCAAGAGTCCATGATTTAAAATCCAAATCTCTTATTTATAAATATTTTTCAACTGACAGTGTGGGAAAAGAAGATTTTTGTTTTCTTCTCAGACTCCATTTCCCAAAGAATCATGTTCTTTGATTGAGGCATGGCTTCAGGTGGAAAGCTTGGTTCTCAATAAGGAAGTTCTGCTACTTATAAATCTCATTTGAAATATCTGGGTTAGGAAAAATAATGTCCCTAGAGACAAAGACATATGCACAATAAAGTCTAAGAAATTGAGTTTATAAAAACCCCTCTGGTGGCATTTGTGCATGTTATGGTGACAGGTTGGCCTTGGGTTCTAGAAAACTGTGGCCTGTGCTCTTAATAACTGATAATTGTTTATTAACTTCTTGCCTCACCAGTGTGTAGTCTATAAATATGTCCCACTAGGTCCTGATGGGCCAACGACAACCTCACTGTTAGTTTCAAAGTAGACTTTATCTTGAAAAGCCATTTATTTTTAGTTTTCAGATTTCTTCAGTTGTAGGAGAACTCTGTATACCTCAGAGTTTAGTACAGATACATCTGGCTGAGTCTTTCCGTGAAAGTTCTAAGAATATAAGACCATCAAGTTTTACAGGCCCATTGAGAAGAAGTGAGGTTATGGAATTGCCAGAGCCTAAATCTTTTGCTATTTCTGTTGAGGTATCTGTTTTCATAATAAAGTGATAATGTTTGACTTTACCACTACTGGCAACGGTGTGTAGAAGTGCTCCTCAGAAAGCCTGAGAAATGCATGTCTCTATACAATGACTACATTTACAGGAAGTACATACTCTGCTTACCTACATGGAAGGTACCAAGAATTCAAGGAGATGGCTGTGATGCTCTTTCTGGATGATTGTGTGGTACGTGTTGGGCAACAGTATTGTCAATGCACCAATGTAGATGGAATTTGGTGCTGTTCTCATGGAGCTAGAGTGTGAAAGAGGAGAACTCCTTACACCTGCCTGTCATGTGGGTCCAACTATTCTAAATCCTCCAGGGTGTCCAGAATGTAGATGCAAAGATGGGGAGCATAGGGAGAAGATTTCATTAGGAAGGTGAGATTAAGTAAGACTTTCTAATATATTTAGAATGAAGACAGAAAACTCTGCAATTTACCCAACATGTATCCTCTGTCACTTCTGTCAGGCATATAAGTTTTTGAAGTAGGCAAGAAATGATAAATAGGATCTGGAAGGTGGAAATGGGAGAGGAGGCAATCCACAGTGGTATTGTTAATAATAGCATAGAGTTGGTTTAGGGAATAGTGATCAGTCTGTAAATGAACTTCTTTCTTTGTGCCACCCCAAGCATTTGGTTATGGCTGTAAGTTCCCTCTCTTAAGATGGATCATAAAATCATAGTACTCAGAAAAATGTCTGTCATGGCATTGAAGTGATGGAGGTTGGCATAAGTTTTGCAAAATAGGTTGGAGTCAACTCTACAATAATGTAGAGTCTGGATACTGGGGAGGGCTAGTTAGACCAGCCAGCTCAATAAGTTATAAAGGCATCATTCTGCTCTCCCATGCATTGGGCCATCCTGACAAGGGCATAAAACACAGGTTATTAAAACTAACAAACAAACAAACAAAAACTAAAGAGGTGAAACAATAAGAAGTAGGAAGATTTAGTGGGAGGATAAAGAAGCAGTGGAATGCACACACCTCCAATGTACTCGTTTTGCTTGCAAAAGGCCCAAATTGAGAAAAGGGAAACTAGTTCATCTTTAAATTAACTTTAATCTTTTACTCCCTACATAAAAATTGAACATTAAACTTCTTAAAAGACTTGATACAGATGAATGCTTAAGAGTGAGTAATGAAACTAAGTAAATGAGATGAGGTATGATGTAAGTGTTCCTAATTCTATATTAAATCAGCACATTGTAACCCATAAACGCACTAATGTATACACGATCTATGTGTTTATGATTTAATTAAAAAATGAATAAATAAATTGTATTCTGAGAGAAAAAAAGTGAGTAATGAGTGATCAAAACCTTCCCATTCAAATTTTATGTCATCTTACACATATTTTGTAATGCATTATCTAGAGTCATGACATTTAGGTAAATACTTCTGTTTTAACAGTCTACTACACATGTGAAAGAATAATGTGTATTAGTTTCAGGCATGTGGAAGAGATCAGGAAAAAGAGAGATGCAGGGTTCACCCTTTACTCATACCTGTAAAATTACATTTATTCACTTTTAAAAGAGATTGGAAGGAAACATGATCAAAATTCCACATGTGCTGTACAGGATGTGTGAATGCTTATAATATTATATTGTGGCCTATGTGCCTGATATACAAACATCTCCAGCATACTACTGCCCCTATTCTTGGTGAGTTCAGTATTCATGGAGGTAATCAACCCAACTAACTGATCTTTCCAGTTCTTTAACTTTTCATTCTGAATTAGCTGAAGACTAACAAGAAGTTACAAACACAGTAGATACTTCCTATAAACCCATCACCCAGCCTACACCCATGGTGAAATATTATATAAATAGGCTTGGCACCCGTAGCACAGTGGTTATGGCACCAGCCACATACATCGAGGGTGGTGGGTTCAAACCTGGCCTGGGCCAGCTAAACAACAATGACAACTGCAACAAAAGATAGCCAGACATTATGGCGGGCACCTGTAGTCCCAGCTACTTGGGAGGCTGAGGCAAGAGAATTGTTTAAACCCAAGAGTTTGAGGTTGTTGTGAGCTCAACAACAACTTAAACCCAAGAGTTTGAGGTTGTTGTGAGGTTGAGTGACGCCACAGCACTCTACTGAGAGTGACATAATGAGATTCTGTCTCAAAAAAAAAAGAAAGAAAGAAATATTATATAAATATACTATATTATCTAAACTAGAAGATTGACATGGGTTCAACTCAGTTATTATAAAAGCAATCTTACCATATTTCATCACTATTTGCATGCATGTATTCTTTCAGGAGTGAGATATTCCTGAGTCTGTTGTTTTATAAGATTTTGTTACATGTGTGAGTCATATAACCAGCACCACATTGAAGATACAGAACTGTTCTTCACTACAAAAGAACTCCCATGGGCTGCCCCTATTAGGATGTACAACACATGCCTCTTCTCCAAAACCACTAACCATTAATTTATCCTGTGTCTATAATTTGAGGATTTTGTAAGTGTTATGTAAATGGATTCACATACCATCTAACCCTTTGAGTTTGAATTATTTCACTCAGCATAATGTTCTCCAGATCCATCCAAATTATTGCAGGTAGAGTTGTTGCATTTTATTTACCATTTTACTTTTTCCCCGGCAGTGTGTGAAAGATCTTATTCAACATATATAAATATCAGTATTTGATATTTTAGCCACTTAAGAGGCTAAAGAGTGGTACCATATTGTGATTTTAGTTGATATTTTCTTAACAGCTAGTGATGTGGAACAACTTTTCACGTGTTTATTTGCCCTCCATGTCTCTCCTTTGGTGAAGCATCTTTTCAAGCCTCTGGCCCTGGTTGAAAACGATTCTCCACTCACCCCATGTCTATTCCCAAGGAGCTGAGTGTGGCTGGAGAATAACACACAACCATGCCCAATGGTTGCACTTTAAATTGATGATTTTGACCCTTAACTGTCCACTTAGCTTTCCTGAGCAATCACATAATGTTTTTAAAATTGCCTCTCAGTCCCCAAAGGAAATACTTTATATCATCTCCTCTCTTCTGAAACTGCCTCCTCACCCTTTCATCGCTCTCAGGTAATGCTCTTCTGAGAACTTCCCCATCTCTCCACACTGGACTATCTGGAACATATTCTTTCAGCCAATTCTCTGTCTTCTCTCTCATGCCAGGAAATGGGCTCTGGAAATTTCTGATGGACATCAGTATTTCCACTGTGTGCTGTTGTTTCCTGTGCCCTCTCCTCACAGAAACACTTTAGATAATTACTGCCTCTCCCTCCAGAGACTTCAATGAGTCCTTCCTTAATGGACTGTTCCATTGCTTATTTCAGTTTATTCTATTTCCTAGCTTAAAACACCACCCAAGTTCATGTTCCCCTCCATCCATGGCCTAATAGTTCTTCTATCATTTACAGAAAATCTCATAAGAAAGAGTTTTCTGTACTCTTCGTTTCCTCCCTATCATGTCCCCTTCATATTCTCCATATATTCTTACATCTCTATCTCCCTTTTCTTAGCTAGATCATTGAATTTATTTTCCTCATTTTAAAATTTATTTTTGAATTAGTAATACAGGCACAGGTTCTGAATAAAAATCTTTAAATGAATACATTGGAAATTGGCATCCCACTTCAGGGCTTCAGGCATTCTTGCTTTCTTTTTTTATTTTATTTTGTATTTATTTACTTTTTTATTAAATCATAACTATATACATTGATGCATTTATGGGGTTCAGTGCACTGATTTTATATACAATGTGAAATTCTTACATTGAACTGATTAACACATACATCACAATTATATTCTTTTCTTAATAGTTTTGAAATGTACCATTGTATTATGCACATTAGGTAAGGTCCTCCCAAATACCTTCCCTCTTCTCCCACTCCCATCCCCTCCCCTCTCTCTCCTCTTCCCTTCTACTTTCTGGATTGTAGTTAAGTTTTACCATTCATATGAATGTGTAGGTGATTATATATTGATTTCATAGTCGTATTGAGTACATTGGACACTTTTTTTCCCATTCTTGAGATACTTTGCTAAGAAGAATATGTTCCAGCTCCATCCAGGTAAACATAAAAGATGTGAAGTCACCATCTTTTTTATGGATGCATAGTATTCCATGGTGTACATATACCACAATTTGTTAATCCATTCATGGGTCGATGGGCACTTGGGTTGTTTCCATGTCTTGGCAATTATGAATTGGGCTGCAATAAACATTCTGGTGCAAATGTCTTTGTTGTAAAATGATTTTTTATCATCTGGGTATATACCTAGTAGAGGAATTGCAGGATTGAACAGTAAGTCTACTTTTAGTTCTTTGAGTATTCTCCAAACTTCTTTCCAAAAAGGTTGTATTAGCTTGCATTCCCACCAGCAGTGTACAAGTGTTCCCTTATCCACATCCACATCAACATCTGTAGTTTGGGGATTTCGTTACATGGGCTAATCTTACTGGAGTTAGATGATATCTCAAAGTGGTTTTGATTTGCATTTCTCTATGATTAAAGATGATGAGAATTTTTTTATGTGTTTGTAAACTATGTGCCTGTCTTCTTCAGAGAAGTTTCTGTTCAAGTCTCTTGCCCACATAGAAATGGGATTATTTGTTCCTTTCTTATTGATTAGTTTGAGTTCTCTGTGGATTCTAGTTATCAGACCTTTGTTGGAAGCATAGCCTGAAAAAATCTCGGATTCTGAAGGTTGTCTGTTTGCTTTACTTATTGTGCTCTCTGCTGTGCAGAAGCTTTTTAGTTTGATCAGATCCCAGTGATTTTTTTTGGTGTTGCTTCAATTACCCAGGGGTTCCTCCTCATAAAGTATCCTCCCAGGCTGATTTCTTCCAGTGTTTTCCCTGCACTCTCTTCTAGTATTTTTGTAGTTTCATGTCTTAAGTTTAAATCTTTTATCCAGTGAGAATCAATTTTTGTTAATGGGGCAAGGTGGGGATCTGGTTTCAGTCTTCCACATGTCACCAACCAGTTCACCCAGCACCATTTATTAAATAGAGTCTTTCCCCTAATGAATGTTTTTGATAGGCTTATCAAAGATCAAATGACAATAAGTAGCTGGGTTCATCTCTTGATTCTCTCTTCTGTTCCATAAATCTATCTTTGTGTTTTTGTGCCAGTACCATGCTGTTTTGATCACTATAGATTTATAGTATAGCCTGAAGTCTGGTAACATGATACCTCCTGATTTGTTTTTATTTCTGAGTAATGTATTGGCTATTCAAGGTTTTTTCTGATTCCATATAAAACAAAGCACTATTTTTTCAAGATCTTCAAAGTATGACAATGGTGCTTTAATAGGAATTGCAATAAATTTGTAGATTTCTTTGGGTAGTATGGATATTTTAACAATGTTGATTCATCCCAGCCATGAGCATGGTATGTTTTTCTATTTGTTAACATCTTTAGCTATTTCTTTTCTCAGGGTTTCATAATGCTCTTTATAGAGATCTTTCACATTCTTTGTTAGGTAAATTCCCAGATATTTAATCTTCTTTGGCACTACTATAAAAGGAATAGAGTCCTTAACTATATTTTCAGCTTGACTATTGTTGGTTTATATAAATAACCAAAATTAGGCCAGAATTAAATGAAATTGAAAACGAAAGAATCATTTAGAAGATCAATGAAACAAAAAGTTGGTTTTTCAAAAAGATCAACAAAATTGGTAAACCTGTGGCCAACCTAACTATAAACACAAAAGTAAAATCTATAAAATCATCTGTTAGAAATGATAAAGGAGAAATAATAGCAGACACCTCATAAATTCAAAAAATCCTCAATTATTACTACAGAAAACTATATTTTCAAAAATATGAAAATCTGAAGGAAATGGACCAATGCCTGGAAGCACACCACCTTCCTAAACTCAACCAGAAAGAATTAGAAATCTTGAATACACATATATCAATCACTGAAATAGTTTCAACTGTGTAAAATCTCCCAAAAAAGAAAAGTCCAAGACCAAATTCTTCACATCTGGATTCTATCAACCCTTATAGACGAATTAATACCTATATAATACAACCTTTTCAAAGCATAGAACAAGAAGGAATACTTCCCAACACATCCTATGAAGCAAATATCACCCTGATGCTCAAACCAGGAAAGGATCAAACAAAGAAAGAAAATTATAGATGAATATCATTAATGAATATCAGTGCAAAAATAGTCTATAAAATCTTAGCAAACAGAATTCAACATTACATCAAAAAAATATACACCACAATCAAGTTGGTTTTATTCCAGGGTTACAGATTTGGTTCAAAATATGTAAATCTATAAATATAATACATCACATAAATAAAATAAAAAAACAAACACCATATGATTCTCTTAATTGACGCAGAAAAAGCTTTTGATAATATCCAGCATCCATTCATGACCAGAATACTTAAGAAAACAGGAGAAGAAACATTTCTTAGACTGAGAGAGGCTACATACAGCAAACCCACAGCCAAAATCATATTGAATGGAGTAAAATTGAAAACATTTCCACTCAGATCTGGAACTAGGCAAGGATGCCCACGTCCCCACTGCTATTCAACATAGTAATGGAGATCTTGCCATTGAGATCAGACAAGAGAAGGTGATCAAGGGTATGCAAATAGGGTCAGAGGAGATCAAACTCTCACTATTCGTAGATGATATGATCTTATACCTGCAAAACGCCAGGGACTCAACTACAAAACTCATAGAAACAATCAAGGAATACAGCAGCATTTCAGGATACATTCTCGCTTTCTTATCAGATGTATAAACTATTGTATATAAATTTTCTAAACTTTCCAGAGATATGTAATGTTAAAAACTACTCTATACAAATACAGATATAATTCTCAATATACACCAATAACAAAAGATGAATAAAAGTCTTATAATGCAGAGTCAAAAGTGATTTTAGTATTATAATTTTTTGCATATTATAATTTTAATACAGTTTTTTCCTTCTTAAAATATATATACATGTTTTTGGCACCCTCTGTGTGTGTGTGTGTGTATACATATGCACTATATATATTCTCCCTCATACAAAATAGACATTGGTCTACATCATGTTTAATTTAACATATCTTGGAGGTCCTTTCATATCAGGTTGTTAATCTTTTCATACATCCACAGAATATTCCATTGCAGAAATGGACCATAATTTATACAGTACTGTAAACTTTGGGCTCTTTCCTATCTTTTTTTGCAAGTAATGCTGTACTTATTAACTTTGTATATGTGTCTGGAACGTACACAAATATATCTCTGGGATGAATTCTTAGATGAGCTATTGCAGGGAGAAAAGTATAGTACTTTATATGTTTATTTATATTGAAAATTTCCCTCCCTGGAGGGTGTATACCTCTGTACCCCCACCAGATAAGAGTGAAAATCCCTGGTCCTCACCAGCTCCACCCAGTATGTGCTCAAACCTTTGAGGCTTTTATATGGGAATAAGTTAAAAATAATTCTGGGTATTTTAATTCATATGACTTTTATTAGACTTGGGTTCCTTATCTTTCCTTATGTTTAAAAGCCATTTTTATTTTTGAGAGATTAGGAATTCATGACCTAAATGATATTGGATTATAAATTTTAAATCATTGTTTTACAGAAACTTTTTTATTTCAATTTAATACCATGGTATAAATTTTTAAGTTTAATTATTCTCACTTACAAAGTAAAATTTATGTTTTAGAAGAGGTCTTCATCCAGGGGGTGTGCTGAACACCCTCACATTGTACATGAGATCCCACTAATTCCCCACCCACCTCCCACTAATTCCCCACCCACCTCCCATCAATAGTCCTCCTCCTTTTCCTCCCTCAATCCTCCTGTCCCTCCCCCTTGCTAGACTATATTTGTGTTTTATCATTCATATGGACATGTAATTGTTTGTATATTGGTTCCTGTTAGTATTCAGTATATTGGATATTTTTTCTCCATTCTTTTTTTTTTTAACACACATAATTTTATATCTGTATTGGGTTTTTCTTGTTTTGTTTTTTATTTATATTGTGAATAGTCTTTCTTTTTTATTGTTGGGGATTCATTGGGGGTACAAAGAACCAGATTACACTGATCACATTTGTTAGGTAAAGTCCCTCTTACAGTGATGTCCTGTCCCCAAAAGGTGTGTCACATCCCATGACCCCCCACCCCCTCCCTCTTTCCCTCTCACTGCATCCACCTTCCTCCACCCCCCACCATGTACTAGGTCATCAATTGTCCTCATATCAGAATTGAGTACATGAGATTCATGCTTCTCCATTCTTGTGATTCTTTTCTAAGAATAATGTGTTCTACTTCCATCCAGATTAATACAAAAGATGTAAAGTCTCCATCTTTTTTAATAGGTGAATAGTATTCCATGTTATACATATACCACAGCTTGTTAATCTATTCCTGGGTTGGTGGGCATTTAGGCCATTTCCACATTTTGGCAGTTGTAAATTGAGCTGCAATTAACAGTCTAGTGTGAACATCCTTATGATAAAATAATTATTTTTCTTCTGAGTAGATGCCCAGTAATGGGATTACAGGATCAAATGGGAGGTCTAAATTGTGTTGTTTGAAGATTCTCCATACTTCCTTCCAAAAAGGTTGTAATAGTTTACAGTCCCAGCAGCAATGTAGAATTGTTCCCATCTCTCCACGTCCATGCCGGCATCTGCAGTTTTGAGATTTTGTAATGTAGGACATTCTCGCTAGGGTTAGGTGATATGTCAAGATGGTTTTGATTTGCATTTCTCTGATAATTAGGGACAATGAGCATTTTTTCATATGCTTGTTATCATTTGTCTATCTTCTTTAAAGAAAGTTCTATTTATTTCTCTTGCCCAGTGATATAAGGGATTGGTAGCTAATTAATGTCCGCAAGTCAGTAGCCTTTGTATACAACAATAACAGCCAGGCTAATTAAGGACACAATCCCCTTCACAGTAGCTTCAAAGAAAATGAAATACCTAGGAATATACCTAACAAAAGAGGTCAAGGACCTCTATAAAGAAAATTACAAAGCCCTAAGAAAAGAAATAGCAGAAGATATTAACAAATGGAAGAACATACCATGCTTATGACTGGGAAGAATCAACATTGTTAAAATGTATATGCTTCCCAAAGCTATCTACACATTCAATGCCATCTCTATTAAAATATCAACATCATACTTTCAAGACTTGGAAAAAATAATTCTTCATTTTGTATGGAACCAGAAAAAAATCCTATATACCCAAGGCAATCCTTAGTGGTAAAAACAAAGCCAGGGGCATCAGCCTACCAGACTTTAGGCCATACTACAAGGCCAAAGTGATCAAAACAGCATGGTAGGATTTGGAGACAAGATGGCGGACTGAAGCCAGCTTTCAACAAAGGCTCCCGTCCAGAAGGAGAGTTAAGGGACAGGAATTTAGTAAGTATCCTGGTGGACTTGAGCCTCACCAAGAGAGAAGGCTGAAGAACGCACATCAACACCGCTGAGGCAAGTTGTGATCACAAGGACGCAAACAAAAGGTACAAAATCCACCACCAAGCGGACGGGAGTCCCCCTCCCCCATGAGACCGGCTCTGGAGCCCCACAATTGAACAAGCGGGCAGAAATTAAAGCCCCTCCCACTACACTCCACGGGAGAGACCTTCTAAAAACTGGACCTACCTCCCCTACTGGGGTGCCGTGGCGTTCTCCTGCCGGACATAGGGCTGAATAAAACTTTGGGAATCCTTTGCCGGCAACCCTGAATCCCCGGCGCTCCCCTCCCGCCCACTGAGGTCTGGAGGCCTGTCCCCCAGGACTTCGGATCCTTGGGTGATTTCTCCAGGGGAGTGGACAGTCCCCGAGTTGCGACTGGTCAGCATTGACTCTGAGGCGCGCGAGTGAGGAGAGAGCACCGGGCTGAGGGGGAGTCACGCCTCGCGGCACTTCCCTGCGGTGCAGTGCACCAACCCTCCCCGGGCATAGGGGGCCCAAGACTGAATCAGACTCTGGCCTCCCCGCTGAGAGCTGAGAACCCCTACTCTCACTCGGGGTCTGAGGGCCTATCCCCCAGGAGTTCGGCTCCTTGGGTGATTTCTCGAGGGGAGTGCACAGTGCCTGAGCTGCGTCAGGTCAGCGCTGACTCTGGGATGCGTGAGCGAGGAGAGGGCACTCCGCTGAGGGGAAATCAAGCCTTGGCGGCACTTCCCTGCGGTGAAGTGCAGGAGCCCTCCCCGGACCGTAGTATTGCGTGAAACTGAATGAAACTCTAGCTTCCCCCCGCCCCACTCCCAATCGGAGTCTGGGGGCCCATCCCCCAAGAGTTCTGATTCTTGGGGGATCTCTTAAGGGGTGTGGACCCAGCACAAACTGCGGCCACTCAATGCTGACTCTGGGGCGCAGGACAGAGGAGAAAAGGGTCGCCTGAGTGCCCACACCAGAGCAGCAGTTCCCTGGAGGTAGATCAACAGCCGTTTTTTCTTTAACGGCAGAACGCTCACTTCTGGATATTCTGAGGCCACACCCCCTGTCTTCCTGGGCAACCAGAGGAGGCCACCGGTGACACGGCTCACAAACCCGGAAGCCTCCAGGGCGGGGCCGACCCAGAGAGGTGTTCAGACGCAATTCTCCAGCAGCAAAGACGTTTGAACTCAAAACAGCCCGTCTCCTGTAGGCGACGACAGGAACAGAGACAGAACCTCACAAAGTTGTCTGTTCTGTTCTGTTCTGTTAGCAGCATCCATCAGGGATGGGGCTAAGCCTGAGTGAACACCTCCTTCCCATCACCTGCATCAAACACTCAAAGATGTCGGGCCCCATCTCCTCCTGCTAGATAGCGGCAGTCTGCGGGGGCCTGGCAGACTTCCTCGCGATTCAGGCAGGCAGGCAGGTGCAAACCCCTGGAGTGTCTGTTCACTGCAGGCAACTGGGTTAGCCATCTGCAGAGATACCAGTGACTGGGTCCGACGGAGGGGCAAAGTGGGGAAGGAGACGTCAACCTTCCCAGACTGCTCTGTTTGCGGGGTGGCTCCTCCTGACTCCACGCTGCATTGGGGTGAGCTGTCTCAGAGGAGTCACCAGGCCCCTGTGATCCAGTTCCCAGAGACCTCTTGAACCCTTCCACCTGAGACAAGTGCCGATTGAGACAGTTGATTCGGACCTTTTGAACTGGGCTAATAGACTGAGGACTTTTCAGGTGGTGCCCTGGGTGTGCGATTGTAGGAAGGTTTGATTCTCCTTTTCCAACTGGGGCCAGAGGTGGGCAGGCGGGGTGACTTAATTGCTGATTTTTCCACACAGCTGAGACTTCAAGCCAGAGTAGAAGTTGCAATAGGATCGAACAGAAACCAGCTGAAAACAAGACAGAACCACTTTGCTCCACCACACCAGACAGGGCCCCAGTTTCTCAGGCCACAACACTGTACGGGCCCTCGATAAAACCCCAGGGGAAAAACCAAAGGGAGTAAACCATGGGGCGGAATCAGCGGAAAAACTCTGGTAACATGAATAACCAGAATAGATCAACCCCCCCAAGAAAAGATACGGCAGATGTGATTGAAGATCCCATTCATAAACAACTGGCTGAGATGTCAGAAGTCGAATTCAGAATTTGGTTTGCAGACAAGATTAATAAAATGGAATTAGGAATTCGAGGAGAAATTCAAAAACTGTCTCAAGAATTTAACGAATTTAAAGACAAAACCACCAAAGACTTAGACACACTGAAACAAGAACTTACAGCCCTCAAAGATATGAAAAATACAGTAGAATCCCTCAGTAACAGAATGGAGCAAGCAGAAGAAAGGATTTCTGACATTGAAGATAAAGTCTTCGAACGCTCCCAATCTCTCAAAGAGGAAGAGAAATGGAGAGCAAAAACGGATCACTCACTCAGAGAGCTCTCAGATAATTCGAAAAAAAATAACATAAGAGTTATAGGAATTTCGGAGACTGATGAAGTGGCAGCCAAGGGCACAGAGGCCCTTCTACATGAAATTATGAAAGAAAATTTTCCAGACATGCCTAGAGAATCTGAAATTCAGATAGCAGACAGCTTCAGAACCCCAGCACGATTCAACCCCAATAAGCCATCTCCAACACATATCATAATTAGCTTCACTAAAGTTAACATGAAAGAGAAGATTCTCAAAGCAGCCCGGCGAAAGAAAACTATAACGTACAAAGGTAAGAATATTAGAATAACTGCAGATCTCTCTGCTGAAACTTTTCAAGCAAGAAGAGGCTGGTCATCAACTTTTAATCTCCTAAAGCAAAAAAACTTTCAACCCAGGATCTTGTATCCAGCTAAACTGAGTTTCATCTATGATGGAGAAATTAAATACTTCAATGACATTCATATGTTGAAAAAATTTGCCATAAGTAAACCAGCTCTTCAGGATGTTCTCAGACCTATCCTCCACAATGACCCACCCAATCCTATACCACAAAAGTAAACTCACTCAGAAACTTCGGATCAAACTCCAACTTCCACACTGGCGAAAGGATTAAAAATGTCCACTGGACCTTTGAAAAACTCGATACCCAAAATTCCACCAGACTTATCCTTACTCTCCATCAATGTGAATGGCTTAAACTGTCCTCTAAAGAGGCATAGGTTAGCTGACTGGATACAAAAACTTAAGCCAGATATTTGTTGCATACAAGAGTCACATCTCTACTTAAAAGACAAATACAGACTCAGGGTGAAAGGATGGTCATCCATATTTCAGGCAAATGGTAATCAGAAAAAAGCAGGTGTTGCAATTTTATTTGCAGATACAGTAGGCTTTAAACCATCAAAAGTAAGGAAGGACAAGAATGGTCACTTCATATTTGTTAAGGGTAATACTCAATATGACGAGATCTCAATTATTAATATCTATGCACCCAACCAGAATGCACCTCAATTTATAAGAGAAACTCTAACAGACATGAGTAACTTGATTTCCTCCAGCTCCATAATCGTTGGAGATTTCAACACTCCCTTGGCAGTGTTGGATCGATCCTCCAGAAAGAAGCTGAGCAAAGAAATCTTAGATTTAAACCTAACCATCCAATATTTAGATTTAGCAGACATCTACAGAACATTTCATCCCAACAAAACTGAATACACATACTTCTCATCAGCCCACGGAACTTACTCCAAAATTGATCACATTTTAGGTCACAAGTCTAACCTCAGTAAATTTAAAGGAATAGAAATTATTCCGGAGGGGCGGAGCAAGATGGCAGCCGAGTAACAGCTTCCTTGCATCTGGGCACCGTGAGTCTGGGGAGATAGGACTCCAGGCATCTCTGGCTGGTGGGAACTGCCTATCATCACTCCTATGAGGATACAGGGAGTCAGCGAGAGACTTCTGGACCCCAAGAGGAGGACTAAAACAGTGGAAAACCGGCAAGTGGTCGCGTGTGTTCAACCCGTCTAAACCCGCCCACAACTTCCACAGGCACAAGAACTTAAAGAGCAAGAGGAAGTGAAAGGAAAATTAGGGCAAGGAAACAGATAAAAGAAATCACTCATGAGGAAGAATCAGCAGAAAACTCCAGGCAACATGAAGAACCAGTCCAGAACAACCCCGCCAAGGGACCATGAGGTAGCTACTGCAGAGGATTCCACCTATACAGAAATGTTAGGAATGACAGAAAGGGAATTTAGAATACACATGTTGAAAACAATGAAAGAAATGATGGAAACAATGAAGGAAACTGCTAATAAAGTGGAAAATAACCAAAAGGAAATCCAAAAACAGAATCAAATCAGAGATGAACGATATGAAGAATATAAAAAGGATATAGCAGAGCTGAAGGAAATGAAACAGTCAATCAGGGAACTTAAAGATGCAATGGAAAGTATCAGCAACAGGTTAGACCATGCAGAAGAAAGAATTTCAGAGGTAGAAGACAAAGTTTTTGAGATAACTCAGATAGTAAAAGAGGCAGAAAAGAAGAGAGAGAAAGCAGAACGTTCACTGTCAGAATTATGGGACTTTATGAAACGTTCCAACATACGAGTTATAGGAATTCCAGAAGGGGAAGAAGAATGCCCCAGAGGAATGGAAGCCATACTAGAGAATATTATAAAAGAAAATTTCCCAAACATCACCAAAGATTCTGACACACTGCTTTCAGAGGGCTATCGGACCCCAGGTCGCCTCAACTCTAACCGAGCTTCTCCAAGACACATTGTGATGAACCTGTCCAAAGTCAAGACAAAAGAAAAGATTCTGCAAGCTGCCAGGAGTAAGCGCCAGTTGACCTACAGGGGCAAATCCATCAGAGTGACCTCAGACTTCTCTAATGAAACTTTCCAAGCAAGAAGACAATGGTCATCTACCTTTAATCTACTTAAACAGAACAATTTTCAGCCCAGAATTCTGTACCCTGCTAAGCTAAGCTTCAAAATTGATGGAGAAATCAAATCATTTACGGATATACAAACATTGAGGAAATTCACCACAACAAGACCAGCTCTACAGGGAATACTTCAACCTGTTCTGCACACTGACCACCACAATGGATCAGCAGCAAAGTAAGAACTCAGAAATCAAAGGACAGAACCTAACCTCCACACTGATGCAAAAGATAAAACTAAGCAATGGACTCTCACCAAATAAGACGAATAGAATACTACCACACTTATCAATTATCTCCATAAATGTTAATGGCTTGAATTCCCCACTGAAGAGACATAGATTGGCTGACTGGATTAAAAAACACAAGCCATCCATTTGCTGTCTGCAAGAAACACACCTGGCTTCAAAAGACAAATTAAAGCTCCGAGTCAAGGGTTGGAAGACAATTTTTCAGGCAAATGGAATTCAGAAGAAAAGAGGAGTTGCAATCTTATTTTCAGATACATGTGGATTTAAAGCAACTAAAGTCAAAAAAGACAAAGATGGTCACTTTATATTGGTCAAGGGAAAACTACAACAAGAAGACATTTCAATTATAAATATCTATGCACCAAATTTAAATGCTCCCAGATTCTTGAAACAGACCTTACTCAGTCTGAGCAATATGATATCTGATAATACCATCATAACAGGGGACTTTAACACACCTCTTACAGAGCTGGACAGATCCTCTAATCAGAAATTAAACAAAGATATAAGAGATTTAAATGAGACCCTAGAACAATTATGCTTGATAGACGCATATAGAACACTCCACCCCAAAGATAAAGAATATACATTCTTCTCATCACCCCATGGAACATTCTCCAAAATTGATCATATCCTGGGACACAAAACAAATATCAACAGAATCAAAAGAATTGAAATTTTACCTTGTATCTTTTCAGACCATAAGGCACTAAAGGTGGAACTCAACTCTAACAAAAATGCTCGACCCCATCCAAAGGCATGGAAATTAAACAATCTTCTGTTGAATAACAGATGGGTGAAGGAAGAAATCAAACAGGAAATCACTAACTTCCTTAAGCATAACAACAATGAAGACACAAGCTACCAAAACCTGTGGGATACTGCAAAAGCAGTTTTGAGAGGAAAATTCATCGCTTTAGATGCCTACATTCGAAAAACAGACAGAGAGCACATCAACAATCTCACAAGAGACCTTATGGAATTGGAAAAAGAAGAACAGTCTAAGCCTAAACTCAGTAGAAGAATAGAAATCTCCAAAATCAAATCAGAGATCAATGAAATTGAAAACAAAAGAATCATTCAGAAAATTAATGAAACAAGGAGTTGGTTTTTTGAAAAAATAAATAAAATAGATAAACCATTGGCCAGACTAACTAGAAATAGAAAAGTAAAATCTCTAGTAACCTCAATCAGAAATGATAAAGGGGAAATAACAACTGATCCCACAGAGATACAAGAGATCATCTCTGAATACTACCAGAAACTGTATGCCCAGAAATTTGACAATGTGAAGGAAATGGATCAATATTTGGAATCACACCCTCTCCCTAGACTTGGCCAGGAAGAAATAGACCTCCTGAACAGACCAATTTCAAGCACTGAGATCAAAGAAACAATAAAAAAGCTTCCAACTAAAAAATGCCCTGGTCCAGATGGCTTCACTCCAGAATTCTATCAAACCTTCAAGGAAGAGCTTATTCCTGTACTGCAGAAATTATTCCAAAAAATTGAGGAAGAAGGAATCTTCCCCAACACATTCTATGAAGCAAACATCACCCTGATACCAAAACCAGGAAAAGACCCAAACAAAAAGGAGAATTTCAGACCAATCTCACTCATGAATATAGATGGAAAAATTCTCAACAAAATCCTAGCCAATAGATTACAGCTTATTATCAAAAAAGTCATTCATCATGATCAAGCAGGCTTCATCCCAGGGATGCAAGGCTGGTTCAACATACGCAAGTCCATAAACGTTATCCACCATATTAACAGAGGCAAAAATAAAGATCACATGATCCTCTCAATAGATGCAGAAAAAGCATTTGATAAAATCCAGCATCCTTTTCTAATTAGAACACTGAAGAGTATAGGCATAGGTGGCACATTTCTAAAACTGATTGAAGCTATCTATGACAAACCCACAGCCAATATTTTACTGAATGGAGTAAAACTGAAAGCTTTTCCTCTTAGAACTGGAACCAGACAAGGTTGTCCTCTGTCGCCTTTACTATTCAACATAGTGCTGGAAGTTCTAGCCAATACAATTAGGCAAGACAAGGAAATAAAGGGAATCCAAATGGGAGCAGAGGAGGTCAAACTCTCCCTCTTTGCTGACGACATGATCTTATACTTAGAGAACCCCAAAGACTCAACCACAAGACTCCTAGAAGTCATCAAAAAATACAGTAATGTTTCAGGATATAAAATCAATGTCCACAAGTCAGTAGCCTTTGTATACACCAATAACAGTCAAGAGGAGAAGCTAATTAAGGACACAACTCCCTTCACCATAGTTTCAAAGAAAATGAAATACCTAGGAATATACCTAACGAAGGAGGTGAAGGACCTCTATAAAGAAAACTATGAACTCCTCAGAAAGGAAATAGCAGAGGATATTAACAAATGGAAGAACATACCATGCTCATGGATGGGAAGAATCAACATTGTTAAAATGTCTATACTTCCCAAAGCAATCTACCTATTCAATGCCATTCCTATCAAAGTACCTACATCGTATTTTCAAGATTTGGAAAAAATGATTCTGCGTTTTGTATGGAACCGGAAAAAACCCCGTATAGCTAAGGCAGTTCTTAGTAACAAAAATAAAGCTGGGGGCATCAGCATACCAGATTTTAGTCTGTACTACAAAGCCATAGTGCTCAAGACAGCTTGGTACTGGCACAAAAACAGAGACATAGACACTTGGAATCGAATTGAACACCAAGAAATGAAACTAACATCTTACAACCACCTAATCTTCGATAAACCAAACAAGAACTTACCTTGGGGGAAAGACTCCCTATTCAATAAATGGTGTTGGGAGAATTGGATGTCTGCGTGTAAAAGACTGAAACTGGACCCACACCTTTCCCCACTCACAAAAATTGATTCAAGATGGATAAAGGACTTCAATTTAAGGCACGAAACAATAAAAATCCTCAAAGAAAGCATAGGAAAAACACTGGAAGATATTGGCCTGGGGGAAGACTTCATGAAGAAGACTGCCATGGCAATTGCAACAACAACAAAAATAAACAAATGGGACTTCATTAAACTGAAAAGCTTCTGTACAGCTAAGGTGACGATAACCAAAGCAAAGAGATAACCCACACAATGGGAAAGGATATTTGCATATTTTCAATCAGACAAAAGCTTGATAACCAGGATCTATAGAGAACTCAAATTAATCCACATGAAAAAAGCCAACAATCCCTTATATCAATGGGCAAGAGACATGAATAGAACTTTCTCTAAAGATGACAGACGAATGGCTAACAAACACATGAAAAAATGTTCATCATCTCTATATATTAGAGAAATGCAAATCAAAACATCCCTGAGATATCATCTAACCCCAGAGAGAATGGCCCACATCACAAAATCTCAAAACTGCAGATGCTGGCGTGGATGTGGAGAGAAGGGAACACTTTTACACTGCTGGTGGGACTGCAAACTAGTACAACCTTTCTGGAAGGAAGTATGGAGAAACCTCAAAGCACTCAACCTAGACCTCCCATTCGATCCTGCAATCCCATTACTGGGCATCTACCCAGAAGGAAAAAAATCCTTTTATCATAAGGACACTTGTACTAGACTGTTTATTGCAGCTCAATTTACAATCGCCAAAATGTGGAAACAGCCTAAATGCCCAACAACCCAGGAATGGATTAACAAGCTGTGGTATATGTATACCATGGAATACTATTCAGCTATTAAAAAAAATGGAGACTTTACATCCTTCGTATTAACCTGGATGGAAGTGGAAGACATTATTCTTAGTAAAGCATCACAAGAATGGAGAAGCATGAATCCTATGTACTCAATCTTGATATGAGGACAATTAATGACAATTAAGGTTATGGGGGGGGAAGCAGAAAGAGAGAGAGAGGGAGTGGGGTGGGGCCTTAGTGTGTGTCACACTTTATGGGGGCAGGACATGATTGCAAGAGGGACTTTACCTAGCAATTGCAATCAGTGTAACTGGCTTATTGTACCCTCAATGAATCCCCAACAATAAAAAAGAAAAAGAAAAAAAAAAAAAAAAGAAATTATTCCATGCATCTTCTCGGACCATCATGGAATAAAACTTGAATTGAGTAACAACAGGAATCTGCATACCCATACAAAAACATGGAAGTTAAATAACCTTATGCTGAATGATAGCTGGGTCAGAGATGAGATTAAGAAAGAAATCACCAATTTTTTGGAACAAAATGACAATGAAGACACAAGCTATCAGAACCTCTGGGACACTGCAAAGGCAGTTCTAAGAGGGAAATTTATAGCACTGCAAGCCTTCCTCAAGAGAACGGAAAGAGAGGAAGTTAACAACTTAATGGGACATCTCACGCAACTGGAAAAGGAAGAACATTCCAACCCCAAACCCAGTAGAAGAAAAGAAATAACCAAAATTAGAGCAGAATTAAATGAAATTGAAAACAAAAGAATAATACAACAGATCAATAAATCAAAAAGCTGGTTTTTTGAAAAGGTCAATAAAATAGATAAACCTCTGGCCAACCTAATCAGGAAAAAAAGAGTAAAATCTCTAATATCATCAATCAGAAACAACAAAGACGAAATAACCACAGACTCATCAGAAATCCAAAAAATCCTTAATGAATATTACAAGAAACTTTATTCTCAGAAATATGAAAATCTGAAGGAAATAGACCGATACTTGGAAGCACGCCACCTTCCAAGACTTAACCAGAATCAAGTGGAAATGTTGAACAGACCCATATCAAGTTCAGAAATAGCATCAACTATACAAAACCTCCCTAAAAAGAAAAGCCCGGGACCAGATGGTTTCACGTCAGAATTCTACCAAACCTTTAAAGAGGAATTAGTACCTATATTACTCAACCTGTTCCAAAATGTAGAAAAAGAAGGAAGACTACCCAACACGTTCTATGAAGCAAATATCACCCTGATCCCCAAACCAGGAAAAGACCCAACAAGAAAAGAAAATTATAGACCAATATCACTAATGAATATAGATGCAAAAATATTCAACAAGATCCTAACAAACAGAATCCAGCAACACATCAAACAAATTATACATCATGACCAAGTTGGTTTTATCCCAGGGTCTCAAGGCTGGTTCAATATACGTAAATCTATAAATGTAATTCAGCACATAAACAAATTAAAAAACAAAGACCATATGATTCTCTCAATTGATGCAGAAAAAGCTTTTGATAATATCCAGCATCCCTTCATGATCAGAACACTCAAGAAAATTGGTCTAGAAGGGACTTTTCTTAAACTGATAGAGGCTATCTACAGCAAACCCACAGCCAATATCATATTGAATGGAGTTAAATTGGAATCATTTCCACTCAGATCAGGAACCAGACAAGGCTGCCCATTGTCTCCATTGCTTTTCAACATTGTAATGGAAGTTTTAGCCACCGCAATTAGGGAAGAAAAGGCGATCAAGGGTATCCATATAGGGTCAGAAGAGATCAAACTCTCGCTCTTCGCAGATGATATGATTGTGTATCTGGAAAACACTAGGGACTCTACTACAAAACTCCTAGAAGTGATCAAGGAATACAGCAGCGTCTCAGGTTACAAAATCAACATTCACAAATCGGTAGCCTTTATATACACCAACAACAGTCAAACTGAAAAAGCAGTTAAGGACTCTATCCCATTCACAGTAGTGCCAAAGAAGATGAAATATTTGGGAATTTACCTAACAAAAGACGTGAAAGATCTCTATAAAGAGAACTATGAAACTCTAAGAAAAGAAATAGCTGAAAATGTTAACAAATGGAAAAACATACCATGCTCATGGCTAGGAAGAATCAACATTATCAAAATGTCCATACTACCCAAAGCAATATATAATTTCAACGCACTCCCTATTAAAGCTCCACTGTCATATTTTAAAGATCTTGAAAAAACATTACTTCGTTTTATATGGAATCAGAAAAAACCTCGAATAGCCAAGACATTACTCAGAAATAAAAACAAAACAGGAGGAATCACACTACCAGACCTCAGACTTTACTACAAATCGATAGTGATCAAAACAGCATGGTATTGGCACAAAAACAGAGAAGTAGATATCTGGAATAGAATAGAGAACCAAGAGATGAATCCAGCTACTTACCGCTATTTGATTTTTGACAAGCCAATTAAAAACATTCAGTGGGGAAAAGATTCCCTATTTAACAAATGGTGCTGGGTGAACTGGCTGGCAACCTGCAGAAGACTGAAATTGGACCCACACCTTTCACCATTAACTAAGATAGACTCTCATTGGATTAAAGATTTAAACTTAAGACATGAAACTATAAAAATACTAGAGGAGAATGCAGGGAAAACCCTTGAAGAAATTGGTCTGGGTGAGTATTTCATGAGGAGAACCCCCCGGGCAATTGAAGCAGCTTCAAAAATACACTACTGGGACTTGATCAAACTAAAAAGCTTCTGCACAGCTAAGAACACAGTAAGCAGAGCAAGCAGACAGCCCTCAGAATGGGAGAAGATATTTGCAGGGTATAACTCTGACAAAGGTTTAATAACCAGAATCCACAGAGAACTCAAACGCATCAGCAAGAAAAAAACAAGGGATCCCATCGCAGGCTGGGCAAGGGATTTGAAGAGAAACTTCTCTGAAGAAGACAGGCGCACGGCCTTCAGACATATGAAAAAATGCTCATCATCTTTAATCATCAGAGAAATGCAAATCAAAACTACTTTGAGATATCATCTAACTCCAATGAGACTAGCCTATATCACAAAATCTCTAGACCAGAGATGTTGGCGTGGATGCGGAGAAAAGGGAACACTTCTGCACTGCTGGTGGGAATGCAAATTAATACATTCCTTTTGGAAAGATATATGGAGAACACTCAGAGATCTAAAAATAGATCTGCCATTCAATCCTGTAATTCCTCTGCTGGGCATATACCCAGAAGACCAAAAATCACAACATAACAAAGATATTTGTACCAGAATGTTTATTGCAGCCCAATTCATAATTGCTAAGTCATGGAAAAAGCCCAAGTGCCCATCGATCCACGAATGGATTAATAAATTGTGGTATATGTATACCATGGAATACTATGCAGCCTTAAAGAAAGATGGAGACTTTACCTCTTTCATGTTTACATGGATGGAGCTGGAACATATTCTTCTTAGTAAAGTATCCCAAGAATGGAAGAAAAAATACCCAATGTACACAGCCCTACTATGAAACTAATTTGAGACTCTCACATGAAAGCTATAACCCAGCTACAACTTAACAACAGGGGGAAGTGGGAAAGGGGCGGGTGGGTAGAGGGAGGGGAATCGGTGGGATCACACCTGTGGTGCATATTACAGGGGTATTTGCGAAACTTGGTAAATGTAGAATATAAATGTTTTGGCACAGTAACTGAGATAACGCCGGAAAGGCTATGTTAACCACTGTGATAAAAATGTGTCAAATGGTTTATGAAGTGAGTGTATGATGCCCCATAATCATATCATTGTATACAGTTATGATTTAATAAAAAAATTAAAAAAAAAAAAAAAAACAGCATGGTACTGGCACAAAAATAGAGACATAGGCACCTGGAAGCAAATAGAAAACTAGGAGATGAAACTAACATCTTATAGCCACCTAATCTTTGATAAACTAAACGAGAACATACACTGTGGGAAAGAGTCCCTGTTCAATAAATGGTGCTGGGAGAACTGGACAACATGAAAAGACTGAAATGACCCATATCTTTCTCCACTTACTAAAATTGATTCAAGATGGATAAAAGATCTAAATCTAAGGCATGAAACAATAAAAATCTTCTGGGGGCAAGACATGATTGCAAGAGGGACTTTACCTAACAAATGCAATCAGTGTAACCTGGCTTATTGTACCCTCAATGAATCCCCAACAATAAAAAAAAAAAAAGAAAGAAAGAAAGAAACAATAAAAATACTCAAGAAAAGTGTGGGGAAAACACTTGAAGACTTTATGAGGAATATTTCCATGGCAATTGCAACAGCAACAAAAATAAACAAATGGGACTTAATTAAACTGAAAAGCTTTGTACAGCTAAGAAGACAATAGCCAAAGCAAATAGGCAACCTACACAATGGGAAAGGATATTTGCATATTATGAATCAGACAAAAGCTTGATAACTAGGATCTACAGAAAACTCAAGTTTTTTTCCATTCCTGGTATACTTTACTAAGAAGAATGTGTTTCAGCTCCATCCAGGTAAACATACTAGATTTAAAGTCTCTTATCTTTTCTTCACAGTTTGATAAGTCTCTTCTCTTTGATAAAATAAGTCTCTTATCTTCAGTTTGTTAATCTGTCCATGGGTTGATGGGCACTTGGGTTGCTTCAGCAACTTGGCAATTATAAATTGAGCTGTTGTAAACATTCTGGTGCAAATATCTTTGTGGTAAAATGATTTTTGTTCTTCTGGTAATGAGTAATTACCTAGTAATGAGATTGCAGGATCAAATGGAAGGTCAATTTTCATTGCTTTAAGAATTCTCCATACTTCTTGGAGAAACCTCAAAGCACTCAAGCTAGACCTCCCATTTGATCCTGCAATCCCATTACTGGGCATCTACCCAGAAGGAAAAAAATCCTTTTATGATAAGGACACTTGTACTAGACTGTTTATTGCAGCTCAATTTACAATCGCCAAAATGTGGAAACAGCCTAAATGCCCAACAACCCAGGAATGGATTAACAAGCTGTGGTATATGTATACCATGGAATACCATTCAGCCATTAAAAAAAATGGAGACTTTACATCCTTCGTATTAACCTGGATGGACGTGGAAGACATTATTCTTAGTAAAGCATCACAAGAATGGAGAAGCATGAATCCTATGTACTCAATTTTGATATGAGGACAATTAATGACAATTAAGGTTATGGGGGGGAAGCAGAAAGAGGGACGGAGGGAGGGGGGTGGGGCCTTGGTGTGTGTCACACTTTATGGGGGCAAGACATGATTGCAAGAGGGACTTTACCTAACAATTGCAATCAGTGTAACCTGGCTTATTGTACCCTCAATGAATCCCCAACAATATAAAAAAAGAAAGGAAAAAAAAAAGAGTGACAATCAAGGTAAAAGCAGCATATCATAGTCAAATTCCATGTGGGTTTCTAGAGAAATGTGTGAGGCCTGTGGGAAAGGGGGCAGCCTCATCCTCTTAATGGCCCATCACTAATCACACAATTGTATTTATTCAGTATGTGTCCTCTTGAACGCTGCAAAGCAGAATGGAACAGATGGATGAGATACGCAGATGTCACCAACTTGTAAATCTGGAAAGAAACTTTTCATCTTATAGAAAGATAGTCTGAGATTCTAAAGGGAAGGCAGCTTGTTGAGATCACCCAATGAGCAAGTGAAAGGTCAATGGCAAAGATTCTCTCAAATGCTCCCAGAGTGTCTTTCTTTTCTCAGTCAAGTTTCAGGGTGAGAAGACAATGATTCTGGTAGAGGATTCTCACTCAGATTAGGTTCTGGTTGAAGGAAAAGAGAACCACCTGCCTTCTAGGTTAAATAGGCTCTACTTATGCAGAGATGACCCTGTATTTATTTACTTCTGATATTTTATTCCACTGAGAAGGTTTGAGTGCATGGTGCTTATCTGCCACCCATTTTTTCCCCTTGGAAATATTTTGTTGCGTTGCTTTTTCTTTGCATTGAAACATCAGGTCCATGTACATCATATACAGTTGAAACGTAATTCTCATATATATATAGCTAAACCGAATAAATTTGTTAATGCAAACAAAAAAAAAGAATTCTCCATACTTCTTTACATAAAGGTTGTATTAGTTTTCAATCTCATCAGCAGCACTAAAGTGTTCCCATCTCTCCACATCCACAACAACATATGCAGATTTGGGACTTTCTGATATTGGCTAATCTTGCTGGAGTTAGGTGATATCTAAGAGTGGTTTTGATTTGCATTTCTCTGATGATTAAAGTCAATGAGTATTTTTTCATGTTTTGTCAGTCATTCTTGTGTCATTCAAAGAAATTCTGTTCAAGTTTCTTGCTCACTTAGAAATGAGGTTGTTGGAGCAAGATGGTGGCAGAGTAACAGCTTCTTTGCAACCAGGCGTGGTGAGACTGGGGAGAGAAGAATTCAGGCATCTCTGGCTTGTGAGCTCTGCCCAGAAACATCCCTTTGGGAACACAGGGAGACAGCAAGAGATGTCTGGACCCCAGGAGAAGGACAAAAGCTGTGGAGAACAGGCAAGTGGTTGCATTCGGGTAGTGACTGCATTGCTGTATCAACAACAGCAGCAAGATTGCAAACAGGAAAGTCCTTTCCTGTGAGCTGCTTTTCTTTTTTTGAACTTGGGCACTTGGTTAAACTACCTTTTGGAGAACTTGGGGGAAAGTGCAGATGACTTTAAGCGTTTCTAGGACTGGGACTGAGCCCTGTGGCTGGAATGGAGCTAATATTTTTCGGCCAAGGCCGCGCTCAACCATTGTGGGAGATCTGCCCCTGCAGGCTCTGCCCTCAGGGTCACAGAGCTAGACTCGGGATGAGAGACCTTGGGCAAGTGCTCTTCTGACTGACCAGGCCAAAGGCTGCCACTGAAACACTGGGGAAGAGTGGAGCATTCAGGGTTTGGCAGTACAAAGTCTGCCTTACAACCTCAGCCATGAAGGGCATAGAGTAAGACCGGTTGGGGCACACTAGATAAGCAGGCAGCCACTTCAGGAGAGTTCCCAGCAATAAATGCATTCCTGGGAAAGCTTCTGCCTAGCCCAGGTTAACAGTTTAAAGTGTCTTTTAAGAGAGCTGAGGAGAGATTTAAGCTCTCAACCCGGTGCGATTTGAGAAATCAGCAGAGACCTCCAGTCTCCATCTCATATAGCTATATCAGCATTGTGATTAATACTTCATACCCCAGAAGATCACCTGTTTCCCAGACACCAGATAATAATCAGGAAGATTCATATACTGCTTTGGTTTTTGCTTTTTTAGTTTTTTTTTTTAATTTCAACATTTTCCCTCTAGATTTTCCTTTTTTCTTCTTCTTCTTCTTTTCTTTCTTTATTTTTCTAGTTTAAATATAATTTTCCATTGTTGCCCTCTTTAATAATAAGAGCTTCATTTTTGCTAGTGTTTCTGCCCCTATTATTTGGTTTTCCCCCCAAAATCTATCCTGTAAGGTTTTCTGTTTGTTTGTTCAGTTTGATTTTTAGTACTTTTGTCTTTACTCTCTATTTGGTGGAGGTGGGGGTACTGTATCTGCTCAGGCTGAAAAAGAACTACTGACCTCAAGGGAACCACCCAAACCAGCACTCCCAGGGGTTGGGGTATTTTAAGTGTGGGTCAAAGTACCCTACTGTACATCTTTATTACTCCTGGTTTCCTCCTTCTTTGCCTCACCTCTTTTTGTCAACATTCCCTTTTATTCACCCTCTCTCCTTTCTCTTTTTTCTTTTTTTAAATCTTTTTTCCCTTCTTGCTCTTCAAACTTCTCATCCTTTTGGTCAGAAAAATCCTGGCAACATGAAAAAGCAGTCCAGAGCAAACCCCACCCCCACCCCCAAGAGACCAGGAGGTAACTACTGCAGAGGATTCCACCTTTAAAGAAATGTTAGAAATGACAGAAGGGGAATTTAAATTACAGATGATGAAAACAATGAAGGAAATGAAGGAAACAATGAAGGAAATTGCTGATAAAGTGGAAAATAACCAAAAGTAATTCCAAAAACAATCAAATAAGAGATGAACAATATGAAGAATATAGAAAGGATATAGCAAAGCTGAAGGAACTGAAGCAGTCAATTAGGGAACTTAAAGATGCAATAGAAAGTATCAACAACAGATTAGACCATGCAGAAGAAAGAATCTCAGAGGTAGAGGACAAAACTTCTAAGACAATGGTCATCTACCTTTAATCTACTTAAACAGAACAATTTCCAGGCCAGAATTCTATATTCTGCTAAACTAAGCTTTAAAAATGATGGAGAAATCGAATCATTTACTGATATGCAAACATTGAGGAAATTTGCCACAACAAGCTCTACAGAAAATACTTTCACCTGTTCTACACACTGACCATCACAATGGACCACCAGCAAAGTAAGCACCCAGAAATTAAAGGACAGAACCTAGCTTCCACAATGATGCAAAAGATAAAACTAAGCAATGGACTTTCACAAAATAAGATGAATAGAATGTTACCACAGTTATCAATTATCTCAACAAATGTTAATGGCTTGAATTCCCCACTGAAGAGGCATAGATTGGCTAACTGGATTAAGAAACACAAGCCATCCATTTGCTGTCTGTAGGAAACACACCTAGCCTCAAAAGGCAAATTAAAACTCAGACTTAAGGGTTGGAAGACAATTTTTCAGGCAAACGGAATTCAGAAGAAAAGAGGGGTTGCAATCTTATTTTCAGATACATGTAGATTTAAAGCAACTAAAGTCAAAAAAGACAAAGATGGTCACTTCATATTGGTCAAGGAAAAAATACAACAAGAAAAGATTTCAATTCTGAATATTTATGCATCCAACTTAAATGCTCCTAGATTCTTGAAATAGACCTTAATTAGTCTGAACAACATGATATCCTATAACACCATAACAGGGGACTTTAACACTCCCCTTACAGAGTTGGAAAGATCCTCTAAACAGAAATTAAACAAAGATATAAGGGACATAAGTGAGACCCTAGAACAACTGTGCTTGATAGATGCATATAGAACATTCCATCTCAAAGATAAAGAATATACATTCTTCTCATCATCCCCTGGAACATTCTCCAAAATTGATCATATCCTAGGACACAAAACAAACCTCAACAGAATCAAAAGAATTGAAATTTTACCTTGTATCTTCTCAGACCACAAGGCATTAAAGGGAGAATTCAACTTCAACAAAAACATTCAACCCCACACAAAGTCATGGAAATTAAACAACCTTATGCTGAATGACAGATGGGTGCAGGAAGAAATGAAACAGGAAATAATTAACTTCCTTGAGCATAACAACAATGAAGACACAAGCTACCAAAACCTGTGGGATATAGCAAAAGCAGTCCTGAGAGGAAAATTGATCACTTTAGATGCCTACATCTGAAAAAGAGAAAGAGAGCACATCAACAAATCCCAAGCCATTCTATGGAATTGGAAAAAGAACAATTTAAGCCTAAACCCAGCAGAAGAAAAGAAATATCCAAAATTAAATCAGAGATTAATGAAATTGAAAACAAAGGAATAATTCAGAAAAGTAATAAATCAGGGGTTCATTTTTTTGGATAACTAAATAAAAAAGATAAACCTTTGGCCAGACTAACTAGGAATAGGAAAGTAAAATCTCTAGTAACCACAATCAGAAATGATAAAGGGGAAATAACAACAGATGCCACAGAGATAATACAAGAGATTATCTCTGAATACCACCAAAAACTCTATGCCCAGAAATTTGACAATGTGAAGGAAATGGATCAATATTTGAAATCACACCCTCTCCCTAGATTTAGCCTAGGAGAAATAGATCTCCTGAACAGACCAATTTCAAGCACTGAGATCAAAGAAACAATAAAAAAATCTCCCAACAAAAAAAGGCAATGGTCCAGATGACTTCACACCAGAATCCTATCAAACCTTCAAAGAAGAGCTTATTTCCATACTTCAGAAACTATTCCAAAAAATTGAGGCAGGAATCTTCCCCCAAAACATTCTATGAAACAAACATCACCCTGATAACAAAACCAGGAAAAGACCCAACTTAAAAGGAGAACTGCAGACCAATTTAACTAATGAATGTAAATGCAAACATTCTCAACAAAATCCTAGCCAGTAGATTACAGCTTATCATCAAAAAAGTCATACATCATAATCAAGTAGGTTTCATCCCAGGGATGCAAGGCAGGTTTAACATACACAAGTCCATAAATGTTATTCACTGTACCAACGGAAGCAAAAACAAAGACCATATAATCCTCTCAACAGATGCAGAAAAAGCATTCAATAAAATCCAGCATCCTTTTCTAATTAGAACACTGAAGAGAATAGGCATAATGGCACATTTCTTAAACTGATCGAATCTATCTATGACAAACCCACAGCTAATATTTTACTGAATGGAGTAAAACTGAAAGCTTTCCCACTTAGAACTGGAACCAGACAAGGTTGTCATCCGTCACCATTACTATTCAACATAGTGCTGGAAGTTCTAGCCAATACAATCAGGCAAGAGAAGGAAATAAAGGGAATCCAGATGGGAGCAGAGGTGGTCAAACTCTCCCTCTTTGCTGACAATATGATCTTATACTTAGAGAACCCCAAAGACTCAACCACAAGACTCCTGGAAGTCATCAAACAATACAGTAATGTCTCTGGATATAAAATCTATGTCCACAAGTCAGTAGCCTTTGTATAGGCCAATAACAGCAAACATATGAAAAAATATTCATTATCCTAATTATTGGAGAAATGCAAATCTAAACCACCCTGAGATATCATATAACCCCAGTCAGAATGGCCCACATCACAAAATCTCAAAACTGCAGATACTGGTGTGGATGTAGAGAGAAAGGAACGCTTTTATACTGCTGGTGGGACTGCAAACTAATATAGCCTTTTTGGAGGGAAATATGGAGAACCCTCAAAGAGCTCAAGCTAGACCTCCCATTTGATACTATAATCCCATTACTGGACATCTCTCCAGAAGGAAAAAAAAATCCTTCTACCCTAAAGACACTTGCACTAGACTGTTTATTGCAGCTCAATTTACAATTGCCAAAATGTGGAAACAGCCTAAATACCCACCAACCCAGGAATGAATTAACAAACTGTGGTATAAGTATACCATGGAATACTAGTCAGCCATTAAAAAATATGGAGACTTTACATCCTTTGTATTAACCTGGAAAGAAGTGGAACACATTATTCTTAGTAAAGTTTCACAAGAATGGAGTAGCATGAATCCTATGTACTCAATCTTGATATGAGGACAATTAATGACTTAGTACATGGTGGGGGGTGGGAAAGGGAGAGAGCAGAGAGAGAAGGAGGGAGGGGGTTGGGGGAAAGGAAAAGCAGAGAGAGGGAAGGAAGAAGGGTAGGAGAAGAGAAGAGCAGAGAGAGGGAAGGAGGGAGGGGGTAGGTCTCAGTGTGTGACACACCTTTGGGGGACAAGACACAATTATAGGAGGGACTTTACCTAACAAATGCAATCAGTGTAACCTGGTATCTTGTACTGTATCTCCAACAAGAAAAAAAATGAGGCTATTTATTCAAATTGATTAATTTGAGTTCTCTGCAGATTCTAGTTATCAGGCCTTTGTAAGATTCACAACATGCAAAAATCTTCTCCCCTTCCAAAGGCTGTCTGTTGGTTTGCTTGTGGTATCCTTAGCTGAGCAGAAGCTTTTTAGCTAGATCAAATCCCAGTTATTCAGTTTTGGTGTTGCTGCATTTGCCAGGGGTGTATTCTTCATAAAATATTTCCCCAGGCCAATATTTTCAAGAGTTTTCCCCACACTCTCTTGTAGAACTTTTATTGTTTTGTCTTAAATTTAAATCTTTCACCCAGCGAGATTTGATTTTTGTCAATGGTGAAAGGTGTGGATCCAGTTTCAGTCTTCTACATGAGGCTAACCAGTCCTCACAGCACCATTTACTAAATAGGAATTCTTTTCCCCAGGGCATGCTTCTGTTAAGCTTATCAAAGATCAAACGATGATATATGCCTGGGTTCATCTCTAGATTCCATAGATCTATGTATCTATTTTTGTTTTTGTTTTTTTTTTTACTGTTTATTAAATCATAACTGTGTATATTAGTACATTTATGGGGTACAATGTGCTGATTTGATTTGGTTTTTTTTACTCTTTTTTTCTTTATTAAATTGTATCTGTGTGCATTAATACAATTATGGTGTACAATGTGCTGCTTTGATATACAATGTGAATGCTTACATCTAACTGATTACCATAACTGACTTTTTGCTTACTTATTTGTTGTGGCAAAAACATCCATACTCTATTTTAATAGTATAGAAATGTATCATTGCATTATGCACATTAGGTTGTATTGCCCCAAAATCTCACCCTCCTTCTGGCCTCCCCCATCTTCTCCCCTTTCTTTACTCTTCTATCCTTCTTTCTGGACTGTAGTTAGATTTTATCATTCCTATGAATGTGTAGGTGATTATATACTAATTTCATAGTAGTATTGAATACATTGCATACATTTTTTTCCATTCTTGAGATACTTTACTAAGAAGAATATGTTCCAGCTCCATCCAGGTAAACATAAAAGATGTGAAGTGTCCATCTTTTTATGGCTGCATAGTATTCCATGGTGTACTTATACCACAATTTGTTAATGCATTCATGGGTCAATGGGCACAAAGCCAGGCACTTATAGTCATTTGATCTTTGACAAACCTATCAAAAACATTCAATGGGGGAAAGATTCCCTATTTAACAAATGGTGTTAGGTGAACTGGCTGGCAACCTGTAGAAGAATGAAACTGGATCCCCATCTATCACCATTAACAAAGATTGATTCTCACTGGATAAAATATTTAAACCTAAAACATGAAACTATAAAAAAAATTAGAAAATAGTACAGGGAAAATGCTTGAACAAATTGGCCTGGGAGAATTTTTTATGAGGAAAACCCCCCAGGCAATTAAAGAAGCATCAAAATTATACTACTGGGATCTGATCAAACTAAAAAGCTTCTGAACAGCCAAGAGCACAGTAAATAAAGCATACAGACAGAACTCAGAATGGGGAAAGATTATTTGCAGGTTATGTCTCTGACAAAGGTCTGAAAACTAGAATCCACAGAGAGCTCAAACTAATCAATAAGAAAAAAATAACCCCATATGTATGTGGGCAAGAGATTTGAATAGAAACTTCTCTGAAGAAGACAGGAGCATAACTTACAAACACATGAAAAAATGCTCATCATGCAGGGCAATGCCTGTGGCTCAAAGGAGTAGGGCTCCAGCCCCATATGCCGGAGGTGGTGGGTTCAAACCCAGCCCCAGCCAAAAACTTCAAAAAAAAAATGCTCACCATCTTTAATCATCAGAGAAATGCAAATAAAAACCACTTTGAGATATCATCTAACCCCACTAAGATTAGCCCACATAACAAAATCCCAAAACTACAGATGTTGGCATGGATGTGGAAGAGAAGGGAACACTTGTACACTGCTGGTGAGAATGCAAGCTAATACGGCCTTTTTGAAAAGAAGTTTGGAGAATACTCAAGGAACTAAAAGTGGACCTACCATTTAATCCTGCAATCCCCCTCTAAGTATTTACCCAGATGATCAAAAATCATTTTACAACAAAGACATTTGCACCAGAAGTTTATTGCAGCCCAATTCATAATTGCCAAGTTATGTCTCTATTTTTGTGTCAGTACCATGCTACTTTGATCACTATAGACTTGTAGTATAACCTGAAGTCTGGTAACATTATGCCCCTAGATTTGTTTTTATTTCAAAGAATTGTATAGACCATTGCGGGGGTGAGGGGGTGTTCCATATGAAACCAAGTACTATTTTTTCAAGTTCTTCAAAGTATGACATTAGTGCTTCGATGGGGATTGCATTCAATCTGTAGATTGTTTTCAGTAGTATGGACATTTTAATGATGTTGATTCTTCCCAGCCATGAGCATGGTTCTTCCATTTGTTAATGTCTTTTGGTACTTCTTTTCTTAGGGTTTCATAGTTCCCTTTATAGAGATCTTTCACATCCTTTTTTAAATATGTACCCAGGTATTTCATCTTCTTTGAACCTACTATAAAAGGTACAGAGTCTTTGATTTTATTCTCTGTTTGACTGTTGTTGGCATATATGAAGGCCTTTTCTTTTTTTGAGAAATTTTGTATGGTTGATGCTATTTTAGTGCTTGATACAGGTCTATGCAAAATTTCTAAATTTTTGTGTTTGAATTTAGGAAGGTGGCATGCATTCAAACATTCATCCATTTCCTCTACATTTTCATATTTCTGGGCATAGAGTTTTTTTGTAGTAATCATTGAGGATCTTTCATATTTCTGTGGTATTAGTTGTTATTTCCCCTTTATTGTTTCTGATTGAAGTTATCATAGATCTTACTTTTCTGTTTCTGGTTAGTCTGGCCACGGATTTATCAATTTATTAATCTTTTCAAAGAACCAACTTTTTCTTTCACTAATCTTCCAAAAGATTCTTTTATTTTTAATTTTATTTAATTCTGTTCTAATTTTCGTTATTTCTTTTTTTTCTGCTGGATTTGGGGTTGGATTTTTCTTCCTTTTCCATTTGCTTGAGAAGGCCCATTAGGGTGTGGACTTATTCTTTTTATTTTCTTGATGAAGGCATTAATGCTATCTATTTCCCTCTTTGAACTACATTTGCAAAGTATTCCACAGGTTTTTGCACAGCCACACTTTGTGACTTCATTATTGTTTTGTTCCAGAAATCTAATGATTTCCATCTTAATCTCATCTTTGACCCAGCTGTCATTCAGCATAAGGTTATTTAGTTTCCATGACTTCATTTGACTATGAAGATTGCTGCTGCTGTTGAGTTCAAATTTATTCCATGACAGTCTGAGAAGATAAAAGGAATAATTTCTATTTTTTTGCCTTCATTAGTGTTATGATCAATTTTTCAGAATATTTACCTAACAATTGCAATCAGTGTAACCTGGCTTATTGTACCCTCAATGAATCCCCAACAATAAAAAAAAAAAAATTTTTTTCAGAATAATCCATCGGCTGATGAGAGGAATGTGTATTCAATTTTGTTAGGATGAAATGGTCTGTGTATGTCTGTTAAGTCCATTGGTTCTAGGGTCATGTTTAAGTCCATTATTTCTTTATTTAGTTTCTGCTTGTGTAATATGTCCAGTACTACCAAAGGGGTATTAAAATCTCCAACTATTATAGTGCAGGAAGACCATTTCATTCATGTCAGTTAGGGTTTGTTTTATAAATCTAGAAGCATTCAGGTGGGTGCATAAATGTTAATTATTGAAATCTCTTCATGTTGTGTGCTTCCCTTGACAAGTATGTAGTGTGTATCCTTATCTTTCCTTACTTTTTTGGTTTAAATCTAATTGTATCTGCAAATAAGATTGCAACCCCTCCTTTATTCTCATTTCCGTTTGGCTGGATCACTGTTTTCTATCCCTTCACCCTGAGTGTCTTTTTATCCTTTGATATTAAGTGTGTTTCTTTAAGACAACAGATATTGAACCCGACCTTTTGTATCCCGTCAGCCAACCTGTGCCTCTTTAGAGAATTAAAGCCATTCACATTTATTGATTGAATTGATAAGTATGGTGGAGTTCTGGTCATCTCATTTTTCAGAGGTCCAGAGCTTACTTTTATCCCTTTCACCACTGCGGAAGCTAGGCTTTACTCTTTAACCTTTGGGTGTGTTTACTTTAGTAGTGAACCATCGTGCTGGTCATTATGAAGAACAGGTCTGATTACTTCCTATAGCACTGATCTAGGTATGGTAAATTTCCTTAACATTTGGATGTCAGCAAAATATTTGACTTCTCCATCACAAATGAAACTCAGTCTAATGGAGTCTAGTGGGATATACAATCTTGGGATGAAAATTGTTTTGTTAAAAAAAGTTAAAGGTTGATGACCATCCTCTTCTAGCTTGAAAAGTTTCAGCTGAAAGATCTACTGTCATCCTGATGTTTTTCCCTTTGTAGGTGAGACTTTTCTTATGCCTGCCTTCCTGCAGGATTTTATTATTATTAACTTTGGCAAAGTTAATTATGATGTGTCTAGATGTTTTATTTGGATTGAGTCATAAAAGGGTTCTGAAACTATCTACTATCTGAATTTCTGTGTCTCTCACAATGCTTGGGAAACTCTCCATCACAATGTCTGGGAGTAGAGCATCAGTGCTTTTAGGACCATTCTTTCCTCCTTCAGGAATCCCTATAATTCAGATGTTTGATCTTTTAGAATGATCCCATAACTCTTATAGGGAATATTCTGTTTTTGTTCTCTTTTTCTCAACCACTTTGAATGCTTTAGATAGTTCAAAAGTCTTCTCTTCAATTTCTGAAACTCTATCTTCCCCCTGTTCAACTTTTTTACAAAGGGTCTCTACTGTGTTTCAAAGCTCCTTGAATGCCTTTTTCAATTTTTTTTATGCTCTGCTCTATGTTTTTTCATTGTGTCCATATCCTTGGTGAGTTTGTCTTTGAATTCACTAATTTCTTTTTTTATTTTTTTTACTGTTATTTGCATTTATGTTATGTTGCATCTATTCCCATGCCATAAGTTTTTATTTCTTCAGTTTCTTCTGGGATATCTTTTTCTTCTGTGCTACCTCTTCTTCTGGTTTAGGAACAGTTTGTTCCTTTTGAGTAAGGATCATCTCAATATGGCAGGGGGAGCTCATGTATGAGTTAATGCTATAAGGTCAGCAATGCATCTTGAGTGCTTTGTTCACTTGGATATGCTCAATGACCAGAGAATCTACATCTAAACTCTTAAGTTCAGCATTACTCTCCGCATTTTTAAGCATAGGCAGCAAAAATTCAGCACTCTTTTTGGGCCACCAACTCTGTGTCATCCAGCCCCACTGTTTGGCCTGGGCACAACTACCAACTCCACCATTGTAACATCAGAATGGTACACATTGTTTCTTTAAGGTGACATCCTTCAAATACTTGGTGGCTTTTCATATATCCATACCCTTGATGGACTGGCAGTTTCATGTGTGCTCTTAAAGTGAACACAAAGATTTGAACCCTTGACTTGCATGATTTTGTGGGGTTTTCTGGGTCAAGTGAATAGCAAACCATTTTCACAGATCACCTTAGATCACCCTTAAGGGAACCCCTGAATTTTAATTTCTTGAGACAACTTTTGAACTGTTTCTTGGATTTCTATTTCCATTTTTTCCTCCATTCCAATCATCTTATTTCCCATCCATGATCTGAATTCTATTACTGACATTTCATCAATTTCTCTCTGAATAGTATTTTCTGTTGTATCTTCCTTGTAATCTCATGGGAGAGTTGATCTGCTCTGATTTTCAATGTTGCCAGAGTTCTTCTCTGAGTTCTACTTCTCATGAGTATTTTCAGCTTTAAAAATTATATAGATAGATAGATATAGTTACATAGATAGATAGATAGATACTTTTTTAGTTGAAATGATAGGTTGTCCCTGAACAATTATTGAGAGATAATCTAATTGAGGACTCTTGGGAAACACTGTGCTAACCTATTTGGCATTGAAAACTAGTGGGGTGAGACTGGATGGGGAGGCCCCAGGAACTGAGGCTAACCACCCATTCTCCAATGACCTGGGTCTTGTATTGTGGTTTTTCACCTACAGCCTTGCAAAGCTCCCTTTCAGGGATGCAGCCAGAGACTTGGGGAAATAGCAAAATCTGACTCTGTCTTTATGTTAGCCTGCCCTCTACCCATTCCTAAGGAGTCATGGTATTTCATTGGAATCTCTGCTGGACAAAGACACAAAAAAAACTTCAACCCCACCCCCCACCAGCAATAGTTGGAGGAGGTGAATCTGTATACAGACCTGCTGAATCTGCCCCTCACTGCAGCAATTCCCTCATTGCCACTCAAGCAAAGTCAAATAAATGTTGAACCTGTAGCCCCAGTCAGTGGTGGCAGGAGAACAAAAATTCCCAGATGTCTCTGTTTCCTCAGGAAGCACAAGCAACACCTACAAAAGAGTTCAGAGGTTCTCCAGGCAACCAGAAAACACAAACCCACAGGCAGATCTGTCTGAGAATACCCAGGAGGCTGAAAAAGGGTCTTTTCTAGTGGGAAAGTCACTAGATAATTCAGTGCTCTCCCAGCCAAAGTTAGACCTGTAGTGCCACTGTTTCCACACTGCAGCTCAGTGGCCCACACAATGCCCTGGCCTCTCTGCAAACTCACCAATCATTCTGGCCTCTGCTAAGGACAGTCCTTCAGGCAACTGTCCTTCAGGCAACTTCCCACCCACCACTAGGGGAAGGGTGCACTGTGTGCTCAGGATTGTGCAGAAAATATTTGTTCACTTCTGTGCCAGGCAGAATGGGGCCTGGGATCAGAGTTAGGACCTCCGTGGTGTAGGAAGACCAGGATTTGGCATCTCTCTCATGTTGGGTGAGATAAGAGGTCTTTTCTTCCCTGCTTCCCACAGAAAGCACACCACTGACCTCCCGGTTGAGGGAGGAATCTCTCATCCCCTTGGCAATAGACACCTTCCAGTTAGTCAATTTGTATCTGATCTTTGTTATCTTTCTCCCTCATTCTTGGCCTCATGGTTTGTCTCAGTGGGGATGATGTGCACCTCACTTTATTCTCCCTGTGCTCAACTTCCCACCTTCAGCTTCCCCAAGTCCACTTTAGTCCAGTAACTCTCCCTCTGCACAAGAGTCTTTGGTGAAACTTGCTTCTAGTCAGCCATATTGACTCCTACTGCCCCATTTCATTGAAATTTTTTAAAAATTAACTAAATTAGAACTTTGGCTATGATATGTTATCAATATATTCCCATTACTTCGTGTGTTCTGTTTCATGCCATCAAGAAAAGTTATTCTTTTTGTCCTTATTAATATTTTATGTAATATGTTCTATATTTTGTGCTAAAAATTGAAAGTGTACCCCCACTATTAGCTAAAATTAATGTTTCTATGTTTTCTCTAGGTACTATATGCATTGTATTTTCTTGTTAATTTTTAATTTTTTAGCATTAAAAAATTATAAATATTCAAGTTTTCTGATTTATTTTATTTAAGAAGGTCAATGAGTTGTTATAATACCATTTACTGGCACCCCATGTTTAACCCAGTATTTGATTAACAATTGTAACCATATATACGCATACCTTGGAGACATTACAAGCTTGGTTGCAGGGCACTGCCATGAAACAAATACTACAATAAAGTGAATCACATACATTTTGGGGGGTCTTGGCATTAAAAGTTATGGTTATGCTCTACTATTCTCTGTTAAGTGTGCTAAGCATTATGCCTGAAAAATGTATGTAACTTTCTTTAAACATACTTTATTGATAAGAAATGCTAAGAATCTTTTAATCTTTCAGCAAGTCACAATTTTTTGCCAGAGTGAGGTCTTGTCTCAGTGTTGATGGCTGCTGACAGATCAGAGTAGTCGTGGGTGAAGATTTGGGTGGTTGTGGCAATTTGTTAAAGTAAGACAACCATGAAGTTCAGTGCATTGATTGTCTCTCTTCTTTTCAGGAACAATTTCACTGTAGTATGAATTGTTCTTTGATAGCATTTTACCTATAGCAAAATTGCTAATTAGTGTCAATCCTCTCAAACTTTGCCACTACTAAAAAGTTAACTTTATGGGGGAGAGACAAGATGGTGGACTGAAGCCAGCTTTCAACAGAGGCTCCCGTCCAGAAGGAGAGTTAAGGGACAGGAATTTAGTAAGTATCCCGGTGGATTTGAGCTGCATCAAGAGAGAAGTTTGAAGAACGCACATCAACACGGCTGAGGCAAGCTGTGATCACAAGGACGCAAACAAAAGGTACAAAATCCACCACCAAATGGACGGGAGTCCCCCTCCCCCATGAGACTGGCTCAAGAGCCCCACAATTAAACAAACGGGCAGAAATTAAAGGCCCTCCCACTACACTCCACGGGAGAGACCTTCTAAAAACTGGACCTACCTCCCCTACTAGGGTGCCATGGCGTTCTCCTGCCAGGCATAAAACTGTATAAAACTTTAAAAATCCTTTGCCGGCAACCCTGAAACCCCAACACTCCCCTCCCACTCACTGAGGTCTGGAGGCCGGTCCCCTAGGAGTTCAGATTCTTGGGTGATCTCTCAAGGGGAGTGGACAGTCCCCGAGCTGCAACTGGTCAGCGCTGACTCTGAGGCACACGAGTGAGGAGAGGGCACCCGGCTAAGGGGGAGTCACACCTCGGCGGCACTTCCCTGTGGTGTGGTGCAGCAGCCCTCCCCATGCATCAATACGGCCAGGCATAAAACTGAATGAAACTGTAGCTTCTCCCCACTCTCACTCAGGGTCTGGAGGCCTGTCCCCCAAGAGTTCGGATCCTTGGGTGATTTCTCGAGGGGAGTGCACAGTGCCCGAGCTGTGACTGGTTAGCACTGACTCTGAGACACACGAATGAGGAGAGGGCACTCGGCTAAGGGGGAGTCATGCCTTGGCAGCACTTCCCTGTGGTGCGGTGCAGCAGCCCTCCCAGGGCAACAATACAGCCAGGCATAAAACTGAATGAAACTCTAGCTTCCCCGCTGAGCTCTCAGCACTCCCCCCACACTCTCACTCGGGGTCTGGGGGCCTATCCCTCAGGAGTTCGGATCCTTGGGTGATTTCTCGAGGGGAGTGCACAGTGCCTGAGCCGCAACTGGTCAGCGCTGACTCTGAGACAGCGAGTGAGAAGAGGGCACTCGGCTGAGGGGGAGTCACGCCTTGGCAGCAGTTCCCTGCAGTGCAGTGCAGCAGCCCTCCCCAGGCAACAATACGGCCAGGCATAAAACTGAATGAAACTCTAGCTTCCCCCCACTCTCACTCGGGGGTCTGGGGGCCTGCCACCCAGGAGTCCGGATTCTTGGGAGATCTCTCAAGGGGTGTAGACAGAGCATAAACTACGGCCGCTCAGTGCTGACTCTGGGGCGCGAGACAGAGGAGAAAAGGATTGGCTGGGTGCCCACACCAGAGCGGCAGTTCCTGGAGGCAAATCAACAGCCATTTTTTCTTTAACAGCAAAACGGCTCACTTCTGGATATTCTGAAGCCACACCCCCATCTCCCTGGGCAACCACAGGAGGCCACCAGTGAGCAAAGGATTTGCCTGACATGCTCACAAACCCGGGAAGCTTCCAGGGCAGGGCCGACTCAGAGAGGTAATCGGACACAAACCTCCAGCACCAAAGACGTTTGAACACAGAACAGCCCGTCTTCTGTAGGCGGTTTTAGTAGAAACAGAGACAGAACCCCACGAAGTTGTCTGTTCTGTTCTATTCTGTTAGCAACATCAATCAGGGACGGGGCTAAGCCTGAGTGAACACCTCCCTCCCACCACCTGCATCAAGCACTCAAAGATGTCAGGCCCCATCTCCTCCTGCTAGATAGTGGCAGACTGCAGGGGCCTGGCAAACTTCCTTGCAATTCAGGCAGGTACAAACCCCTGGAGTATCTGTTCACTACAGGCAACTGGGTTAGCCATCTGCAGAGATACCAGTGACTGGGTCCGACGGAGGGGCAAAGTGGGGAAGGAGACATCAACCTTTCCAGACTGATCTATTTGCTAGGTGGCTCCTCCTGACTCCACACAGCACTGGAGTAAGTCATATCAGAGGAGTCACCAGACCCCTGTGATCCAGTACCCAGAGACCTCTTGAACTCTCCCACCCGAGACAGGTGCTGATTGAGACAATCAATTTGGACCTTTTGAACTGAACTAATAGACTGAGGACTTTTCAGGCGGTGCCCTGGGTATGCGGTTGTAGGAAGGTTTGATTTTCCTTTTCCTTTTCAAATTGGTGCCAGAGGTGGGCGGGCAGGGTGACTTAATTGCTGTTTTTTCCACACATCTGAGACTTCAAGCCAGAGTAAATGTTAAAATAGGATTGAACAGAAACCAACTGAAAACAAGACAGAACCACTTCGCCCCACCACACAAGACAGGGCCCCAGTTTCTCAGGCCACAACACTGTATGGGCCCTCGATAAAGCCCCAGGGGAAAAATCAAAGGGAGTAGAATAACCATGGGGCAGAATCAGCAGAAAAACTCTGGTAACATGAATAACCAGAATAGATCAACCTCCCCAAGAAAAGATACGGCAGATGTGATTGAAGATCCCATTCATAAACAACTGGCTGAGATGTCAGAAATCGAATTCAGAATTTGGATTGCAGACAAGATTAATAAAATGGAATTAGGAATTCAAGGATAAATTCAAAAGTTGTCTCAAGAATTTAACGAATTTAAAGACAGAACCACCAAAGACTTAGACACACTGAAGCAAGAATTTACAGTCCTCAAAGATATGAAAAATACAGTAGAATCCCTCAGCAACAGAATGGAGCAAGCAGAAGAAAGGATTTCTGACATTGAAGATAAAGTCTTCAAATGGTCTCTTCCTCAAAGAGGAAGAGAAATGGAGAGCAAAAACGGATCACTCACTCAGAGAACTCTTGGATAATTCGAAGAAAAGCAATATACGAATAATTGGGATTTCAGAGAATGATGAAGTGGCCTAGAAGGGCACAGAGGCCCTTCTGCATGAAATTATGAAAGAAAATTTTCCAGACATGCCTAGAGAATCTGAAATTCAGATAGCAGACAGCTTCAGAACCCAGCACGATTTAACCCCAATAAGTCATCCCCCAAGCATATCATAATTAGCTTCACTAAAGTTAATATGAAAGAGAAGATTCTCAAAGCAGCCCGGTGAAAGAAAACCATTACGTACAAAGGAAAGAATATTAGAATAACTGCAGATCTCTCTGCTGAAACTTTTCAAGCCAGAAGAGGGTGGTCATCAACTTTTAATCTCCTAAAGCAAAATAACTTTCAACCCAGGATCTTGTATCCAGCTAAACCGAGTTTCATTTATGATGGAGAAATTAAATACTTCAATGACATTCATTTGTTGAAAAAAATTGCCATAAGTAAACCAGCTCTTCAGGATATTCTCCGACCTATCCTCCACAATGACCAACCCAATCCTATACCACAAAAGTAAACTCACTCAGAAACTTCGGATCAAACTCCAACTTCCACACTGGTGAAAGGATTAAAAATGTCCACTGGACCTTTGAAAAACTCGATACCCAAAATTCCACCAGACTTATCAATACTCTCCATTAATGTGAATGGCTTAAACTGTCCTCTAAAGAGGCATAGGTTAGCTGACTGGATACAAAAACTCAAGCCAGATATTTGTTGCATACAAGAGTCACATCTTAACCTAAAAGGCAAATACAGACTCAGGGTGAAAGGATGGTCACCCATATTTCAGGCAAATGGTAATCAGAAAAAAGCAGGTGTTGCAATTTTATTTGCAGATACAGTAGGCTTTAAGCCATCAAAAGTAAGGAAGGACAAGAATGGTCACTTCATATTTGTTAAGGGTAATACTCAATATGATGAGATCGCAATTATTAATATCAATGCACCCAACCAGAATGCACCTCAATTTATAAGAGAAACTCTAACAGACATGAGCAACTTGATTTCCTCCAGCTCCATAATAGTCAGAGATTTCAACACTCCTTTGGCAGTGTTGGATCGATCCTCCAGCAAGAAGCTGAGCAAAGAAATCTTAGATTTAAACCTAACCATCCAATATTTAGATTTAGCAGACATCTACAGAACATTTCATCCCAACAAAACTGAATACACATTCTTCTCATCAGCCCACGGAACTTACTCCAAAATTGACCACATTTTAGGTCACAAGTCTAACCTCAGTAAATTTAAAGGAATAGAAATTATTCCTTGCATCTTCTCGGACCATCATGGAATAAAACTTGAACTGAGTAGCAACAGGAATCTGCATACTCATACAAAAACATGGAAGTTAAATAACCTTATGCTGAATGATAGCTGGGTCAGAGATGAGATTAAGAAAGAAATGGCCAATTTTTTGGAACAAAACGACAATGAAGACACAAACTATCAGAACCTCTGGGACACCGAAAAGGCAGTTCTAAGAGGGAAATTTATAGCACTGGAAGCCTTCCTTAAGAGAACAGAAAGAGAGGAAGTTAACAACTTAATGGGATATCTCAAGCAACTGGAAAAGGAAGAACATTCCAACCCCAAACCCAGTAGAAGAAAAGAAATAACCAAAATTAGAGCAGAATTAAATGAAATTGAAAACAAAAGAATAATACAACAGATCAATAACTCAAAAAGCTGGTTTTTTGAAAAGGTCAATAAAATAGATAAACCTCTGGCCAACCTAATCAGAAAAAAAAGAGTAAAATCTCTAATATCATCAATCAGAAACAACAAAGACGAAATAACAACAGACTCATCAGAAATCAAAAAAATCCTTAATGAATATTACAAGAAATTTTATTCTCAGAAATATGAAAATCTGCAGGAAATTGACCAATACTTGGAAGCACACCACCTTCCAAGACTTAGCCAGAATCAAGTGGAAATGTTGAACAGACCCATATCAAGTTCAGAAATAGCATCAACTGTACAAAACCTCCCTAAAAAGAAAAGCCCGGGACCAGATGGTTTCACATCAGAATTCTACCAAAACTTTAAAGAGGAATTAGTACCTGTATTACTCAACCTGTTCCAAAATGTAGAAAAAGAAGGAAGACTACCCAACACGTTCTATGAAGCAACCATCACCCTGATCCCCAAACCAGGAAAAGACCCAACAAGAAAAGAAAACTATAGACCAATATCACTAATGAACATACATGCAAAAATATTCAACAAGATCCTAACAAACAGAAACCAGCAACACATCAAACAAATTATACATCATGACCAAGTTGGTTTTATCCCAGGGTCTCAAGGCTGGTTCAATATACATAAATCTATAAATGTAATTCAGCACATAAAGAAATTAAAAAACAAAGACCATATGATTCTCTCAATCAATGCAGAAAAAGCTTTTGATAATATTCAGCATCCCTTCATGATCAGAACACTCAAGAAAATTGGTCTAGAAGGGACTTTTCTTAAACTGATAGAGGCCATCTACAGCAAACCCACAGCCAATATCATATTGAATGGAGTTAAATTGGAATCATTTCCACTCAGATCAGGAACCAGACAAGGCTGCCCATTGTCTCCATTGCTTTTCAACATTGTAATGGAAGTTTCAGCCACTGCAATCAGGGAAGAAAAGGCGATCAAGGGTTTCCATATAGGGTCAGAAGAGAACAAACTTTCACTCTTCACAGATGATATGATTGTGTATCTGGAAAACACTAGGGACTCTACTACAAAACTCCTAGAAGTGATCAAGGAATACAGCAGCATCTCAGGTTACAAAATCAACATTCATAAATCGGTAGCCTTTATATACACCAACAACGGTCAAGTTGAAAAAGCAGTTAAGGACTCTATCCCATTCACAGTAGTGCCAAAGAAGATGAAGTATTTGAGAATTTACCTAACAAAAGACGTGAAAGATCTCTATAAAGAGAACTATGAAACTCTAAGAAAAGAAATAGCTGAAAATGTTAATAAATGGAAAAACATACCATGCTCATGGCTGGGAAGAATCAACATAGTTAAAATGCCCATACTACCCAAAGCAATATATAATTTCAATGCACTCCCTATTAAAGCTCCACTGTCATATTTTAAAGATCTTGAAAAAACAATACTTTGTTTTATATGGAATCAGAAAAAACCTCGAATAGCCAAGACATTACTCAGAAATAAAAACAAAACAGGAGGAATCATACTACCAGACCTCAGACTTTACTACAAATCGATAGTGATCAAAACAGCATGGTATTGGCACAAAAACAGAGAAGTAGATATCTGGAACAGAATAGAGAACCAAGAGATGAATCCAGCTACTTACCGTTATTTCATCTTTGACAAGCCAATTAAAAACATTCAGTGGGGAAAAGATTCCCTATTTAACAAATGGTGCTGGGTGAACTGGCTGGCAACCTGCAGAAGACTGAAATTGGACCCACGCCTTTTTCCATTAACTAAGATAGACTCTCATTGGATTAAAGATTTAAACTTAAGACATGAAACTATAAAAATACTAGAGGAGAGTGTAGGGAAAACCCTTGAAGAAACTGGTCTGGGTGAGTCTTTTATGAGGAGGACCCCCCGGGCAATTGAAGCAGCTTCAAAAATACACTACTGGGACTTGATCAAACTAAAAAGCTTCCGCACAGCCAAGAACACAGTAAATAAAGCAAGCAAACAGCCCTCAGAATGGGAGAAGATATTTGCAGGGTATATCTCTGACAAAGGTTTAATAACCAGAATGCACAGAGAACTCAAACGCATCAGCAAGAAAAAAAACAAGGGATCCCATCGTAGGCTGGGCAAGGGATTTGAAGAGAAACTTCTCTGAAGAAGACAGGCGCACGGCCTTCAGACATATGAAAAAATGCTCATCATCTTTAATCATCAGAGAAATGCAAGTCCAAACTACTTTGAGATATCATCTAACTCCAGTGAGACTAGCCTATATCATAAAATCTCAAGACCAGAGATGTTGGCGTGGATGTGGAGAAAAAGGAACACTTCTGCACTGCTGGTGGGAATGCAAATTAATACATTCCTTTTGGAAAGATATATGGAGAACACTCAGAGATCTAAAAATAGATCTGCCATTCAATCCTGTAATTCCTCTGCTGGGCATATACCCAGAACACCAAATATCACAACATAACAAAGATATTTGTACCAGAATGTTTATTGCAGCCCAATTCATAATTGCTAAGTCATGGAAAAAGCCCAAGTGCCCATCAATCCATGAATGGATTCATAAATTGTGGTATATGTACACCATGGAATATTATGCAGCCTTAAAGAAAGATGGAGACTTTACCTCTTTCATGTTTACATGGATGAGCTGAAACATATTCTTCTTAGTAAAGTATCTCAAGAATGGAAGAAAAAGTACCCAATGTACTCAGCCCTACTATGAAACTAATTTGGGGCTCTCACATGAAAGCTATAACCCAGTTACTACCTAACAATAGGGGGAAGTGGGAAAGGGAGGGGAAGGGGGAGCGGTGGGTAGAGGAAGGGGGATTGGTGGGATCATACCTGTGGTGCATCTTACAGGGGTATTTGCAAAACTTGGTAAATGTAGAATGTAAATGTTTTGGCACAGTAACTGAGATAATGCCAGGAAGGCTATGTTAACCATTGTGATGAAAGTGTGTCAAATGGTCTATGAAGCGAGTGTATGATGCCACATGATCATATCAATGTATACAGTTTTGATTTAATAAAAAATAAATAAATAAATAAATAAAATAAAAAATTAACTTTGTTATATTCTAAATCTTTCGTTCTTATAGCAACAATATTCATAGCTTCTTAATTATGAGTATAATATAGTTTAAGAAAACATCTACATCCTTGCTCTTCTATAAGAAGCAATCATCATCCATTAATGTTTTATCATGAGATTACAGTAATTAATTCACAGTCAGGCCCCAATTCTAATTATGCCTCTCTTTCCTGTTCTGCAAAATCACATCTGCATTTACTTTCTCTATTGAATATTTTAACCCCTCAGAGATCATCCCTGATGATTGAAATCAACTTTTTCCATACTTTTGATAATGTTCATGATTTGACTATTTCCCATGAATCAGGAATGTTCTTAAAAGCATCTAAATTGTGAATCCTTTCCAAAAAGTTTAAAATTTACTTTGACTAGATGCATCAAAGAAACAAACATTTATGGCAGCAATAGCCTTATATCAAGTATTTCTTAAACAACAAAATTTACAAGTCAAAATTATTCCTTGATTTATGGGCTGCAGAAACATATTGTATTAGCAGGCAAGTTTAAAATCTTGAGAGAATTACCTAAAAATGACACAGACATACAAATTCAGCCTATGCTGCCAGAAAAATGTTAGCAATAAACTTGCTCAACACATGATTGCTACATGCCTTCAATTTGTAAAATATAAAACATCTGCAAAGCACGATAAAGCGAAGCCAATAAAATGAGATATGCCTGTGCTAAATTTTCATAGCATTAGTGTCTAATTTTACAACTTTGTCATGGAACAACTTTTCTATATATAGATCAGGATTATAATGTTGTACTAATTCAGGCTTTTTTCCCACACTTTAGTCATACCCAATACTCCTTTTTTACAAAAGATGTAATTGAGGCTCATTTTGTCTTATTTCTTTTAACTGCTTGTTTTTGTACCTGGAAACACTCTTGGTTGTTTGTCCAATAACATCACCTGCACCACCTGCCTTCACTGTCTTCTTTATGGGGGTGATATTTCACTTTGTATCTGAGTGTCCTATGGTCCTATCACACAACTTGCCATCCTTTCCTACACCTGCTCCACTTAGTCATCAGGGCATCCTCTTCTGCCACCTCATTAATAAGATCAGCAATGACTTCACATGATTCCTCTAACGATCAGTGACTCCATCACTTGGGATTCTGTCAAGCCATGTTCTCCTAGTTTTCCTCCTTCCTCCAGGTGCTCCTTTACATGTTTTGCCCATGACTTTTTTTTTCTTTTCTTTTCTTTTTTTATTAAGTCTTTTCTACATAGATCATAGATACATTTATGCCATTATGGGATTCAATGTGTTGATTATTTGTACAAATTGGAGTGCTTACATCCTACTAATCAACATAGCTTTCACCTCATTCACCCAATTACGGCATTAGGACATTTGTGTTCTACACCTGATAGATCCAACTTGTACTTGCAATGTGCTCCATAGGTGTGGTCCCCCTACTATCCCTCCCTCTACCAACCCACCCCCTCCCCTCCCCTCTCCCTTCCCTTCCCTCCTTCATCCTAGGCTAAAGCTGTGTTTCATTTTTCATATGCAAGTGTGAGTGATTATAAATTGGTTTCACAGTAGTACTGAGTACATTGGAATCCTTTTTTCCATTCCTGAGATACTTTACTAAGAAGAATATTTTCCAGCTCATCCATGTAAACATAAAAGAGGTAAAGTCTCCATTTTTTAATGCTGCATAATATTCCATGGTATACATATACCACAATTTATTAATCCATTCATGGTCAATGGGCACTTGGGTTTCTTCCATGACTTGGCAATCATGAATTGAGCTGCAATGAACAATCTGGTGCAAATATCTTTATTGTCAAATGATTTTTGATCCTTTGGATATACCCCTAGAAGAGGAATTGCAGGATCAAACAGCAGGTCTACAGTTAGATCCCTGAGTGTTCTCCAAACTTCCTTCCAAAAGGAACATACTAGCTGGCATTCCCACCAGCAGTGCAGAAGTGTTCCCTTTTCTCCACATCCATGCCAACATCTGTGGGTTTTGGGATTTTGTGATGTGTCACCCATGACTTTCACACTTAACAGAAAATAGTAGAGCATAATCATAACTTTTAATGCCAAAGTGAAAAATTAGTTACCATATACTAAATTTCTATATGCATTTCTGTGTGGTTCTAAGTTTGTTCCAATGCAGATGTTTCTCTATGCATGGTTTACTGGATCCAACCATTTCTCCTGACTTTTAACAGGTACAGACCCCTTCAGACCTCTTCCCTTTTCAGTCTCGATTAACTTTTCATTCAGCTCCTTCAGCATATTCTCCAAAAGACTCCAATCTAGTGTTATTCACACTGAAGTTCAAATGCCTGAAATAATACTAGGAACCTAGTATGTCTCTATTAGTTTACTAGGACTGCTGTGACTAAGGGACACAGTGCGTGGATTAAACAATGGAAGTTTGTTTTCTCACAGATTTGGAGAATAGAAGTCTGAGATCAAGGTGTGAACAGTATTGGACGGCTTCTTATCTTCTCTGTCTCATCACGTGGTCATTCCTCTTTATATCTATGTCCTAATGTCCTCCTCTTTAGGATCACAGTTCTCTCAGAATAAGGTCCAAGGTAACAGCCTCTTTTAAATTTACCTCTTGGGCGGCGCCTGTGGCTCAGTAGGTAGGGCGCCGGCCCCATATACCAAGGATGGCGGGTTCAAACCCAGCCCCGGCCAAACTGCAACCAAAAAATAGCCAGGCGTTGTGGCGGGCGCCTGTAGTCCCAGCTACTTGGGAGGCTGAGGCAAGAGAACTTCTTAAGCCCAGGAGTTGGAGGTTGCTGTGAGCTGTGTGTGGCCACGACACTCTACCGAGGGCCATAAAGTGAGACTGTCTCTACAAAAAAAAAAAAACTAAATTTACCTCTTTAAGTCCCTATTTTTACATATTATTTAGTAATATTATGTATCACTGGAGCTTAGGACATCAATATATAAATATTAGAGAAAAAAACAGCCCTTAACAAGGTCCTTATGAAATATCAGGTGAAATAAAGCATTCACTTTTCTCAATATTTAAAAAGGAGTCTAATTCAAATGACATTTTAAAAAAATGCTAAGTGGCTTAATTCGGCTGTAACTTGAGCCATAGAATGGAAACATAAGATGAGATGTAAAATTTTGAATATTTACAATAAACAAAACAACAAATTTCTTTGAATAGAGGGAAGAAGAAGAATTTTACTTTATAAGTAAAATTGACCTTTTATAAAAAAAATCAGTAGGTCCTCTTCTACCTATTGTTAAATTAAAATAAAATATAAGTTTACTATTCAGAGCTGATAACAATAAAGGGAATAAGAATGGAAAGTGTGGTGAGCAGTGATCTTTGAAGAATGTGATTCAGGGAATTTGTACCTTGGATATACTTCTCTGTCATTTGAGAAAATTATGCCCATGAATCCAGTACCATTATGATAATAAAAAGACCAAAATGGTCTTTTTGGTAAAGCTATGGTGAGCCTTAAAAGGCCCTAGGATAGACTTTGTTCCTTAGTGATAAAGGCTCATCACTAAAAGCTCATATTGATTCCAGTTGATACTTACATTCATAATTACCAGTTAAAAATCCAAAACATCAATTCTGTACAGAAGTGAACAAGAAGAGATAGATGGGAGAGGCTGACATGAGAGTGGAAATGGGCCAGAGGCCAAGAAACATCTCAGGGAGGAATTTATCTCCAACAGCTCTGTCCACAGTCCCTGAATAGAAAATCACAGAGAGGTCTGTGACTTTCTGTGACTTGGTCACTGGCTATTACTCCAGTTCCTGTAGGCATCTCCCAAATTAAAGAACAAAGAAGGAAGGGTCTTCTGGACTCACCGGATTTCAGAAAAGCTTTTGCTTTTAGCACAGGATAGTCCTGGACAGAAGAAAGAAAAAAAGGTAAGGGCTTATCCCAAGAACTGTCTTCTTTCCGATGTTGGAGAAGGTTTTAGCTCTAAAATTGCCTCTTTGTGTTTCTACCCTGGGGTGCTATACACAGGGGGTCATGGAGAGAGGCTTCTTCAGGAAAGGCAGGGGATATGAAGCTTCCTTCTGCAGACTGGCTTGGGAATTCCAAATGTAAAGTCAAGCAAATTTGTATCCTACTGATCTGTCTCCCTATATTCTCCCCTTACTCCAACAATTCACATCTGCTGTCACAAGAGATTGTTGCCTCTTACATTCATGTAAGGAGCAAGGGGATATGCAGGCATTGCTTTCCAGAGATGAACTTCTGGAATCCCAGGGTTAATTGCTTACATGCTTTTCAAAGTTATTCTCCTTTCTGTATTTAGAGAGGTGCCAGGAAGAAGCAGATTTTGCAGAGAAACAACTAAGATTGATGGGATGGGAGGGTTTTTGCACAGGATAAAAGCATCCTAAGGCAGCACTAGTGAAGCCCTCTTTCCACCTTTACAGTTAAAGGGACACAGGAGGAGCAACAACCAATGAGAGGGTAGCTGTAGCTATAGAGGTAGGAGAGGATGACCAGGTAGAAGGAGGAGCACTGCCATCACCAACACCCAGCCAAACAGGCAGAGAGCTAGGGAGTGGAATCCCAAAGTGCTCTCCTCCTGCCCTCCAGTCTCCTGCTGGGGTCTCCCAGTGGCTTGATTCAGTTAGAAACCAGGAGGAAAAGGGTCCCACTGATGAGGTACATAGAAGCCACCCCCTACAGATGCCAAACACAGTACAAAAGAATGAAAGCAGATCCTCATGGCAAATGATCCTAAGCTTCACACCGTTAATATCCTCTTACTTCCTGCAATTTTCTCTAAGCATTATTGAATCATGTCCCATCTCAACTTCTTCAGAATTAATTTTTTTTCTGTTTGCATCTTCTTTCCCTAGAGTCATTTTTATGAAGAAATATCCACATTCATCCAAAATTTCTAGTAAAGGAAATGTAATTTTAAAGGGAGAATATGTATTCCTTTTAGTTAGACTAGAAGTTGGCTGCTGTAATAGAGACCCTGTATAGAAATACTTTCAACAACAAAGTACAGGCAGTCTTTCCTATCAGTGAGTTCCACATCAGAGCTTCAACCACATAGATTCAAAATGTTTGTTCATAGGCTAGGCATGGTGGCTCACGCCTGTAATCCTACCACTTTGGGAGCCAAAGCAGGTGGATTGCCTGAGCTCACAGGTATGATACCAGCCTGAGCAAGAGCGAGACCTCATGTTTAAAAACAGCCAAGTATTGTGGCTGGTGGCTGTAGTCCCAGCTATTTGGGAGGCTGAGGCAAGAGAATCACTTGAGCCCAAGAGTTTGAGGTTGCTGTGAGCTATGATGCCACAGCACACTCTACTAAGGGTGACAAAGTAAGACTCTGTCTCCAAAAACCATCATCATAATAATAATAAATTAAAAAATAAGTAAATAAATAAAAATATTTATTTATAACAAGCAGGGTTGTATTTCCTTGTTGATATTTCCTACAGTGTAACAATTTATACAGCATTTTAATTGTGTCAGATATTATACATAACCTTGAAATGATTTAAATTATACAGAAGAATGTATTAAAGTTATCTGTCAACACTGTGCCATTTTATATAAGGAAATGGAGGATATACAGATTTGGTTTGCATAGGGATCAATAACTGGGGATGAATGTATTTTAGATCTGAGCTGGAGACTTTAATGCATTATACATTAGCACCAAACACCTGATGGTCCCCAATCCCTAAGAGAGGTGCCCTCATCATCATGGTCCTCTGAGGTTGAACCAAATCAGCATTCCAGACTGATAGAGGAGGAAGAAGGAAAGGGGACGTTATGTTTTGTATTAATCCCAGTGCCAGGGCTTGGGTACATCATCTCTCGCCCTTCCCCACTGACCAACACTTAGTCACATGGTGACACCCAGCATAGAATAAGACTAAGTAAGATAGGACTGATTTTGCTGCTTTGAACTCTGAGAATTACGACAGAAGAGGAAAATAGAGATTGGAGGAAAGTAGCAGTCTCTACAGCTCCTGATAATTTCTCAGACTCTGTGCTCAGGTGAAGTTTGGGGGCAGCTCCTGAGAAAAACCAAATGGTAGAAAAACCAAACAGTGGGGAACCCAAGAGACTACGGCTGGCACTGAGCCTGCTTTTCATGGCGTAAGCTTAGGAAGATCCTTTACCTTTTAAGCATCAGCAGCTTCCCGTGTTAAATGAAGATATTACAATGGATGACATTTAAGGCATACATGCTAAATGTTGGAGTTACAATAGTTAGTGAACAAAAAAGGCATGATTTGTTTCTTAAGGAACTTTAGGTTTGGTGAAGAGAACAAATATATCATGCTTTAAATATAAATGTACAAATTGTGAAGTGCCCTGAGTGGGGATAACAGAGGTTCTGATTATCCTCCCATTTCCTTTTCTGGCCAAACAAAGCTGTGGGAGATTGGTTCTCTAAGAGAGCTCATAATGGATGCATTCCATCCTGCTGCCTCTCTACAGACAGGAAGGGAAGGATGCATTTCCTTCCCACTTGAATTTCTCTCACCCCTGTTGAGTTCTCTAGATGTCAGAGCAAAGGCTCCCATTCTGAGGCAGGAAAGGGCTCCTCAATTCTGGTGTCTGCTTTATTAGCTTCCCTTCACCTCTTTTGTTTCATATTTAATGAGCTTCTCTCCCACCCACCTCCCACCCCCTACCCCCCCATTGCTGTGGTGAGATTTTTCCTTTTTTTTTTTTTTTTAAGCCAAAGTGTTGACAGGCAAGCTGAATTCAACTTGGGACTTGCTCTTCTTATTTTCCCTCAAAATGTGTAATGAACACAGAGTGTTTGTATGTACAATGGCTGGTCAAAAAGGCGGGTGCTGAGGCATCCCTTCTGGGTTCAAATCCACCTTGTGTGAGGCCAAGGACAAACAGCTCATCTTTTATCTACTATTCCATCTTCTGTGATATGAGAATAACACTAGCTCTAACCTCATAGGATTGAGGGGATTAAAAGACACAAATCCTAACAAAGTCTCAAGCAGCTGCTTTGGTTCAGTTAGTCCTCTTTCTTCACTTGAATTCTGCATGAGAATCTTGCATTACATTCCCCAAACCTGCACTTTTTCTACATTCCCTTGGAGACTCTGCTAACACAAAAGCTTTCATCAGTTAAGGACACTGGCACAGTACTTCACACAGGCAGGCAGGTCCTGACAATCAGAGATCAGACAAATATTGCTTGTGTCTTGTTTGTGTTTTCAGGGGTATTGTGCAGTATTTCTCAGCATGGATGAACGTCATTCAGCCTGGGTGCCCGAAACCTTAACATGGGAAGAAAGTAATAAGACTCATTCTCCACCTTCTGACTCAGAGTCTCCGATCTCTACCTGGGTGACCCTCATCATTGCCCTGGTCGGGCTGGCAGGAAACACAGCTGTGCTCTGGCTCTTGGGTTTCTGCATGCCCAGAAACGCCTTCTTGGTCTACATCCTCAACCTGGCCGGGGCCGACTTCCTCCACCTGTGCTGCCACATAATCAGGGCCTTAAGGGAACTAATCAACATGTTCTCTTTCATTATGATTATCATAAAACCTTTGTTAATCACTTCCTACCTTGCAGGTCTGGGCATGCTGAGCGCCATTAGCACTGAGCGCTGCCTGTCCGTCCTGTGGCCCATCTGGTACCGCTGCCGCCGCCCCAGACACACATCAGCGGTTGTGTGTGCCCTGCTCTGGGCCCTGTCTCTGCTCTTTAGCACGCTGACATTCTCCTTCTGTTACGTACAGTATTTCATTGCCAACTATGATTGGTGTCAGAGATTTGATTTTGTCACAGGAGCATGGCTGATTCTTTTATTTTTGGTTCTCTGTGGCTCCAGCCTGACCCTGATCATCAGATTCCTGTGTGGATCCCGGGGAATGCGGATGACCAGGCTGTACATGACCATCCTGCTCACAGTGCTGGTCTTCCTTCTCTGTGGCCTGCCCTGGGGAATTTCCTGGTTTCTATTAGACTGGTTTCCTGTGTTTGAAGTCTTCCCTGCTCATCTTTATCCAGTTTTCATCATCCTGACTTCTGTCAACAGCAGCGCCAACCCCTTCATTTACTTCTTCGTTGGCTCATGTAGGCAGCAGCGGCAGGACCACAGACAGATCCTGAAGGGGGTTCTCCAGAGGGCTCTGCAGGACACTTCTGAGGGGGAAGAATGTGGAGGCAGCCTTCCTCAGGGAACCGTGGAGCTGTCAGAAAGCAGATAGGTGCAATGAGGAATATCCTCTGAACTGGTCAGTGTGACTTGACAGCCCTGCCCACACTTGACAGTTGTATGCATGTTTCTCAACTTCATGACACTGAAATGCATCCGTGTCTTCAAATAGATTGATATTTAAGGTGGCCTTTCTAGTTTTATTCAGAGAAAGCATTGACATCAAAGTAGATCTTTTCCATCCTTCTTGAGACTTCTGAGAATTTTCTCATGTCATCTTCCTCTGAATTATTTCCTATTGAAAAAGTTTTTTTGGCTGCACAGAGGCTTGTGTCAGTGAAAGATGCAATAACTGAGATTGGCTGTGGCCAGGTTTAACAATGCCTGCGGAAGAAAGAGATGACAGAAGGCTGGAGGCTAAGTGTAGCATCCAAGGTACAAGATGACTAAATTACAATTGGATTGTGTCTGTGCTTCTTCTGGAAAACAAGACCAGCCTGAACTAGAGCAAGATCCCATCTCTAAAAAACAGCCAGTCATTGTGGCAGGTGCCTGTAATCCCAGCTACTCAGGAGGCTGAGACAAGATAATCGTTTGAGCCCAAGAGTTTGATGTTGTGAGCTAAGACACCATGGCACTCTACCGAGGGCAACAAAGCTAACTGTAGCATCCAAGGTGCAAGATGAAGAAATTACAATTGGATTGTGTCTGTGCTGCTTCTGGAAAACAAGACTTGAATGCAAAGGCAGCACCAAAGAAATTAGGATGAGTAATCTCAGCAAGTAGTTTAACAAGATGGTTTCAGGCCCAAGATGAAGATCCCATCCTTTGAAGTTTCTCTATACTGTGCTAAGACTGCATCATTGTATTCAGTCAGTTGGAGCATGTACATGGAGTTTTGATATTGCTGCCTGCCTTTGGCCAATAGAATAATCTACTCTTCCAACCCCTCACTCACATGAAAGTTCAGGAATTTGCTTGGGTAGACACTCTGAGGCATGTCATTGAGCTTGGATCTTCCTCTCTCTGATGCTGATTTGTTACAGTCTCTGGCTCCATCTATGTATGGATATGGAATGTCTGATAACGTTAGAGAAGTCTGTTAAGAATTTTGTCTCCACATTCAAGGATTGGAGGATTGATAATTTTACTGGATGGGACTGCTTCAGTTTAAAAAAAAAAAAAGGTGGTGGTCATGGAAGAGATTGCTGGTTAATCAGCCAATACTTGTCATTGTTTTCTTCTTCTTCCCTAATGAAAGAATTTTTGGCTGGGCACATGACTGAATAAAAATTACATTTTTCAGGATTTCATGGAGCCTGGTATGGCCATTGGATTGACAGAGAGGGTGAGCAGAAATGGGATATGCAGCTGCTGGTTCTTGCCCTCTTCTTTTTTCCACTGTTTGAAATGAAGGTATGGTGGTAAACCATTGTGGACCATATGATATGACCAATTCCTTACCGCAGTAGTCTTCAAACTTTGTTGCTCATTAGAATTACCTAGGCAGCTTTAAAAAATCCCAACACCCAGGTCACACCATGTAACAATCAAATGAGAATGTCTTGGGGTGGAAGCCCAGCATCAGGGAAATTTCCAAGTGAATGGAACTAAAGCCAGTCTCCTGAGAGAAGTATCTCAAGAATGGAAAAACAAATATCACATGTACTCATGCATAAGTGAGAGTTAGGCAGTAAGTTATACATGCTCATACAGAGTGGCATAATGTACTTTGGAGACTCAGAAGTTGGAGGGTGGGAGAAGGGTGAGGGATCAAAAATTACCTACAAAGTACACTGTGTGCTGTTTGGAAGTACACTAAAATCTCTGACTTCACCACTGTGCAATTCATCTGTGTATCAAAAAACTACTTGTACATCCTAAATTAAAAATAAAAATAAAACAAAATTTAAAAATTAAAAAAAGAAAAGAAAAAGTTTTCTTTGCAAGTTTCTTTTTTTTTTTTTTGAGAGTCTCATTTTGTTGCCCTTGTTGGAGTGCTCACAGCAACCTCAAGCTCTTGGGCTCAAGCAATTCTTTTGCCTCAGCTTCCCAAATAGCTGGGACTACAGGCCCCCTGCCAAGAACACTCAGCTATTTTTAGAGACACGGTCTCACTCTGGCTCAGGCTGGTCTCGAACCTATGACCTCAGACAATCCACCCATCTCAGCCTCCCAAGTGCTAGGATTATAGGTGTGATCCACTCTTTGCAAGTTTCATTGCGATGGAAATCTCTCCTCTACAAAACCATAAAATTCTTCTTTATAATTGTTTCCTACCTAAAAGTATCAGAAAATAATCTTTATTTGTCTTACAGAATGTGTTCCCCTGAAAATTATGTTCATTCTGTAAATGGAGGACAATCCCACAGGTGGAAAGCTGCATTCTGAATAAGTGGATTCTTCTACATGTAAATCCAGTTGAGTTCGCATGTATTAGGGAAAATAATGTCATTAAAACAGACTCTCTGTCTTCATAACAACAGTCTAGGAAATTGGTTTTACAAAAAATGTGTTGTCCATAGCACATCATTAGTCTGTGGCATGGTAACAAGTTGGCCTTGGCTTCTAAGAAAGGCAATCTTTGCCCTTTATCCTGGACAACTGATGAGTAGCTATGCAGCTGTTCCTGGACCTGGGGACCAGTGGAAGGTCTACAAATATGTCCCAATAGTTTGTGCCTGGCCTTTGGCAACCTTACTATTGCTTTCAAAGTAGAATATGTCTTGAAAGCCACTTTTATTAGCTTACAGACTCCTTTATTTGTGAGAAGGCTCTGTATACTTCCAGTTTCTGTATAGTTTTTATACAAATTTTCCCAGGTATAATTTTTAATGAGTTTCATGGCCAGTCCCCCAAGGAAGCTCAATTGAAAACATCTAAACTTTCATGACAATGTTTATTAGTGGGTATTGATAATAGTTTTGGGTTAGTGAAGAATTCTGAAACGTGCTACAACATGGATGAACCTTGAGAACACTGTGATAAGCAAAATAAGCCAGACCCAAAAGAAGAGTATAATAAATTCAGCTCTTATGAGCTACCAAAACTAAAATAATTGATGAAAAAAGTAAAAATCTTAGTAGATATTAGAAATGGAGTATGAGGAAAATGTGTAGTCATTAATAATGGATACAGAATTTTTGTATGAGATAATAAGTTCTTAGAAAAGAGAGTGACAATGGTTACATTATAATGTGAATATATAAAATGCCACTGAATTATAAACTGAAATGGTAAAAGTAGCAAAATATGTCATGTAAATTTTACCATAATTTTCAAAAATTATTACTTAAGGACATTAAGTAGAGATGAGGAACAATCTGGGCCAATGGGTTCTGTTTCCACATAGAAATTGAGTAAACAGGACGGACCACCATGACATGTTGGGAGAACACAACAGGCTCTCAGCCTCTCACAAGCACTGAGGCTCTCCTTCAGGTTGTCCTTCTCACAGGGAAGGACAGGAGATAGCACAGGACAACTATGATATGATTGTTTATAGTTCTCAAATTTTCCAATCAAATACATGATTAATCTTATAACACAACAGAACTGAGGTTCCATGAGTCCAGATGCAATCCTTTTCCATGTCTAGCACTCGGCTGATTTGGTGTCCTGTATGTACACCCTCAATTTCCAAATGCTTTTGTGCAAATTAGCTGTACATGAGGTCCTCATATAGTGGGAAGGGGCAGGAAGACAGTGCTTCCAACCTGTGCACTTGGTAAGTCACTTTATGTGATATCATCAGTTCAGACTTAGGATTATTTTGACAGCTGGTCCAGGGAGTCTGTGACATCATCAATAGTACAGCTTTCTTCTATCACTTGGAAGGCAGACACATAATTGCATTATGACTATGATAAAGAAAACACTAAAAAACTAAAAACAAGCAGGATCAGGCCATTGTGACCCTCAGCAACCCTACAGTCTACTTTTTTCTTTGGTTATAAAGCCTTGTAATATAAGCTCACTTTGCTTGATGTTGATACCTAGGTTAATAGTTGGCAACTAAAGACTCTAGAATGACAATGACTAGTGGAAGGGTGGACCAGATGGAATGGAAGGGTAGAGGCCAAAATGGGGATGGACATGAGACAGAAGCCAAGGAATATCTAAGTAAATAATTGTACTTCAAATGACTCTGCTCTCTGATTTGCTTGCATTGTCTGAACAGGAAACCACAAGGCTGTCTAGCAGCTTGATAAGATTTGCTTGGTGACAAGCTTTCCCTACAGCTCCTGTAGGAATTAGGGGACATACATGACTCACTAAGGGTCTACTAAGGGCACTCTTCATATCTGGACAAAAGAACAAAAGGATTATACAAAGAACTATCTTCTTTCCAAAGTCAGTTAGTTTCCTGTCCACATCCTGTGTTTCCATTCAGGGTGCTAATACAGGTGGTTGTAGATTTTTCTTCAAGAAAAGGCAAAAGACAAGAAACTTCCTTCTGGAAACTGGGTGCTGGCAGCCCACACTGTGGAAGTTCCAAATGATGTAAAATAGACCTTTCTCCCTTCTAATCAATCTGCACAAATTTTGTCCTTATTCCAACCATTCAAATCTGCAGTCATAGAATGCTCCTTCTTACATTCATTTAAGAAGCATGAAAACATGCAGACATTGCTTCCCAGAGCTGAACTGCTATAAACCCAAGTTTCATTGTTTTATTTACTTTGCAAAGGTGTTCTCTTTCAGATATATAGAAAAGCCCAAGAAAGGAAGAGATAGTCCAAACAGAAATAACTAAGAAATTTTCACACAGACACTATTGATAAAAATAGGCAGGCAAAGGGAAAATAACAACACATGGGGAAGTGCAACACTAATGAAGCACTGTTTTCACTTCTAGGATTGAAGGAACAAGGGAGAAAAGTTACCAGTAAGAGCATAGCCATAGCTATAGCTGTAGTGGTAGAAGAGGACAGCCAAGCAGGCAGAGAAGCACTGCCAGCACCAACCAATACACAGCCAAACAGGCAGAGAGCCAGGAAGTAGAAATCCCAAAGTGCTTTCCTCCAGCCATACAGTCTCCTGGCACTGTCTCCCAGTGGCTCTATTCAACCAGAAACCAGGAGAAAAACGATCCTACTGATGAGGTACATAGAAGCCATCCCCAGGTGGGAGGCTCCAAGATGGTGAACCAGAGACATCTCCTTGCCAACTGCTTTCAAGAAGATAGGGAGAGGCTCAGCACCTGTAGCTCAGGTGTTGGGGTGCCAGCCACATACATGGAGGCAGGCAGGTTCAAACCCAGCCCCAGGCCTATGAAACACCAATGACAATTGCAATAAGAAAAATAGCCAGGCATTGTGGCAGGCACCTGTAGTCCCAGCTACTTTGGAGACTGAGGCAGGAAAATAGCTTAAGCCCAAGAGTTTGAGGTTGCTGTGAGCTGTGACACCACAGCACTCTACTGAGGGTGACAAAAAAGAAGAAGGAGGAGGAGGAGAAAGAGGAAGAAGAGGAGGAGGGGAAAGGGGACTCCAGCCACCACTTTCTCAATTATCTGGCACAGAAACATCATTTCAAGGGCATGGTGAGAGAGCCAGGGACTCCAGGAGCCAAGTAGATCAGAACCACCCAAAACACCTGCACAGAGCTTGGTACCAGGGTGTCTGCAGAGGCTGGCCCTGTGGCAGAGGGCTGGACACAGGGAAATCACCCCTGTAACTTGTTGAACTTAGAAGCTTGCTGGAGTGGGCACTGGGAGGGCCTGTGCAGTCAAGCAAATGTAACACTATAGTGGATTTAGACTTAAAATGGCTCAGCAGCTGCCATAATGGGAGAGCCACAGGGGAAGATCAGCCTGCAGTGTTCCAGCACATGGCTGGCTCTGAGTGTGCCTGCTGGGCTGGGCTGGGCAGCCACCATTGGGATGAGCTGACAGATTCTGCCCCCCACCCCCACCTCAGGACTGTTTGGAGGGTCCAGGCTTGGCTCCCATAATGTTTGGGGTAAGCTTCAGGCTCCTAACCCTACAGGGATTAAACACTAGCAAAACAACCACACCTATTTTAAAATCGAATACACCAGGAAAACAAAACTGAGCCTTCATGGCAACTAGCTTGTAACTTATTAATCCATTCACGGGTCAATGGGCGACATTATGAAATTAGAAAGGATATATTCAAGATTAAGGAATTGAAGGAATCATTCATGGAATTTAAAGATGCAGTATAAAATATCAATAACAGATTAAAATATGGAGAAGAAATAATCTCAGAGCTGGAGGATAAGGCTCTTGAGTTAATTTAGGCATTTAAAGAGGCAGAAAAGAAGAAAACAAAAGCAGAAAAATCTCTTGGAGAATTGTGGGACTTTGAGAAGCATACAAAGATATGAATTATAGGTATCCCTGAAGGAGAAGAGATACCAAAGGTATGGAGGCACTACTGGAGGATATCATAACTGAAAACTTCCAAACATCACCAAAGATTCTGACACAATCCTTTTATATGGTTATCAAATGCTGGTTTGCCTTGATACTAACAGACTGTCTCCTAGACACATTTTAATGAAGTTGGCCAATGTCAAAATGAAAGAGAAAATTTTGCAAGTAGCCAAGAGTAAGTACCAATTGATCTACACAGGCAGATCCATCAGGATGACAGTGGACTTCTCAGCTGAAACTTTACAAACCAGAAGAGACAGGGCTTCAACTTTCATCCCAGGATCCTTTATCCTCCCAAACTAAGTTTCAAATTTGATAGAAAAATAAAATATTTTACTGACAAAAAAAATCATTGAGAAAATTTGCCATTATGAAACTAGCTGTTCAAAAGTACTCAGACCAATACTACACACAGATCATCATAAGGGACTAATAGCAAAGTAGAGTCACCCAAAAATAAAGGTCAAATTCTAGTTTCCACAGTGGCCCAAGCAATAAAATTAGGTATCAGACGTCTAAAAACAACACAAATAGAACCCTACCAAGTTTATCAATTTTCTCAATAAATATTAATGGCTTGAATTCCCCACTGAAGAGGCACAAGCTGCTGACTGGATAAAAAAAGAACAAACCATCTATATGCTTACTTCATAAAACATATCTAAACTCAAAGACAAAAGAAGACTCAGAATGAAGGGTTTGAAAAAACATTTCAGGCAAAAAGGAAACAAGAAAAAAGAGGGGTCACACTCTTGCTTGCAGATATAATTGGATTTAAAACAACTAAAGTTAAGAAAGATTAAAATGGATGCTATATGACTAAAAGCCATATCAGTTCTAAATATATATCCATCCAACTTAAATGCTCCCAGATTAAAACAAACTCTAACCCATCTGAACAACATGATAACCTACAACACCATAATTGCCAGGGACTCTAACACCCCTCTTATAGAACTGGATAGATCCTCTAAACAGAAACTAAACAAGAAACAAGGGACTTCAATGGGACCCTAGAACAAGTGGGCTTAATAGACATATACAGAACATACCATCCCAATGCTAATTAGTATACATTCTTCTCATCAGCCCATAGATCATACTCTAAACTTGATTATATCCTAGGACACAATAACTCTTCATCAAAATTGAAAGAATTGAAATTATACCTTGTATCTTTTCAGACCATAGGGAATAAAAGTAGAACTTAACTCAAGCAAAAACTTTCATCCCCACACAAAGTCATGTAAACTAAACAACCTTTTGCTGAATGGCAGCTGAGTCAAGGAGGAGATAAAGAAGGAAATTATTAGATTGCTCAAGTGTAATGAAAATGAAGCCACAAGTTACTAAAACCTGTGGGATACTGCCAAAGCAGTCCAAGAGGGAAATTTATCACATTAGATGCCTGCATCCAAAAAATAGCAAGAGAGCACATCAACAGCCTAATGAATCATCTCAAGGAAATGGAAAAGGAAGAGCATTCCAATCCTAAACCTAGTAGAAGAAAAGAAATAACCAAAAATAAATGAAATTGAAAACAAAAAAATCATTCAGAAAATTAATGAAAAATAAGTTGGTTCTTTAAAAAGATAAACAAAATTGACAAACCTTTGGCCAGATTAACTAGAAACAGAAAAGCAAGATCGCTAATAATTTCAATCAGAAACAAACAAGGGGAAATAACGACGGATACCATGGAGATACAAGAAATCATCTCTAGTTAGCACAAAAAATTCTACACTCAGAAATATGATGAGGTGGGAAAAAAGGACCAGTATCTGGAATCACACAACCTCCCTAGACTTAACCAGGACAAAATAAATTTATTGAACAGACCAATATCAAGCACCAAAATTGAAGAAACAATAAAAAAGTTCCCAACAAAAAAAATCCCTGAACCAGATGGCTTTACACCAGAATTCTATCAAACCTTCAAAGTACAGCCTATACCTATACTGCAGAACCTGTTCCAAAACATTGAGAAGGAACTCTCCCCATTATGTTGTACAAAGCAAACACCACCCTCATACCAAAACTCAGAAAGGACCCAACTAAAAAGAATAACAGACCAACTTCACTAATGAGTATCAACGTGAAAACACTCAATAAAATTCTAGCAAATAGAATACAGCTATGAATTTAAAAATATATACATTATGATCAAGTAGACTTTAACCCAGGGATGCAAGGATGATTTAACATATGCAAATCTATAAATGTAATCCACCACATAAATAGAAGCAAAAACAAAGACCATATGATCCTCTCAATAGATGCAGGAAAAAATATTCAACTAAATTCAGCATCCTTTTCTACAAAGAATGCTTAAGATTTTAGGCATAAATGGCACATTTTGAAAACTGGTAGAAGCCATATCCAACCAACCCCCAGCCAATATCCTCCTGAACAGAGTAAAACTGAAAGCATTTCCACTTAGACCTGAAACCAGAAACTATTTTTTTTTAAGAGACAGAGTCTTACTTTGTCGCCCTCAGTAGAGTGCCGCAGTGTCACAGCTCACAGCAACCTCCAGCTCTTAGGGTGGGCAATTCTCTTGCCTCCGCCTTCTGAGCAGCTGGGACTACAGGCACCTGCCACAATGCCCAGCTATTTTTTTGTTGCAGTTTGGCAGGGACCAGGTTCGAACGCACCACCCTCAGTATGTGGGGCTGGTGCCCTACTTACTGAGCCACAGGCACCACCTGAAACCAGACTCTAATGCCAGACACTATTGCCACTAGTATTCAACATAGTTCTGGAAGTTCTAGCCAATGCAATCAGGCAAAAGGAAGATAGCAAGGGCGCCCAAATGAAGGCAGAGGATATCAAACTTTCACTATTTGTCAATGATATGATCTTATATGTAGAAAACCCCAGAGACTCAACCACAAGACTCCTGGAACTGGTCAAGAAATACAGTAACACGTCAGGGTATAGAATCAATGTCCACAAATCAGTAGCCTTTGTATATTCCAATAGAGTCAAAACAAGAAAAAAATCAAGGACAAAATATCCTTCACAGTAGCTTCAAAGAAAATGAAATACCTGGAAATACATCTAACAAAGAAGGTGAAGGATCTCTTCAGAGAGAATTATGAAACTCTGAGAAAATAAATATCAGAAGACATTAACAAATGGAAGAACATACCATGATTAGGGGCTAGGAAGAATCAACATTGTTAAAATGTCTATATTACATAAAACAATTTATAGATTTAATGCAATTCCCATTAAAATACCAAAATCATATATAGAAGAACACAAAAAAAATAGTTCTTTGTTTTGTAGGGAACCAGGGGGAAAAAAACCTCATAGCCAAGGCAATTCTTAGTAATACAACAAATCCATAGGCATCACTCTACAGACTTCAGATTATACTACAAGTTTACAGTGATCAAAACACCATGGTACTGGCACAAAAATAGAGATATAGATACATGGAAAAGAATATAAAACCTAGAAGTGAAACCAGCCTCTTATTGCCATCTGACCTTTGATAAATGAAACAAAAGCATGAAATAAAAGGGAAAAGAATCCCTTTTCAATCAATGGTGCTGGGAGAACTAGATAACCATATGAAAAAGAGTGAAACTAGATCTATACCTCTCAGCATTTGCAAAAATTGACTCATCATGTATAAAAGAGTTAAATCTAAGACATGAAATAATAAAAATCCCACTAGAAAGTGTTTAAAATACTCTTGATGATATGGGACTGGGTAAAGAGTTTATGAAGAAGACTCCTTTGGCAATTGCAACAACAAAAATAAACAAATGGTACTTTATTAAGCTGAAAAGCTTCTGTACAGCTAAGGATACAACAAGTAAAGCGAATAGGAAGCCTTCAATATCAATGAGAAAAGATATTTGTAATGGTATGGATCTAACAAAGGGTTGATAACTGGAATCTACAGAGAACTCAAATGAATCAATAAAAGAAAGAGCAAATAATCCTATATATCACTGGGCAAGAGACAGGAACAGAACCTTCTCTGAAGAAGGCAGACAAATGGAAAATAAACACATGAAAAATGCTCTCCATTGATAATCATAAACAAATGAGCAGTGTTCAAAAGTCCTCCCATTATACTCCACGGGAGAGACCCTCTAAAAACTGGACATACTTCCCCTACTAGGGTGCCATGGCGCTCTCCTGCCAGGCATAAAACTGTGTAAAACTGTATATATTCTCTACCTGCAATTCTGAGCTCGCAGCACTCCCCTCCACTCTCACTCTGAGGTCTGGAGGCCTGTCCCCCAAGAGTCCAGATTCTTGGGTGTTTTCTCAAGGGATGTAGACAGGGCCTGGACTGCTGCTGGTCAGTGCTGAGTCTGTGGCACGGGATTGAGGAGAGGATGGTCAGCAGAGAGGGAACCACACCAGAGCGGCAATGCCCCGAGGCACACAGCAGCAGCTGTTGCAGCCATCTTGGCAACAATAGGGCTCACCTTTGGATATTCCGGACTCACAACCCCTGTCTCTCTGTGCAACCAGAGGAGACCAGGCATCTTCTCAGGTAGCAACCACCAGCAGAACAGAGGACCACTTTACTGAGCTTAAGACAAACCCGGCCCTGAGGGGATCATCAGCCTAGTCAAAGGAGGGCAGGAGGCTAGAACTGACAGTTAACCATGCTGTGAATACAAACTACTGGGCAACAGCAAAGACAAGGCCTGAGGCACAAGTTCTATGAACTCAAAACAGCTTCTCTTCTGCAGGGGAATTTAGCAGGAACAGAAACAAATTCCACAAAGTTGTTCTGTTCTGTCACTAACATCAATCAGGGACAGGGCTGGAACTCAGTGAACAGCCCCAGCCTCCATTAAAAACCCAAGGTTGTCAGGCCTCACCTCTGCCTGCTGGATAGTGGGAGAGAGCAGAGGCCTGCCTGAGGAGACATAGATCTCCTTGTGATTCAGGCATGTGAAAACCCCTGGAGTATCTGCTAATTGAAGGTAACTGGGTCACAGCTCTGCAGGGTTATCAGTGACTGGGTGTGACAGAGGTGCAAGGTGGGGAAGGAGGCATCAACCTTCCCAGACTAATCTATTTGCTGGGTGGGTCCTCCTGACCTTACGGAGAACCGAAGCAAGTCATATTTGAGTTGTCAGCAGACCTCTGTGATCTAGTTGCCAGACACCTTTTAAACTCTCCCACCTGAGACAGGTGCTGACTGAGACAATTGACTTGGACTTTTGAACTCAGCCAATAACCCAAGGACTATCCAACTGGTACCCTGGGTGTGTGGTTGTAGGAAGGTTTGATTTTCCTTTTCCAATTGTTGCCTGTTGGGGTGGGTGAATTAATTGCTGGTATTTCTCCACAGCTGAGTCTTCAACCCAGAGTAACTGTTTCACTAGAGTTGGACAGAGACCAGCTAAAAATAAGACAGAGCCACTTAGCCCCACCACACCAAGCAGGACCCCAGTTTCTCAGGCCATAGCACTGTACGGGTCCTCGGCAAAGCTCCAGGGGAAAAGGTACAGACACGAGTCCCAGCTTTTAGGCAAAGGGCTGGTTAATCACTACTCCTAGAGCCTGAACCCAACTTTTCTTTATCCACTCATCTAAGCAAACGGTGTAAAATAATAATGGGGTGGAATCAGCAGAACAACTCTGGTGACATGAATAACCAGAATAGATCAACCCACCCACCCCCAAGGAAAGATATGGCAGACGTAACAGAATATCCCATTCATAAACAGATGGCTGAGATGTCAGAAATCAAATTCAGAATTTGGATTACAAACAAGATTAATAGAATGGAGGAAAAGTTGGAATTAGAAATCGAGGAGCAATTCAAAAGTTAAAATTAGAAATTCGAGGAGAAATTCAAAAGTTGTCTCAAGTATTCAACAAATTTAAAGACAAAACCACCAAAGATTTTGACACGTTGAAGCCAGAATTTGCAGCCCTCAAAGATCTGAAAAATACAGTAGAATCCCTCAGTAACAGAGTGGAGCAAGCAGAAGAAAGCATTTCTGACATTGAAGACAAATCTTTTGAATGCTCCCAAACACTCAAAGAGGAAGAGAAATGGAGAGCAAAAACAGATCATTCTCTCGGACAAAACTGGGATAATTTGAAGAAGGCTAATATCTGCCTCATTGGAATACCTGAAAGTGATAAAGTGGCTTCTCAAGGCACAGAGGTTCTTCTCCATGAAATTATAAAAGAATTTTCTAGACATGCCAACAGATTCTGAAATTCAGATAGCAGACAGTTTCAGAACCCCAGCACAACTCCACCCGAATAAGTCATCCCCCAGGAACATCATAATTAACTTCACTAAAGTTAATATGAAGGAGAAATTTCTGAAAGCAGCCAAACGTAAGAAAACCATTACCTACAAAGGGAAGAATATTAGAATGACTGCAGATCTCTCTGTTGAAACTTTTCAAGCCAGAAGAGGGTGGTCATTGACTTTTAATCTCCAAAAACAAAATAACTTTCAACCCTGGATCCTGTATACTGCTAAGCTGAGTTTCATTTATAATGCAGAAATTAAATACGTTAATGACATTCAAATGTTGAAGAAATTTGCCATATCAAAACCAGCTCTTCAGGATATTCTCAGACCTAACCTCCATAATGACCAACCCAATCCTCTACCACAAAAGTAAACTCACTCAGAAACTTTTGATCAAACTCCAACTTCCACAGTGGTGAAAGGAATAAAAATGTCCACTGGAGTTTCAAAAAACTCGATACACAAAATTTTACCTGTCTTATCAATATTCTCCATTAATGTGAATGGTTTAAACTGTCCTCTAAAGAGGCACAGGTTGGCTGACGGGATACAAAAACTCAGGGCAGATATCGGCTGCATACAAGAATCTCATCTTACCTTAAAAGATAAATATAGACTCAGGGTGAAAGGATGTTCGGCCATATTTCAGGCAAATGGAAATCAGAAAAAAGCAGGTGTTGCAATCCTATGTGCAGATACAAGAGGCTTTGAACCAACAAAAGTAAGGAAGGATAAGAATGGTCTCTTCATATTTGTTAAGGGTAATACTCAATACGATGAGATTTCAATTATGAATATTTATGCACACAACCAGAATGTCCCTCAATTTATAAGAGAAACTCAAACAGTCATGACCAACTTGATTTCCTCCAGCTCCATAATAGTCAGAGATTTTAACACTCCTTTGGTAGTGTTGGATAGATTCTCCAATAAGAAGCTGAGCAAAGAAATTTGAGATTTAAACCTAACCATCCAACATTTGGATTTACAGACATCTACACAACATTTCATCCAAAAAAAACCAAATACACATACTTCTCATCAGCCTGTGGAACATACTCCAAAATCAATCACATCTTAGGTCCCAAGTCTAACCTCAGTAAATTTAAAGGAACAGAAATTATTCCTTTCATCTTCTTGGACCACCTTGAAATAAAAGTTGAACACAGTAACAACAGGAATCTGCATACTCATACAAAAACATGGAAGTTAAATAACCTTATGATGAATGATAGCTGGGTCATAGATGAGATTAAGAAGGAAATTGCCACATTTTTTGAACAAAATGACAATGAAGACACAAATTATCAGAACCTCTGGGATACTGCAAAGGCAGTCCTAACAGGGAAATTTATAGCACTGCAAGCCTTCCTCAAGAGAATGGGAAAAAATGAAGTTAACAACTTAAAGCAACAACTCAAGTAACTGAAAAAGGAAGAACATTTCAACCCCAAACTCAGTAGAAGAAAAGAAATAACCAAAATTAGAGCAGAATTAAATGAAATTGAAAACAAAAGAATTATACAACAGATCAACAAATCACAAACTTTGTTTTTTGAAAAAGTCAATAAAATAGATAAACTGTGGCTAACCTAACCAGGAAAAAAAGAGTAAACTTGCTAATTTCATCAATCAGAAATGACAAAGACAAAATAACAATAGACTTCTCAGAAATTCAAAAAATCCTTAATGAATATTACAAGAAACTTTATCCTCAGAAATATGAAAATCTAAAAGAAATTGACCAATACTTGCAAGCACGTCACCTTCCAAGCCTTAGCCAGAATCAAGTGGAAATGTTGAACATGCCTATATCAAGTTCTGAAATAGCATTAGCCATACAAAATCTCCCTAAAAAGAAAATCCCGGAACCAGATGGCTTCAAATCAGAATTCTACCAAACCTTTAAAGAGGAACTAGGACCTATATTACTCAACCTGTTCCAAAATATAGAAAAAGAAGGAAGACTACACAACACATTCTATAAAGCAAACATCACCCTGATCCCCAAACCAGGAAAAGACCCAACAAGAAAAGAAAATTATAGACCAATATCACTAATGAATGTGGATGCAAAAATATTCAACAAGATCCTAACAAACAGAATCCAGCAACACATCAAACAAATTATACATCATGACCAATTTGGTTTTATCCCCAGGGCTCAAGGCTGGTTCAATATACGTAAATCTATAAATATAATTCAGCACATAAACAAATTAAAAAACAAAGACCATATGATTCTCTCAATTGATGCACAAAAAGCTTTTGATAATATCCAGCATCCCTTCGTGATTAGAACACCTACAAAAATTGGTATAGAAGGGACATTTCTTAAACTGATAGAGGCAATCTACAGCAAACCCACAGCCAATATCGTATTAAATGGAGTTAAATTGAAATCATTTCCACTCAGATCAGGTTGCCCAGACAAGGTTGCCCATTGTCTCCACTGCTCCTTACCATTGTAATGGAAGTTTTAGCCATCGCAATTAGGGAAGAAAAGGCAATCAAGGGTATCCACATAGGGTCATAACAGATCAAACTTTCACTCTTGGCTGATGATATGATTGTATATCTGGAAAACACCAGGGATTCTACTAAAATACTCTTAGAAGTGATCAGAAAATACAGCAGCGTCTCAGGTTACAAAATCAACATTCATAAATTGGTAGCCTTTATATATACCAACAATAGTCAAGCTGAAAAAACAGTTAAGGGCCCTATTCCATTCACAGTAGTGCCAAAGAAGATGAAATATTTGGGAGTTTATCTCACAAAAGATGTGAAAGATCTCTATAAAGAGAACTATGAAACTCTAAGAAAAGAAATAGCTGAAAATGTTAACAAATGGAAAAACATACCATGCTCATGGCTGGAAGAATCAACGTTGTTAAAATGTCCATATTACCCAAAGCAATATACAATTTTAATGCAATCCCTATTAAAGCTCCACTGTCATACTTTAAAGATCTTGAAAAAAAAATATCTAGTTTTATATGGAATCAGAAAAAGCCTCGAATAGCCAAGACATTACTCAGAAATAAAAACAAAGCACGAGGATTCACACTACTAGACCTCAGACTTACTATAAATCAATAGTGATCAAAACAGCATGGTAATGGTACAAAAACAGAGAAGTAGATGTCTGGAACAGAATAGAGAACCAAGAGATGAATCCAGCTACTTACCGTTATTTCATCTTTGACAAGCCAATTAAAAACATTCAGTGGGGAAAAGATTCCCTATTTAACAAATGGTGCTGGGTGAACTGGCTGGCAACCTGTAGAAGACTGAAACTGGACCCACACCTGTCACCACTAATTAAGATAGACTCTCACTGGATTAAAGATTTAAACTTAAGACATGAAACTATAAAAATCCTAGAAGAGAGTGCAGGGAAAACCCTGGAAGAAATTGGTCTGGGAGAGTATTTTATGAGAAGGAACCCCCAGGCAATTGAAGAAGGCTTCAAAAATACACTACTGGGACTTGATCAAACTAAAAAGCTTCTGCACAGCCAAGAACATAGTAAGTAAAACAAGCAAACAGCCCTCAGAATGGGAGAAGATATTTGCAGGTTATGTCTCCAACAAAGGTTTAATAACCAGAATCCTCAGAAAACTCAAATGCATTATCAAGAAAAGAACAAGGGATCCCATCGCAGACTGGGCATGGGACTTGAAGAGAAACTTCTTTGAAGAAGAAGATGCACGGCCTACATACATATGAAAAAATGCTCATCATCCTTAATCATCAGAGAAATGCAAATCAAAACTACTTTGAGATATCATCTAACTCCAGTAAGATTAGCCCATATCACAAAATCCCAAAACCAAAGATGTTGGCGTGGATGTGGAGAAAAGGGAACACTTCTACACTGCTGGTGGGAATGCAAATTAATACATCCCTTTTGGAAAGACGTGTGGAGAGCACTTAGAGATCTAAAAATAGATCTGCCATTCAATCCTATAATTCCTCTACTAGGTATATACCCAGAAGACCAAAAATCACGTTATAACAAAGATATTTGTACCAGAATGTTTATTGCAGCCCAATTCATAATTTCTAAGTCATGGAAAAAGCCCAAGTGCCCATCAATCCACAAATGGATTCATAAATTGTGGTATATGTACACCATGGAATATTATGTCTTAAAGAAAGATGGAGACTTTACCTCTTTCATGTTTACATGGATGGAGCTGGAACATATTCATCTTAGTAAAGTAGCTCAAGAATGGAAGAAAAAGTATCCAATGTACTCAGCCCAACTATGAAACTAATTTATGCCTTTCATATGAAAGCTATAACCCAGTTATAACCTAAAAATATGGGGGACGGGTAGAGGGAAGGGAGAGAGTGGGGAGGGGAGAATGGAGGGTGATTGGTGGGATTAAACCTGTGGTGCATCTTACAAGGTTACATGTGAAACTTAGTAAATGTAAAATATAAATGTCTTAACACAATAACTAAGAAACTGCCAGGAAGGCTATGTTAACTAGTGTGATGAAAATATGTCAAATGGTATATAAAACCAGTGTATGGTGCCCCATGATTGCGTTAATGTACACAGCTATGATGTAATTTAAAAAAAAAAAAAAAAAAGACAGAAAGAAAGGGCAAAAAAGAAGCCACTCCCTATAGATGCCACACATAGTACAGAAGGATGGAAAGCAAATCCTCGTGGCAAGTGAGACTGAGCATTGCACCTGCTTATATATTCTCCTTCCTGGGGTTTGTCTGTCTAAATGTCATTGGGTCATGCCTCATCTCAGTGGTGTCAGAGTTATTTCTTTTTCTCTCTCTTTTCATCTTCTTTCTCTTTTGCCACCATTATGGAGAAACATTCACATTCTTTTTTTTTTTCCTTTTTTTTATTGTTAAATCAAAGCTGTGTACATTAGTGCAATCGCCTGTACCCATTATCAGATGTACCATAGATATGGCCCCACCCATTACCCTCCCTCCACCAAAACCTCCCCCCTCCCTTCCCCTTCCTTGGCCCTTTCCCCATAGTCTTGTGCTATAGTTGGGTTATAGTCTTCATGTGAAAGCTATAATTTAGCTTCATAGTAGGGCTGAGTACATTGGATACTTTTTCTTCCATTCATGAGATACTTTGCTAAGAAGAATATGTTCCAGCTCCATCCATGTAAACATGAAAGAGGTAAAGTCTCCATCTTTCTTTAAGGCTGTATGGTATTCCATGGTATACATGTACCACAATTTGCTAGTCCATTCGTGGGTCGATGGGCACTTGGGCTTCTTCCATGACTTAGCAATTATGAATTGGGCTGCAATAAACATTCTGGTACAGATGTCTTTGTTATATTGTGACTTTTGGTCTTCTGGGTATAAACCTAGTAAAGGAATTATAGGATCAAATGGCAGGTCTATTTTTAGGTCTCTAAGTATTCTCCAAACATCCTTCCAGAAGGAACGTATTAGTGGGCATTCCCACCAACAGTGTAGAAGTGTGCCCTTTCCTCCACATCCATGCCAACATTTCTGGTTTGGGGATTTTATTATGTGGGCTACTCTTAGTGGGGTTAGGTGATATCTCAGAGTAGTTTTGACTTGCGTTTCTCTGATGATTAAGGATGATGAGCTTTTTTTCATGTCTTTATAGATCTTGAGTTGGTCTTCTTTAGAGAAGTTTCTCTTCAACTCCCTTGCCCACCCTGAGATGGGGTCACGTGTTCTTTTCTTGTTAATACGTTTGAATTCTCTGTGGATTCTGATTATTAGACCTTTATTGGAGGCATAACCTGCAAATATTTTCTCCCAATCTAAGGGCTGTCTGCTTGCTTTACTCACTATGTTCTTGGCTGTGCAGAAGCTTTTTAGTTTGATCAGGTCCCAGTAGTGTATTTTTTTTTTTTTATTGTTGGGGATTCATTGAGGGTACAATAAGCCAGGTTACACTGATTGCAATTGTTAGGTAAAGTCTCTCTTGCAATCATGTCTTGCCCCCATAAAGTGTGACACACACCAAGGCCCCACCCACCTCCCTCCTTCCCTCTTTCTGTTTCCCCCCCCATAACCATAATTGTCATTAATTGTCCTCATATCAAAATTGAGTACATAGGATTCATGCTTCTCCATTCTTGTGATGCTTTACTAAGAATAATATCTTCCACGTCCATCCAGGTTAATACGAAGGATGTAAAGTCTCCATTTTTTTTAATGGCTGAATAGTATTCCATGGTATACATATACCACAGTTTGTTAATCCATTCCTGGGTTGGTGGGCATTTAGGCTGTTTCCACATTTTGGCGACTGTAAATTGAGCTGCAATAAACAGTCTAGTACAAGTGTCCTTATGATAAAAGGATTTCTTTCCTTCTGGGTAGATGCCCAGTAATGGGATTGCAGGATCAAATGGGAGGTCTAGCTTGAGTGCTTTGAGGATTCTCCATACTTCCTTCCAGAAAGGTTGTACTAGTTTGCAGTCCCACCAGCAGTGTAAAAGTGTTCCCTTCTCTCCACATCCACGCCAGCATCTGCAGTTTTGAGATTTTGTGATGTGGGACATTCTCACTGGGGTTAGATGATATCTCAGGGTTGTTTTGATTTGCATTTCTCTAATATATAGAGATGATGAACATTTTTTCATGTGTTTGTTAGCCATTCGTCTGTCGTCTTTAGAGAAAGTTCTATTCATGTCTCTTGCCCATTGATATAAGGGATTGTTGGCTTTTTTCATGTGGATTAATTTGAGTTCTCTATAGATCCTAGTTATCAAGCTTTTGTCTGATTGAAAATATGCAAATATCCTTTCCCATTGTGTAGGTTGTCTCTTTGCTTTGGTTATTGTCTCCTTAGCTGTACAGAAGCTTTTCAGTTTAATGAAGTCCCATTTGTTTATTTTTGTTGTTGTTGCAATTGCCATGGCAGTCTTCTTCATGAAGTCTTTCCCCAGGCCAATATCTTCCAGTGTTTTTCCTATGCTTTCTTGGAGGGTTTTTATTGTTTCATGCCTTAAGTTTAAGTCCTTTATCCATCTTGAATCAATTTTTGTGAGTGGGGAAAGGTGTGGGTCCAGTTTCAGTCTTTTACATGTAGACATCCAGTTCTCCTAACACCATTTATTGAATAGGGAGTCTTTCCCCCAAGGTATGTTCTTGTTTGGTTTATCAAAGATTAGGTGGTTGTAAGATGTTAGTTTCATTTCTTGGTTTTCCATTCGATTCCAAGTGTCTATGTCTCTGTTTTTGTGCCAGTACCATGCTATCTTGAGCACTATGGCTTTGTAGTACAGACTAAAATCTGGTATGCTGATGCCCCCAGCTTTATTTTTATTACAGAGAACTGCCTTAGCTATACGGGGTTTTTTCCAGTTCCATACAAAACGCAGAATCATTTTTTCCAAATCTTGAAAGTATGATGTTGGTATTTTGATAGGAATGGCATTGAATAGGTAGATTGCTTTGGGAAGTATGGACATTTTAACAATGTTGATTCTTCCCATCCATGAGCATGGTATGTTCTTCCATTTGTTAATATCCTCTGCTATTTCCTTTCTGAGGATTTCATAGTTTTCTTTATACAGGTCCTTCACCTCCTTCGTTAGGTATATTCCTAGGTATTTGATTTTCTTTGAGACTATGGTGAAGGGAGTTGTGTCCTTAATTAGCTTCTCATCTTGACTGTTATTGGTGTACACAAAGGCTACTGACTTGTGGACATTGATTTTATATCCTGAAACATTACTGTATTTTTTGATGACTTCTAGGAGTCTTGTGGTTGAGTCTTTGGGGTTCTCTAAGTATAAGATCATGTCGTCAGCAAAGAGGGAGAGTTTGACCTCCTCTGCTCCCATTTGGATTCCCTTTATTTCCTTGTCTTGCCTAATTGTATTGGCTAGAACTTCCAGCACTATGTTGAATAGTAAAGGTGACAGAGGACAACCTTGTCTGGTTCCAGTTCTAAGAGGAAAAGCTTTCAGTTTTACTCCATTCAGTAAAATATTGGCTGTGGGTTTGTCATAGATAGCTTCAATCAGTTTTAGAAATGTGCCACCTATGCCTATACTCTTCAGAGTTCTAATTAGAAAAGGATGCTGGATTTTATCAAATGCTTTTTCTGCATCTATTGAGAGGATCATGTGATCTTTATTTTTGCCTCTGTTAATATGGTGGATAACGTTTATAGACTTGCGTATGTTAAACCAGCCTTGCATCCCTGGGATGAAGCCTACTTGATCATGATGAATGACTTTTTTGATGATAAGCTGTAATCTATTGGCTAGGATTTTGTTGAGAATTTTTGCATCTATGTTCATGAGTGAGACTGGTCTGAAATTCTCCTTTTTGTTTGGGTCTTTTCCTGGTTTTGGTATCAGGGTGATGTTTGCTTCATAGAATGTGTTGGGGAAGATTCCTTCTTCCTCAATTTTTTGGAATAATTTCTGCAGTACAGGAATAAGCTCTTCCTTGAAGGTTTGATAGAATTCTGGAGTGAAGCCATCTGGACCAGGGCATTTTTTGGTTGGAAGCTTTTTTATTGTTTCTTTGATCTCAGTGCTTGAAATTGGTCTGTTCAGGAGGTCTATTTCATCCTGGCTAAGTCTAGGGAGAGGGTGTGATTCCAAATATTGATCCATTTCTTTCACATTGTCAAATTTCTGGGCATAGAGTTTCTGGTAGTATTCAGAGATGATCTCTTGTATCTCTGTGGGATCAGTTGTTATTTCCCCTTTATCATTTCTGATTGAGATTACTAGAGATTTTACTTTTCTACTCCTCGTTAGTCTGGCCAATGGTTTATCTATTTTATTTATTTTTTCAAAAAACCAACTCCTTGTTTCATTAATTTTCTGAATGATTCTTTTGTTTTCAATTTCATTGATCTCTGATTTGATTTTGGATATTTCTTTTCTTCTACTGAGTTTAGGCTTAGATTGTTCTTCTTTTTCCAATTCCATAAGATCTCTTGTGAGATTGTTGATGTGCTCTCTTTCAGTTTTTCGAATGTAGGCATCTAAAGCGATGAATTTTCCTCTCAAAACTGCTTTTGCAGTATCCCACAGGTTTTGGTAGCTTGTGTCTTCATTGTTGTTATGCTCAAGGAAGTTAATGATTTCCTGTTTTATTTCTTCCTGCACCCATCTGTTATTCAACAGAAGATTGTTTAGTTTCCATGCCTTTGGGTGGGGTCGAGCATTTTTGTTAGAGTTGAGTTCCACCTTTAGTGCATTATGGTCTGAGAAGATACAAGGTAAAATTTCAATTCTTTTGATTCTGTTGATATTTGTTTTGTGTCCCAGGATATGATCAATTTTGGAGAATGTTCCATGGGGTGATGAGAAGAATGTATATTCTTTATCTTTGGGGTGGAGTGTTCTATATGCGTCTATCAAGCACAGTTGTTCTAGAGTCTCATTTAAGTCTCTTATATCCTTGTTTAATTTCTGTTTAGAGGATCTGTCCAGCTCTGTAAGAGGAGTGTTAAAGTCCCCTGTTATGATGGTATTATCAGATATCATATTGCTCAGACTGAGTAAGGTCTGCTTCAAGAATCTGGGAGCATTTAAATTGGGTGCATAAATATTTAGAATTGAAATGTCTTCTTGTTGTATTTTTCCCTTGACCAATATAAAGTGACCATCTTTGTCTTTTTTGACTTTAGTTGCTTTAAATCCACATGTGTCTGAAAATAAGATTGCAACTCCTCTTTTCTTCTGAATTCCATTTGCCTGAAAAATTGTCTTCCAACCCTTGACTCGGAGCTTTAATTTGTCTTTTGAAGCCAGGTGTGTTTCTTGCAGACAGCAAATGGATGGCTTGTGTTTTTTAATCCAGTCAACCAATCTATGTCTCTTCAGTGGGGAATTCAAGCCATTAACATTTATGAGATAATTGACAAGTGTGGTAGTATTCTATTCGTCTTATTTTGTGAGAGTCCATTGCTTAGTTTTATCTTTTGCATCAGTGTGGAGGTTAGGTTCTGTCCTTTAATTTCTGAGTTCTTACTTTGCTGCTGATCCATTGTGGTGGTCAGTGTGCAGAACAGGTTGAAGTATTTCCTGTAGAGCTGGTCTCGTTGTGGCGAATTTCCTCAATGTTTGTATATCCGTAAATGATTTGATTTCTCCGTCAATTTTGAAGCTTAGCTTAGCAGGGTACAGAATTCTGGGCTGAAAATTGTTCTGTTTAAGTAGATTAAAGGTAGATGACCATTGTCTTCTTGCTTGGAAAGTTTCATTAGAGAAGTCTGCGGTCACTCTGATGGATTTGCCCCTGTAGGTCAACTGGCGCTTACTCCTGGCAGCTTGCAGAATCTTTTCTTTGGTCTTGACTTTGGACAGGTTCATCACAATGTGTCTTGGAGAAGCTCGGTTAGAGTTGAGGCGACCTGGGGTCCGATATCCCTCTGAAAGCAGTGTGTCAGAATCTTTGGTGATATTTGGGAAATTTTCTTTTATAATATTCTCTAGTATGGCTTCCATTCCTCTGGGGCATTCTTCTTCCCCTTCTGGAATTCCTATAACTCGTATGTTGGAACGCTTCATAAAGTCCCATAATTCTGACAGTGAACGTTCTGCTTTCTCTCTCTTCTTTTCTGCCTCTTTTACTATCTGAGTTATCTCAAAAACTTTGTCTTCTACCTCTGAAATTCTTTCTTCTGCATGGTCTAACCTGTTGCTGATACTTTCCATTGCATCTTTAAGTTCCCTGATTGACTGTTTCATTTCCTTCAGCTCTGCTATATCCTTTTTATATTCTTCATATCGTTCATCTCTTATTTGATTCTGTTTTTGAATTTCCTTTTGGTTATTTTCCACTTTATTAACAGTTTCCTTCATTGTTTCCATCATTTCCTTCATTGTTTTCAACATGTGTATTCTAAATTCCCTTTCTGTCATTCCTAACATTTCTGTATAGGTGGAATCCTCTGCAGTAGCTACCTCATGGTCCCTTGGCGGGGTAGTTCTGGACTGGTTCTTCATGTTGCCTGGAGTTTTCTGCTGATTCTTCCTCATGGGTGATTTCTTTTATCTGTTTACTTGCCCTAATTATCCTTTCAATTCCTCTTGCTCTTTAAGTTCTTGTGCCTGTGGACTAAGGGTTACAGGACCAGAAGGGTGAGAAGGTTTAAGAGCAAAAAAGCGATGAAAGAAATGAGGACCGAGTGATAAGAAAAAAAAAAAAAATGAAAAAAAAGAAAAATAGAGAAAGGAGAGTGGTTGGGTGAAAGGAATATTGACAAAAAGAAGAGAGGCACAGAAAGAGGGAGACAGAGCAATATAGGTGTACAGTAGGGTACTATGATACAACCTTAAAAAAAAAAAAAAAACACCTTCTGGGGGTGCCAAGTGGGGTGGTTCCCTTGAGGTCAGCAGCTCTTTGCTAACCTGATCAGACACAGTACCCCACCTCCACCACGTAGAGAGGAAAGACAAAAATGCTATAGATCAAACCAAAACAAGCAAACAGAAAACCTTACGGGATAAAATTGGCTGGAAAAACCAAATAATAGTGGTAGAAATACTAACAAAAATGAAGTTCTGATTATTGAAATAGGCAGCAATGGGAAATTATAATTAAACTAGAAAAATTGAGAAAGAAAAAGGATCTGTATGGAAAAGGTTGAACTTAAAAAACAAAACAACAATCTAGAACGTCAAAATAAACAAAAAAAAACAACCAAACCAAAAAAAAAAAAAACCAAACAAACAAACAAAAAAAAACACACACGCAACCAAAAACAAAGCAGTATGTATATGGAATTGAATATTGTCTGGGCAACACGTGGTCTTCTGGGGTATGAGATGTTAATCACAGTTCTGATACGACTGGAGGCTGCTAGTTTCTCGAACCCCAGCAGGTAGACACCCTAAATCTCTCTTCAGCCCACTTAAAAGGCACTTTGAACTTGTTCACTTACTGAGCAGAAGCTTTCTCAGGGAAGTGCTTGTTGCTGGAATCACTGCTGAAGTGGCTATCCACTTACCCTGTGTGTCAAAACTGGTCTCCCTCTGCCCCCGAGGGTTAGGGCTGCAAGGCGGCTCAGACCCCGCCCTTAGGCTACTTGGTCACTGGGTTACCAGCTCCCACCCAATTCCAGCTCTGCGACCCTGAGGGCGGAGCTTGCCGGGGCAGATCGCTCACGATGTCTGCCTGTGACCCAGAGCCAAACTCTATTAGCTCCGTCTGGCTCAGCGGCTCAGACTGGGGCCCTAGACAAAGGCCAAAGTTCTCCGCACTCCCGCTCAGGCTCTCCCCAAGGCAGTTCAGCTGAGTGCCAAGTCCAAAGACACCAAAACAGTTCACAGGTAAGGCCTTTCTGGTTTGCAGTCTCGCTGCTACTGAACTTACAGTTGCGGGCGGGTTTAGGCGGATTGAACACACGCGACCACTTGCCGGTTTTCCACTGTTTTAGTCCTCCTCTTGGGGTCCAGAAGTCTCTCGCTGACTCCCTGTATCCTCTCAGGGGTGATGATAGGCAGATCCCACCAGCCAGAGATGCCTGGAGTCCTATATCCCCAGACTCACGGTGCCCAGATGCAAGGAAGCTGTTACTCGGCTGCCATCTTGCTCCACCCTCCCCAGTAGTGTATTTTTGATACTGCTTCAAATGCCTGGGGAGTCCTCCTCATAAAATATTCACCCAGGCCGATTTCTTCCAGGGTTTTCCCTGTACTTTCTTCAAGTATTTTTATAGTTTCATGTCTTAAGTTTAACTCTTTTATCCAGTGAGAGTCTATCTTAGTTAATGGTGAAAGGTGTGGGTCCAGTTTCAATCTTCTACAGGTTGCCAGGCAGTTTACCCAGCACCATTTGTTAAATAGGGACTCTTTTCCCCACTGAATGTTTTTAATTGGCTTGTCAAAGATGAAATAACGGTAAGTAGCTGGATCCATCTCTTGGTTCTCTATTCTGTTCCAGACATCTACTTCTCTGCTTTTGTGCCAGTACCATGCTGTTTTGATCACTATGGATTTATAGTACAGTCTCAGGTCTGGTAGCATGATTCCTCCTGCTTTGTTTTTATTGCTCAGTAATGTTTTGGCTATTCGAGGTTTTTTCTGATTCCATATAAAATGAAGTAGTATTTTTTCAAGATCTTTAAAGTATGAAAATGGAGCTTTAATAGGAATTGCATTAAAGTTATATATTGCTTTGTGCAGTATGGACATTTTAACAATGTTGATTCTTCCCAGCCATGAGCATGGTATGTTTTTCCATCTGTTAACATCTTTGGCTATTTCTTTTCTTAGAGTTTCATAGTTCTCTTTGTAGAGATCTTTCACATCCTTTGTTAGGTATACTCCCAAATATTTCATCTTCTTTGGCACTACTGTGAAAGGAATAGAGTCCCTGACTGTTCGGCTTGGTTATTGTTGGTCTATATAAAGGCTACAGATTAATGGGTGTTGATTTTGTAGCCTGAGACATTGCCATATTCCTTGATCACTTCTAAAAGTTTTGTAGTAGAATCCCTAGTGTTTTCCAGATATACGATCATATCATCTGCGAAGAGTGAAAGTTTGATCTCTTCTGACTCCATGTGGATACCCTTGATCACCTTTTCTTCCCTAATTGCAATGGCTAAAACTTCCATTACAATGTTAAAGAGCAATGGAGACAATGGGCAACCTTGCCTGGTTCCTGACCTAAATGGAAATCATTTCAATTTAACTCCATTCAATATGAATGGAGTTTGCTGTGGGTTTGCTGTAGATGACCTCTATTAGTTTAAGAAATGTCCCTTCTATACCAATTTTCTTAAGTGCTCTGATCATGAAGGGATGCTGGATATTATCAAAAGCTTTTTCTGCATCAATTGAAAGAATCATATGGTCTTTATTTTTAAGTTTGTTTATGTGTTGAATTACATTTATAGATTTACGTATATTGAACCAGCCTTGAGACCCTGGGATAAATCCGACTTTGTCATGGTGTATGATTTTTTTGATGTGTTGTTGGATTCTGTTTGTTAGGATCTTATTGAGTATTTTAGCATCTATATTCATTAGTGATATTGGTCTATAATTTTCTTTTCTTGTTAGGTCTTTCCCTGGTTTGGGGATCAAAGTGATGTTTGCTTCATGGAATGTGCTGGGTAATATTCCTTCTTTTTCTATATTTTGGAAGAGGTTTAGTAGCATAGGTACTAGTTCTTCTTTAAATGTTTGGTAGAATTCTGATGTAAAGCCATCTGGTCCTGGGCTTTTCTTTTTAGGGAGATTTTGTATAGTTGATGCTATTTCAGAACTTGATATAGGCCTGTTCAACATTACCACTTCATTCTGGCTAAGCTTGGTAGGTGGCGTGCTTCCAGGTATTGGTCAATTTCTTTCAGATTTTCATATTTCTGAGAGTAGAGTTTCTTGTAGTATTCGTTAAGGATTTTTTGAATTTCTGAGGGGTCTGTTGTTATTTCATCATTACCATTTCTGATTGATGAAATTAGAGATTTTACTCTTTTTTTCCTGGTTAGGTTGGCCAAAGGTTTATCTATTTTGTTGATTTTTTAAAAAAACAGCTTTTGGATTTATTGATCTGTTGTATAGTTCTTTTGTTTTCAATTTCATTTAATTCTGCTCTGATTTTGGTTATTTCTTTTCTTCTGCTGCGTTTGGGGTTGAAGTGTTCTTCTTTCTCCAGTTGCTTGAGATGTTCCATTAAGTTATTGACTTCCTCTCTTTCCGTTTTCTTGAGGAAGGCTTGCAGTGCTATAAATTTCCCTCTTAGGACTGCCTTTGCAGTATCCCAGAGGTTCTGGTAATTCATGTCTTGATTGTTTTGTTCCAAAAATATGGTGATTTTCTTCTTAATCTTGTGTATAACCCAGGTATCCTTCAGCATAAGGTTGTTTAGCTTCCATGTTTTTGTATGGGTATGCAGGTTCCTGTTGTTATTGAGTTCAACTTTTATTCCATGATGGTCTGAGAAGATGCAAGGAATAATTTCTATTTTTTTAAATTTGCTGAGGTTAGATTTGTGGCCTAGGATGTGGTCAATTTTGGAGTATGTTCCGTGGGCTGATGAGAAGAATGTGTATCCAGTTTTTTGGGCATGAAATGTTCTGTAGATGTCTGTTAAGTCCAGATGTTGAATGGTTGAGTTTAAATCTAAAATTTCTTTGCTTAGCTTCTTTTTAGAGGATCTATCCAGGACTGCTAAAGGGGTGTTAAAATCTCCAACTACTATGGAAGTGGAGGAAATCGAGTTGCTCATGTCTGTTAGAGTTTCTCTTATAAATTGAGGTGCGTTGTGGTTGGGTGCATAAAATTAATAATTGAGATCTCATCATATTGAGTATTACCTTTAACAAATATGAAGTGTCCATCCTTATCCTTAATTATTTTGTTTGGTTTAAAGCCTATTGCGTCTGCGAACAGGATTGCAACACCTGCTTTTTTCTGCTTTCCATTTGCCTGGAATATAGATGACCATCCCTTCACCTTGAGTCTATATCTGTCTTTTAATGTAAGATGCGATTCTTGGATGCAGCAGATATCTGGCTTCAGTTTTTGTATCCAGTCCGCCAACCTATGCCTCTTTAGAGGACAATTTAAAACATTCACATTAATTGAGAGTATTGATAAGCCTTTCGAGAGACCAGTGGACATTTTTAATCCTTTTGCGACTGTGAAAGTTGGAATTTGATCAAAAATTTTTTGGGTGGGTTTACTTTTGTGGTGGAGAATTATGCTGGCCTTTATGGAGGATATGTCTAAGAATGTCCTGGAGAGCTGGTTTAGTTGTGGCAAATTTCTTCAACATGTGAATGCTGTTGAAGTATTTAATTTCTCTGTCATAAATGAAGCTCAGTTTAGCTGGGTACAGGATCCTGGGTTGAAAGTTATTTTGTTTTAGGAGATTAAAAGTCGATGACCATCCTCTTCTAGCTTGAAAGGTTTCAGCAGAGAGATCTGCAGTTATTCTGATATTCTTCCCCTTGTAGGTAATGTTTTTATTTCGTCTGGCAGTTTTCAGAATTTTCTCCTTCATATTAACTTTAGTAAAATTGATTATGATGTGTCTGGGGGATGTCTTATTTGGGTTGAGTCATGCTGGAGTTCTGAAACTGTCTGCTATCTGACTTTCGGAATCTCTTGGCATGTCTGGAAAGTTCTCCTTCCTAATCTCATGGAGAAGAGACTCTGTGCCTTGTGAAGCCACTTTGTCACTTTCGGGGATCCCTATAAGACAAATATTGGTTTTCTTCAAATTATCCGAGAGCTCTCTGAGAGAGTGGTCTGTTTTTGCTCTCCATTTCTCTTCTTCTTTGAGGGTTTGGGAGCATTCGAAAGCTTTGTCTTCAATGTCAGAAATCCTTTCTTCTGCTTGCTCCATTCTGTTACTGAGGGATTCTACTGTGTTTCTCAGATCTTTGAGGGATGCAACTTCTTGTCTCAATGTGTCGAAATCTTTGGTCATTTGGTCTTCGAATCCATTGAATTATTGAGATAACTTTTGGAATTCTAATTCGATCTTATTTGCTATCCAGATCCTGAATTCAATTTCTGACATCTCAGCTATTTGTTTGTGCATGGGGTCTTGTGCTGTTTCTGCCCCATTGATCCTTGGGGGAGTTGATCTACTCCAATTATTCATATTGCCAGAGTTTTTCTGTTGATTTCGCCTCATGATTGTTATTCACCATTGCCTCTGGCTGTCCTGAGTTGGGGAAGTGTCTCTCCAAGATTGGACCCCAGCGGGATCACTCTATTGTTGCTGGATCTTTGTAGGGAGTGACCCTGTATAGTTCCTCTGGGGCTTCTCTAGCTAGGGAGTTCTGGTTGTGGAAGCAGCTCTGGTTTGTGACACACCCGGATCCAGCAACAGGGCTGGGGGTGGTGCGCATGGTTCTGGGAGTGCCAGGCACCCAGTGACTGTGGCACAGAGAGTCCAAGGCTCCAGCAGTCTCTGGCCAGGAGAAGAGCTCTACACAGAGGCAGAGAGGGCTCCAAAGGGCACGCAGCTACCAGAGTCCCTGTCCAGATGAACAGGCTAGTGTGGAAGCTGGGAGAACACAGGAGGGAGGATGCAGGTTTGTGTGGCTCCCGCAATTCCTGGTCAGGGAATGTGGAGGCCCGGTGGGTGCGGGTCACAGGTCAGGGATCCTGCACAGCTCTTATGGGGGTCTGGGCTGTGCCAGGCCCAGGAGTTTGAGGTTGCTATGAGCTGTGATGTCACGGCACTCTACCCAGGGCAACAGCCCAAGGCTCTAGTGTGCCAAAATCTTCTCACGCCCCTAAGGATTAAGGCTGTAAGGCAGCTCATTCCCCACCTTTAGGCTGCTCAGTCAGTAGGTTACTTTGACCCGCCCAATCCTTGCTCTGCGACCCTGAGGGCGGAGCTTACCAGGGCAGTTCTTTCACAATGGCTTCCTGCGCCCAGCTCAGTGGCTCAGTCTGGGGCCCCAGACAATGTCCAAAGTTCTCCACACTCCTGCTCAAGCTCTCTCCAAGGCAGTTCAACTGAGTGCCAAGTCCAAGAACATTGAAACAGTTCACAGGTAAGGACTTTCCGGTTTGCAGTCTCACTGCTGCTTGTACTTATGGTTGCCAGCATGATTAGGTCAATCAAACACGTGCAACCACTTGCCAGTTTTCCACTGTTTTTGTCCTCCTCTTGGGGTCCAGAAGTCCCTTGCTGGCTCCCTGTATCCTCAAAGGGATAATTATAGGCAGATCCCACTGGCCAGAGATGCCTGGAGTCTTGTCTCCCCAGACTCGCTGTTCCCAGTTGCAGGGAAGCTGTTACACGGCCACCATCTTTAATCTCTTGCCCGAAACATTCACATTCTTAAGAAGTGACTTGTGAATAAATTTTAATTTTAAAAACCGAAAATATATTCCTTTTGGTGAGAGTATAAATTTATCTGTGCCAATAGAGACCCAAAATAGAAATATTTTAAACACCAAACTACAGTCGGCCCTCTGTATCCATGGGTTCTGCATCCATCAGTCAGCCAACCTAAGATCAAATACATTAGAAAGAGAGTCCACTAGATATGGCGTCTTCCTTGCTAGCAGGGGAGCGACTGGTACGTGCTTTGGGCCCCGGTGGGGAGCTGGAGCCACAGCAGCTGCCCCGAAAGCTGCAGGCCGACCTTGAGGCTGCGCTGGGGAAGAAGCACATGGGAGATGATAGCTCCAGTGGCCCCCAACGCTTGATATCCTTTCGTCTGATCCGGGATCTACATCAGCACCTGAGAGAAAGGGATTCCACAGTATACCTTCATGAGCTCCTCGAAGGCAGTGAAATCTATCTCCCAGAGGTTGTGAAGCCTCCTCAGAACCCAGAGTTAATTGCCCGGCTAGAGAAGATTAAGATACAGCTGGCCAATGAGGAATATAAGCGGATCACCCGCAATGTCACCTGTCAGGACTCAAGGCATGATGGGAGTCTCAGTGACCTGGGAAAGCAAGTGAGATCAGTGAAGGCTCTGGTAGTCACTATCTTCAACTTCATTGTCACAGTGGCAGCTGCCTTTGCCTGCACTTACCTTGGAAGTCAGTATATCTTCACAGAAATGGCCTCGCGGGTGTTGGCTGCATTGATCCTCGCCTCAGTGGTGGGTCTGGCCGAGCTGTACGTCATGGTGCGGGCAATGGAAGGCGAGTTGGGAGAGCTCTAACTGATGCTTCATCCTCAAAGTCTAGAGGAGGTTTTGGAGGCTCCAGGCTCCTGACTGCCAATCACTGACTGTTAGTTAATCTATCAGGCTGTTCATGGTCAGCTATAGTTAGAGGACCAGGCCAGGCCACCTGCTGTTCCCATGGTGGAGACTCCCCCCTGTGAATTTCCAAAGGGAGATCCAGACAACATATCTTTAAAACTGGAAGCACTGCTTCATCAGTACCTTCTCCTGAACCCTGTGTCCAGCTGCCTTCTCTAGTCCCTTCTGGGCACTGCTTAGACTGGAGTTTTTCCAACAGGAATAAATGGAATCCAGGCCTTCTCAGAAGTAGATCACACTGCCTTGAACTTGTCTAAGTGCACAAATCAGTCACCACCCTTTTCCATACATTTTTGGTACAGACCTGTAGTTGAGATCGGAAGCCTCTGAGAAAGTAGAAAGGATCTCCTTTCTCCAGGTTGTGTGGGAAAAGGAAATGATGAGAGGATAGAAATCAGGTAAGGGAAAGATGGGTTGTTACTGGATAGCAGAAATGGAAACAAGGCAACTAACTTTTTGGAAAAGGAAAAGGAAGGAAGATAAAACCTTAGACTGAGCAAGATCGGATGACCAGCTATGGTCCTTCCTCTGCGAAATGGAGCCAAAGACTCTTGTGTTCTTCTGAAGTCTTTGTAATGTTTAACTTATAAGAACTTAGATTAATGGTGTGATGATGGAATTTGTATAATGCACTTAAAAAGGTATTGATCTTAGTTACTTATCCAATAGATAGAGGTAGTATTCAGTGTGCTTTTATTTCAAATCCTGTGACAAATAAGACAAAACACAAAAGTTTCCGTACTTCTGATAACTATTCAGGGTCTGTTCCTAATGGTAGACTCTGTTCACTGTATGTGTTCCTGTAGTTTTTTGTGGTTTTTTTTTCAAAGCAATTTTCTGCCCTTTTAACTTTTATACTCATAAGCTCAGTGGACATTTCCTCTGCAATGATTACCAGTTTCTGTTAGTTGGGGAAAAGTGTCAGCTATGAAAAGAAAAAGTGTGTGGTATTTTACTGTGTTCCTAGTAATCTGAACTATTTAAGATCAGAATAAAAAGCTACATTGAGTAAAAAAAAAAAACAAATACATTAGAAATTTTTTTTGTAAAAAGGAATGTCTGTGTCCATACTGAATAGTTGCAAACTCTCTCCCACAAAAATATATTATAACAACAACCTATACAATATTTACACTGTATTAGATATTGTAAGTAAACTAGAAATAATATAAAGTATACAGAAGAATGTGCATCAGTTATATGCAAAGAGTATGCCATTTATATGTAAGGATTTGAGCATCTATAGATTTTGGAAAAAATCCCCTGTAGATAATGAAGAACCACTGCACTTTAGACCTGAGCTGGAGGCTCCAAGGCATCAGACATCATGACTCCAAAAATTGTTGCTCCTCATCCTTAGAAAGGTGCCCTCATCCTCATGGATCAGTCACTCTAGCCTCATCAGCATTCCAAATTGTTGGAGGAGGAAAAGCAGAAAGGCTGGGCTCCTTTAATTCAAGCCAGGCTTAGGTTTAATCCCTGTGAACTCCCAAGGGCCAACACTTACATGGTGTCAACCAGGATCAAGGAACACTGGTCTGGGCATCCTTCTGCTGCCTAAGATTCTCAGAATTGTATGGCAGATGAGGAGAATGACAACTGGAGGAAACTCATCGTTTCCACAGCCCCTGATTGGTCTTCATAGTCTGTGTTCATGTGAACATTGTTTAGGAGCTCCTCAGAAGTAACTGAATGATGGGCAGAAAACAGTGAGGAAGTTCCACATAGGGCTCCAGAAGACCAGACACTTGTACTGACCCTGCTCTTCAAAGTGACTCTTTTAGCCTCAGCTTCTTCCTATGTTAAATGAGGGTATTAAAATCAATGGATTTAGGGCAGTGCCTGTGGCTCAAAGGAGTAGGGTGCAGGTCCCATATGCCAGAGGTGGCGGGCCCCATATGCCAGAGGTGGCGGGTTCAAACCCAGCCCCAGCCAAAAACTACAAAAAAATAAAATAAAATAAATGGATTTAAAGGAACACAGACTAAATTCTGGAATACAATAGTGGAAAAGATACAAGCATGATTTAGTCCTCATGGAGCCTCAGGTCTGCTGAGGAAGATGAGGATATCACACCCTAAATATGCATGAACCAACCACGAAGCATCCAGAGTAGAGATAACAGAGATTCTGGTTGTCCTCTAATTTACTTTTCTAGACAACCAAGACTGTGAGATCTCGTCTCTCTGAAAGCTCATGGTGGATACATTCAATCCTGGTGCCTCTCTCCATCCCAGAAAAAAATGCATCCTCTCATAGGCCTCCTGCACATCTCAGTCCTCAGGACTAAGGGCAGACTGCTTGGTGAGGAGAGGGCTTCTGGATTTTGCTAACTGTTCCTAATTGGCCTCTTCCGCCCTCTCTTGTGTGATCCACTTGACTGGCTTCTCTTCCTCTTGGGAATTGGAGTAGGTCAGATTTTTTTTTTTTCAATCCACAAATTCACTGCCAACTCCAATTTACTCCTATGCTTCCCTCCTCAATTGTGTGTTATGCTGGTGCAGCCAATGGGTGGGTCACAAAATAAGACACTGAGGCAGCCCAGCTGGGTCAGTTCCACCTTGTATGAGGCCAAAGAATAATCCATTTGTTGCTCCCATTCCCTCCTCTGTAAGATAAAAATAATACGAATTCTTACGTCATAGGCTCTTGAAAGGATTAGAAGAGATAATGCATAAAAAACTCTCCATCAGCTCCTGTTATTCACCCAGATGTGAGCTAGTCCTTTTTCCCCAGTTGAAATCTGAAGGAGATTCTCACTTTACACTCTAATACCTGCACATTTTACATTTCCCTTTATGGACTGCACCTACACAAAGCTCTCACAATAAAGGAAATTTTGCTACCAAACATCTCCTGGGAAAGAGAAATCAGGAGGTGGGTACTGTACACACCCAGCTCATCACTTAGTAACTCCCCATAGATTTTTTCATTCTTCCCACCCTTCCTTCAAGTGGCATTCAGACCTCATCCTCACTAACTCCTTCCTCCTCTGTATTGCTGCACAATCCAACCCAGACACACACCCTACACCCACACTTCAGATCAAAATTCTTCCAGCTACTCACAGGGAAGCAATCTGAGTCCTCACTTTAAAGGTGCATTAGGGAGTGATTTTACTTATTTGGATACGTTGATTTTAGTTATTCTTCTTAGCACACAAAGTGTGGTTCACAAATAAAATTTATGATGAATGTAATTTTCTTCATCTCAATATCCATGTGTATGCTAATGCCTGTCATTGTGTTTTCATTTTCTATTTTTCATTTTTACTTTCTGTTTAAACCAAATCTACCCCTACCATTAGGCTCCACATTCATGCATTCATTTGGTAAATATTTATGAAAATACAGTGCACCACATAAAGAGCCCAGCACTGGGAATTAGGACTTCCTTCCAAAACAGTTGACCCACAGAGCTTTTTCTACTCCATCAGGATCAGCCATCCCTATAGCTGTACTGGCAAGAGGTCACAATCCTGTCATGTCCCAAATTCATGGCCTTTTCTATCCTCTATGGATGGTCTGCTCTTTGCCATGCAGTTGTCACAAACAACTCTGTATCTTCCTGAGTTGCCTGGGACGCAGGTGATCTTCTGGGGTAAGAGATGCTAATCACAATGCCAATATAAGATGGATCTTGGAAGCCTCTGTCTTGCCAAGGAGATCTGGTCCCATCTTCCTGACATCTTTGCCCTCAATCCCTGCAGGGCTAGGAGCCTGAAGCTGTCCTAAGCCCACTTAATAGACACACCTTGACTTTTCTGAACTGTGTCCCTTGGCTATTCAGTGGCTTTCCCAGGAAAGTGTGTCTTGCTCAAATCTCAGCAGGAGTGGTTGCCCTGTTTATCAGATGTGCCAGAACAGGCCTTGCACTAGGACCCTGAGGGCCAAGATGGCAAAGCAGCTTTCCCACAATGGCTATGTTCAGCCTGCTGCTGAACAATGAAATCTCCACTCCACTTGGTGGCTCAGTCTTGGCCCCTGGGCACTGTTCAAAATCACTTGCTTGCTCGCCCAACTCAACCAAGTGCCAAGGTCCTAAAAAACAAAAAACAACAACAAAAAAATCCTGCAGGGAGGCCTTCTTTCTGTGTAAACTGCTGCCACTCTAGCCAACACCTGCAGGCAAGTTCTTGCCCTTAAGCTGCTTCTCCACTGCTTTGGTCCTCCGTTTGGGATCTGAAAGTTTCCCACTGTCTCCCTGTGTCCCTGAAGGGATATTTCTGGGCAGAGGCCACAAGCCAGAGGTCCGGAATCTTCTCTCTCCAGTCTCACCATACACAGCTGCAAAGAAGCTATCTCTAGTCTGACATCTTGCTCTGCCCCCAACCCCAATTTTATTAATCTTTTCAAAGAACCAACTTTTTGTTTCTCTGATCGTCTGTATGATTCTTGTGTTCTTGATTTCATTTAATTCTGCTATGATTTTGGTTATTTCTTTTGGTTATTTCTGGTGGATTTGGGGTTGGATTATTCTTTCTTTTCTGGTTGCTTGAGATGGTCCATTAGGTTACTGACTTGCACTCTTTCTGTTTTCTGAATGAAGGCACACCACTTCTAACCAGAAAGAATTAGAATTTTTGAATAGACCTATATCAAGCATGAAATTGCATAAACAATACAAATTCTTCCAAAAAAGAAAAGCCCTGGACCAGAAGGTTTCACACCAGAATTCTACCAAACCTTCAAAGAGGAATTAGTACCTCTATTGGATAACCTATTTCAAAACAGTGAAGGAAAGAATCACCCCCCCAACACATTCTAGAAAGCAAATATCACCCTGATTCCAAAACCAGAAAGGACCCAACAAAAAAGGAAAACCACAGACCAATATCATTAATGAATATCAATGCAAAAATATTCAATAAGATCCTAGTTAAGAGGATACAGCTACACATTAAAGAAATTATGCATCATGATCAAGTGGGTTTTATGCTAGGGATTCAAGGCTTATTCAACATACATTAAGTCCATAAATGTAATTCACCACATAAATAAAATAAAAAACAAAGACCCTATGATTTTCTGAATTGATGCAGAAAAAGCATTTAACAAAATCTAGCATCTTTTTCTGACAAGAACGCTAAGAAAATAGGCATAGGTAGGACATTTCTTAAGCTAACAGAGGCCATCTACAACAAACCCACAGCCAATATCATACTGAAAAGAGTAAAACTGAAAGCATTTCCACTTAGAAGCGGAAAAAGACAAGGATGCCTACTGTCACCATCTATTCAGCACAGTGCTGGAAGTCCTAGCCATTGGTATTAGGCAAGACAAGGAGATCAAGGGTATTCAAATGGGGGCAAAAGAGGTCAAACTCTTGCTCTTCACAGATCAGATGATCTTGCACCTGGAAAACTCCAAGGACTCAACTACAAAGCTCTTTAAAAAATACAGTAACATCTCAGAATACAAAACAATGCCCACGAATTAGTAGCCTTCACATATGCCAATAACAGTCAAGCTGAGAATAAAATCAAAGACTCAATACTCTTCACAACTCCAAAGAAAATGAAATATCTGGGAATATATCTAGCAAAGGTTGTTAAGGATCTCTATAAAGAGAACTATGAAACTCTGAGAAAAGAAATAGCAGAAGACGTTAACAAATGGAAGGACATGCCGTATTCATGGCTAGAAAGAATCACTATTGTTAAAATGTCCATATCTCCCAAAACAATCTACAGATTTAGTGGAACCTTCATTAAAAGCATGAGTGTCATACTTTGAAGAACTTGAAAAAATGTACTTCGTTTCATATGGGACCAGAAAAAAACCTGAATAGCCAATGCAATTTTAAGAAAGAAAAACAAATCTGGAGGCCTCACATTACCAGACCTCAGGTTATGCTACAAGTCTATGGTGAGCAAAACATCATGGTACTGGCACAAAAATAGAGATTCTAGATCCATGGACTAGAATAGAGAACCTAGAGATAAACCCAGCCACCTATCTCCAACAGATCTTTGCTAAACAAAACAAAACATGCACTAGGGGAAAGAATCCCTGTTTAATAAATGGCACTGGGAGAATTGGTTAGCCATAAGTAGAACACTGAAATTAGATCTACACCTCTCACCACTGACAAAAATTGACTCTTGCTGGATGAAATATTTAAATATAAGGCACAAAACAATAAAAATTCTAGAATAAAGTATTGGAAAAAATCTTGATAAAATCGACCTGGGAATAGATTTTACAAAGAAGAGCCACTGTGGCAATTGCAGCAACACCATAAATAAATAAATGGGACACGATCAAGCTAAAAAAACTTCTGCATAGCTGAGGGAACAACTAAAGCAAAAAGACAGCCTTCAGAATGGAGGAAGATACTTGCATGATATGAATCTGACAAAGAACTAATAACTAGAATCTACAGAGAACTCAAATTAATCAACAAGAAAAGACCAAACAACCCCCTTTATGGGTGAGCAAGAGACTTGAACAGACCCTTCTCAGACGATGACAGATGAATGGCCAACAGGTACATGAAAAAAATGCTCATTGTCCCTAATCATGAGAGAAATGCAAATCAAAACCACCCTGAGATATCACCTAACACCAGTGAGAAAAGCCCACATCACAAAATCCCAAAACTGCAGATGTTGGTGTGGGCGTGGAGAAAAGGAAACACTTTTGTATTACTGGTGTGATGGCAAACTAATACAACCTCTATAGGAAGAAGTATGGAGAATTCTCAAAGACCTAAAAGTAGGTAGGCAGTGATGGCAGCAGGAATGGGTGGCACTGTGGATGGACCAGTTGTGCCAGGCAGCCTGGGATACCCGGCAGAGCTGAGTCGCCCCCTGCAGTGAGCACACTGGAAGAGCTATGGGGGAGGCAAATGAAGATAAAACAATATCTGCCAACTTAAAATACCTTTCCTTGGGAATTTTGATCTTTCAGACTACCAGTTTATTTCTAGCCATGCGTGATTCTAGGACTTTAAAAGAGAAGGGACCACTTTATCTTCTACAGCAGTGGTAGTTACTGAACTTTCAAAGACAAAGGCCTGCATGTTGTTAGCCTACAAAGAGAGTCTACAAGAGTCTAAAAGCACTGCATAGGGTACTAGATGATGAAATTCTTAATAAACGTATGGAAATGCTTGAACTTGCTAGTCCTTTGGGGATATATACTCTTCAGAACAATTTACTCTATGTGGCACTGTCAAATGTAGATGCAGCTACTTACTAGGTCACATATCAGTTGAAAATTCTTATAATAGCAATATTTTTTAGTGTCTATGCTTGGTAAAAAATTATGTGTATACTGGTGGCTCTCCCTAGTAATTTGGATGACTGGAGTTGCTTTTGTACAGTGGCCCTCACATTCTCAAGAAGTTGAGTCTAAGCATTCAACTGGTTCTCAATTTGTAGGACTCACGGAAGTTCTTACAGCATATTTTTCAAGTGGCTTTGCTGTAGTTTCCTTTGGGAAAATCTTAAAAGAAACAAAACAATCAGTGTGGATAAGAAATAATTCAGCTTGATTTCTTTGGGAGTATATTTTGATTATTGAGTGTATACATTTATGATGGAGAACTGGTATCAAAGAATGGATATTTTTCAGGGACATAACTGACTGACCTGGATAGTAATTGTTCTTCAGGCATTTGGAGGCCTTTTAATAGCTGCTGTTATTAAGTATGTGAATGATATTTTAAAAGGATTTGTAACCTCTTTACCCATAATGTTATCAACACTGATATCCTATTTTGGGCTACAAGATTTTGTGCCAATCGATATGCTTTTTCTTGGAGCCATCCGTGTAATAACAGGTACTTTCTTAAATGGTTATGATCCCAACCCTGAAGGAAATCCCACTAAAGCATAGTTATATACTTTTTTTCACAATGGTACACTAGGAATCTCAACATTAATCTTGCACAGGGGACTTCTACAGATTCTGTGAAGATATCATCATGCTGAATCTGATCATATTATTCAAATGCTTTAAAATATGAAAGTTTAAGGCTAAAATGCATATATGTAACAAAAAACATAGAATCTGAGTTTAGAAAGAGTTTGTCTTTTGATTGCTGCAGAAATGTCCTGTGTACTTTTTGCAGGAACACACAAAAAATGTGAGATATCAATTTTTGCAGATTAGATCTATTGAATATTATCAGATATTTTTATTTTATTCTTTCTGTTTAGATATATCAAACCACATGGAATATTCAAAGTTTGAAAATTGTAATTACATACAAATCTGTGAAAAAATTGAAGTATGATCTGAGAAAATGCTTTCATTTGAAATGAAATGTATCTGAAGTTTTAATATTCATACAAAATTTTACTAAACAAAATATTGCTAAATGTTTTTTTCAACTACATAAAAATAGATAAAATAATGTCCTGAGTCTGACATGACAGAGAATAAAATTCATATTTAAATTTGTTATAGAGATACACACATTTATTTCTCCATATACTATTTAAGGCCTTTTAGTCTTTTGAGACTGCTGAAAGCAGCCCAGATCCTCCTGTGCTAGATAGTAGCCAGTGGCTTTTGCATTAATGGAGTCTTGCCCTTAATCTCTTAATTGCATTTTTCTATAAATCAGATAAATCAACATTACTTTATATGTTAATTGCCATTAAAGTAATTGCCTTAAAAGTAATTTAAAGGAGATAAGTACTTATTTAATAATTTAAAATAAAATAGTTATTGTCTAATATGTACATTTGGAGAATTTTGATCTAGCATATATTATAAATAACTAGAAAGTTTTTAAATGAACATTTTACTCATTGATCTGTAAAAACTTCCTTTAATCTACAACTATTGAGAAAAACAACAACCAAATAGTAGTACAGATGTCAGTGGTCTGAGGCCAAAATGACTTTTCTTAGAGACATTTCAGATTGCTGTATTATATTATTTTAAATAGTGCTATAACTTTAAATTCAAGGCTGCTCAGAAGAACTTTTTTTTTCTTTTGGTTTGGGATCCATTGAAGGTACAAAGAATTAGGTTACACTCATCGCATTTGTTAAAGTCCCTTTTATAATTGTGTCCCACCCCCAAGAGGTGTACCATACACCATGATTCCCTTTCCCCCTCTCCTCCCCTCTCCATGATCCCTCATTCCTCTACCCCACTGCTGATATTAGCTCATCTACTGCCTCAGAAGAACTTTTTTTTTTTAGAGACAGAGTCTCACTTTGTTGCCCTTGGTAGAGGGCTGTGGTGTCACAGCTCACAGCAACTTCCAGCTCTTGGGCTTAGGTGATTCTCTTGCCTCAGCCTCCCAAGTAGCTGGGACTACAGGCACCCACCACAACGCCCAGCTGTTTTTTGTAGCAGTTTGGCCGGGGCTGGTTTTGAACCCACCACCCTCGAATATGGGACCAGCACCCTACTCACTGAGCCACAGCCGCTGCCCAGAAGAACTTTTTAAGCTTCTCATAAATCTAATGTTCCAGTAATACTCTAATCACATGACTCAGAGAGTTAGACAAATTCTGAGTTTCCTTTCTGTGTCCCCACAAGAGATTCTAGAAAAGAGCCACCCTTTTGCTTTAAAATAGTAGGGTTTTGTCCTGTTGTTTAACACTGGAGCTGAGGATGCAAACTACATGAGTAATTTAATAAGTTAGATGAAGGGAGAGAGAATATGTTAGAAATGGTAAGATGACTTGGTGGGGAAAATGCTTTCTATGAGTGGAATATAGGTTCAATTTAAGTATTGACAATAGGCAGAATTTGCTTACTGAGTATTAGAAGTATTTTGCTTTATTTTTTCATTCATATTGTATATATTTTTAAAAGTCTGTTCTAGTAGACATAAAACTGTAAGAAATAAGCATTTTTATATAGTTCTAATGGACTTTGTGAAGCAGATTTGGCTCAGAAATGCTGTTACAAACTTTTGGGTACTCTTGGCTAATGTAAACTGGTAGTATTACCATACTACTGCAAACATAGCTTACAGATTGCAGGTCTGATCAATTCCATCCAGAGTTGAAAAGGTTTAAAATTACAAAATATTTAAAATCAATTTGCCGGTAATTCCAAGCAAACTTTCTGGATCCTTGACTTCGAATTTTCAGTATCACCTCTTATATTATTATTTAATAATTTACTATATTTTGAGTGTGGTGCTTTTTAGATTCCAACAATATTCAGACTTACATCTCATTACCTACTACTAAGTGAAATCTAAATCCTGCAAATGCATGGAACTCAAGACTAAATATTACTATAACAATTTATTGTTCAGTTCATATTGAAGTGTTGGTTGGGTTCTTGCATAATTGTTAATTCATGTTTAATTTTAACACTTTAAAAAAGTAGAAGTAAATTATTGGATATTAGACATATTAGTTACAGTAATAACACATTATCAGGTATTCAAAATAACAAAATTTTCAAGATTCCTAACAAACATAAAAATATAATCAAGGATTGTGAAAATGGACAAAATCATCTAATGTATATTTTCCAAGCAAATTTTATTAGACAGGCAAAATTTACATTTTGTTTTACCAGTATGTTTGAAAATGTTTATTAGATATTGAGCTATATAGTTTAATTTTTTTTTTTTCGAGTTTTGGCCGGGGCTGGGTTTGAACCCACCACCTCCAGCATATGGAGCTGGTGCCCTACTCCTTTGAGCCACAGGCGCCAAATTCATAAAGAAATAATCATATTTAAGAAGGCAGTCCTGTGTCCTAGATCATGTCCTGTATATGGATAATGCTGTTTTCTTGTGTGTGTGATGTGTGTTTTCATGACTTCCAAAGCCCTTAATGTATCAAGATTTTAAATGATGACTCCTGTATTATTTAAATTCCTATTTTTTTTAAATTGATTATCTCTCAACTACTTTGTTCAATGTGAAAATGTACTAATTCATTGCTTGGTGTCTGTAGTACAGTGGTTATGGCACCAGCCACATACCCTAAGGGTGGCAGGTTTGAAGCCAGCCCGGGCCAGCTAACCAACAATGACAACAAAAAATAGCTGGGCATTGTGGTGGGCACCTGTAGTCCCACCTACTTGGGAAGCTGAGGTAAGAGAATCACTTAAGCCCAACAGTTTGAGGTTGCTGTGAGGTGTGATGCCATGGCACTCTACCGAGGGCAACAGCTTGAGACTCTGTCTCCAAAAACAAAAAACAACAAAAAAAGAAAATATACTAATTCATGGGAGAAGAGTGTCAGTTGATAGTTCTATTAAAAATTAAGAATATGTATTTGGGAAGTAATGCAGCAGGTAGGTGTTTCAACACAGTAATATAGATATAGAACTGTTTCTTCACCACAAAAGAGCTCTCTTGGGCTAACAGTATTATGACACCCAAGTCGTTCCTCTTCCCAGACCCTTCTAACCACTAATGTATTCTTTAAAAGTGATTTTACAGTTCCTTTTGTGACCCGGCCCGCGGGTCAGTCGACAGGGATACCTGGAGGAGGGGGTGAGAATGAAAAAGGGACAAGGGGCGCGAAGAATGGAGACAAGACAGGAGTCTGATCAAGTCTCGTTTATTGCAAAGTTCTTCCAGGGTATATAAGGGTAGGTGAAGGAGGAGGTTTACGTCACCAGGTATCCAAGCAACCTGGCCTTGGTGGAGATAAGTTCCAACGGCAAGCTTCAAAGTTTCACTCACGTGATTTATGAGAAGAGGCCTGGCATTAGCAGGGAAATAGAAACTTAGGCCTAGCATTTGCAGGGAAATAGAAACTTAAGTCTGTTAGTACTGGAAATAGCACTTGGCCTACAAAATAGATGCTGTGGTGTCAGCCTTCCACACTTTTGGAAGGAAGTTTGGAGAACACTCAAGGATCTAAATGTACACCTGCCATTTGATCCTGCAATTCCTCTACTAGGTGTATATCCAAAAGACCAAAAATCATTTGGCAACAAAGATATTTGCACCAGATTGTTCATTGCAGCTCAGTTCATAATTGCCAAGTCATGGAAGAAGCCCAAATGCCCATCAACCCATGAATGGATTAATAAATTATGGAATATGTATACCATGGAATACTATGCAGCATTTTTAAAAAATGGAGATTTTACCTCTTTTATGTTTACATGGATGGAGCTGGAAAATATCCTTCTTAGTAAAGTATCTCAGGAATGGAAAAAAAAAATCCAATGTACTCAGTACTACTATGAAACCAATTTATAATCACTCACACTTTCATATGAAAGATGAATCACAACTATAGCCTAGGATGAAGGAGGGAAAAGGAGGGGGAGGGAAGGGGAGGAAGGGTTAATAGGGGGATCACACCTATGGAGCATACTGCAAGTACAAGTTGGATCTATCAGGTGTAGCACACAAATGTCTTAACACTGCAATTGGGTAAATGAGGTGAAGGCTGTTAATTAGTAGGATGTAAGCACTCCAGTTTGTATAAATAATCAACACATTGAATCCCATAATGGCATAAATGTATTCATGATCTATGTAAAAATGACTTAAAATAAATAAATAAAAGTGATTTTACAGAAATTGTAGATTACTTTTTTGGTGGAATATATAGTTTAGAGAGGCAAAACTTAAATGTTTACATCAATTAATACTGAATGTCACAGAATTTCATAGTAGGAAAGGTAGTTTCATATTTAAATTAGACTCTAGGGAGTTAGAATCTGAAAAGAAACTATTCAACTTTGTGCTCCATACACTTAACGTAATACTGACTTCTTATATATCAAATTATTGGACTTTTAAAAGGCCATTGTATCATTCAACTCACTTTTTGTTAACAAAAACACAGGTTTAACGTTTCTCATTTTATTTATTCATTGTTATAATATTTAATTACTAGGAGTGTATGTTTTACATTAGAAAAGGATTATAGAAGTTATTTATGCTATATTGAAATTCATCTTTAGAATCTCCACTATTTACATGCACTCATTTTTTTCAGTCGGATATGCCTGTCTGTTACACATGTAGAGTCATAACTGCAACCACATCGAAGAACTGTTTCTTCACCACAAAAGAGCTCTCTGGGCTAACAGTATTATGACAACCAACTTCTTCCTCTTCCCAAACCCTTTTAATCACTAATGTATTCTGTATCTATAATTTTGTGATTTTAAAAGCATTATGTAAATTGATTCATATGCTATCTCATCTTTTAAGATAGTATATCTAATCTCAGCATAATGCTCTTAGGATCCACCTGAGTTATTGCTGGTATACTTGTTGAATTTTTTTTTAACCAGTTTACTTTCTCTCTGGTAATATATGAAAGATCAATTTCTCCAAATCTCAGCTAATATTTAAAACTATCAGTATTTGATATTTTAGCCATTGTAAGAGGCCTGTAGTGATATCTCATTGTGACTTTAATTGGTATTCCCTAATGGCTAGTGATATGGAACAACTTTTCTGTGCTTATTTGTCATCCACATATCTCCCGTGGTGAAGCATTGTTCAAGTCTTTCACCCTGGTTGAATGCAGCTCTCCACTCACTCCATATCTATTCAAAAGAGCTGAATGTGCCAGGAAAATAATCCACAACCATGCCTAGTGGTTACACTTTAAATTTCTGACCTCAAACCTTAATGTCCACTTAGGAATTAGCCTTTCCACTGTGTATTGGTTCCCACTTCCCCTCCCCAAAGAAACAGTTTATGTAATTAGCACCTCTCCCTCCTGAGACTTCAGGGTGTCCTTCCTTAGTAGTCTGTTTCAGTGACTCCATCCCTTGAGATTCTGGGACATTGCACTCTCCTACTTTTCCTCCTCCCACCACAGTTGTTCCTTACATATTTTCCATGACTCTCACATACCACCTTTGTCATATACTAAATTCCCATATGCATTTCTGTCTGATTCTAATTGTTTGCTCCAGTGATCACTCTCTCTTTGGAAGGTTTACTGGATCTAACCATTTTTTGCAGACTTGTAATGGGTGAGACCCCTTCAGATCTCTTCCTTTTTCATTCTATATTAACTTTTCATTCAGCTCCTTGAGCATAATATTTAAAACACTCCGGTCAGTCACACTGGAGTTCAAATGCCTAAAATAATACTGGGGACATAGTATTTCTCTACTAGTTTGCAAGGACTGCCATAACTAAGTATCACAGGCTTTGTGAATTAAACAACACAAGTTTACTTTCTCACAATTTTGAATTATAAAAGTCTGAGATCAAAGTGTGGTAAGGATTGGATGCTCCTTATTGTCCCTGTCTTCACCTGGTCTTCCTTGTGTGTGTCTATGTCTTAGCCTCCTTCTTGCTCTGACCACAAATCCTGATGGATTAGGCCCAGGGTAACAACCTCTTTTAAACTTCATTATCTCTTTGAGGTCCCCATTTCCACATACTATACAGACTGTGTATGGACTGTGATACACTGAAGCTTAGGGCATCAGCATATGAATATCGGAGGGGCAAAATTTAGCCCTTAATAAAGTCCGTACTAAATATTAGTTGAGAGGATCCATTCAAGGACTTTTATCAATATTCAAAATACAGTCTAATTCAAATGACATTTTAAAAAATGATGAATGACTTAATTTGGCTGTAGCATGAGCCTTAGATAGTATAAAACATAAAATATTAAATATTTACAATAAACAAAACCAAAACTTAACAAACTTTGTGAGATAGAGGGAAGAAGAAGAATGTTATTTGTGCTGGACAATTTACATTTTGTAAGGGAAATCAATAAATCCACTCGTTCATACTGATAAATAAAAATGAAATATAAATTTGCTATTCAGAGGTGATAATAATAAAAGGAATAAGAAGGAAAGTATGGTGAGTGGGTGGCCTTTGGACAATAGGACTCAAGGACATTTGCACCTTGAATTCATTTTTGTGTCACTTGGGAAAAAAGTATAGCCATGAATATGTTACTGTTATGATAAAGAAAACAGCAAAACAGTGGGGTAGGCTTTGATGAGCTTTGAGTAACCCTACAAAGCCCCACCAATATAAGTGCATATTGCTTAAGGCTGATACTTAAACTCATGATTGCCAATGAAAGGGTCAGCGTATCAATTATGTACAAAGGTGGACAAGCAGGGATGGGAGAGGAAAGGCTTATATAAGGGTGGAAATGGGACAGAGGCCAAGAAACATCTCAGCAAGAGATGTATCTTCAACAGCACTGTTCTCTGATTTGACCACAGCTCCGATTTGAAAACAGAACTGTCTAGCATCTTGATAAGCCTAACTTACTCACTGGCTTTTGCTCTAGCTCCTGTAAGCATCTCCTGAATTAAAAGACAAAGAAGGATCCTCTGAACTCACTGAATTCCAGAAAGGCTCTTTTTTTTATCACAGAAGAGTTCTTCATCTCCAGACAGAAGAAAGAAAAGGTAAAAGGGGTAATACCAAAAAAAAAAAAAATGGTCTTCATTCCAAAGTCAGAGGTTTTAGGTCTAAATTTTCATCTCTATGTTCTTGAGATGCTACGGAGATCATAGAGGTCCCTTCAGGAAAAGGTGGGAGACATGAAGCTTCCTTCTGGAGACTGGACTGTGGCAGTTCAGTCTGTGGGAGCTCCAAGTAGGGTCAAGCAATCCTTTTCAAACTGATTCATCTCCCTATATTATGCCTTTACTCAAATTATTCAAATCTGCTATCATGGAGAGATTGTTGCCTTTTACATTCATTTAAGGAGGAAAGGGACATGCAGGCATTGCTTTCCAGAGCTGAACTGTTGTAAACCCAGGTTTCATTGCTTTATGTACTTTTCAAAGTTATTTTTATTTTGTATCTGCAAAGGTTCCAGGAAGAAACATACGGTGCAAAAAGGAACAATTGAGATGTGATTCATGGGAGGACTATTGATGAACATTGGCAGTTTAAGTGAAAGTGAGCATGCAGGGGGAAGCTCCCTAAGGCAACACCAGTGAAGGACTGAGCCTAGTCCCTCTTGGCTTACAGGGACAAGTGGAGGAGCTGTGATCACTGATAGTATAATCACGGCTAGAGCTGGAGAGGTAGGACATGACAGCCAGGTAGGTGGATGAGTGCTGGCATCTCTAACACATTGCCAAACAGGCAGAAAGATCTGAAAGTACTGTCTTTCTGCCCTCAGTCTCCTAGTGGGATATCCCAGTAGCTCAATTCATCTAGAAACCAGAAGAGGGTCCCATTGAGGAAACCACCCCATACAGATGCCAAACTAGGTACAAGATAATGGAAAGAAATTTCCGTGGCAAAATGAGCATCACCCCTGTTTATATCCTTCTACTTCCTGAGCATTTCTCTATCTAAATATCATTGAATCATGTCTTACATCAGCTTTGCCAGAATAATTTGTTTTTCATTTGCATCTTTTTTCTGTAGTGTCATTTTTATTCAGAAACATCCCCATTCGTCAAAAATTGCTAGTAAAGGAAATGTAATTTAAAAGAAGATACACTCCTTTTGGTTAGAATAGAAGTTTGGCTGATCTAATAGATACCCAAAATAGAAATACCTTAAATAAGAAAGTATAGGCGGCCCTTCCTATCAGTGGGTTCCACATCTAGGAGTTCAACCAACCACAGATTCAAACTATTTGGGAAAAAGGGGGTGGCAGTAGAAGTTACATCTGTACATACCAGGCACTGACATTTTTCCTTGTTGTTATTCCCTAAACAATACAGTATAAGAAATATTTACATAGCATTTTCATTGTGTTGGGTATTATACCTAACCTAAAAATGGTTTAAAAATATGATTTAAATAGAGGAAAGTATAAGTTGCTAGGCAACACTATACAATTTTATATAAGCAAATAGGGTATCTATGGATTTTGGTGAGTATATGGGTTCTGGAACAAATTTTCTGCGATAACCACAGATGAATAAACTCTACAACTGGGCTGTAGGCTTCAAGGCATCATCCATTAGGACTCAAAAAATGAAGGTCCCCCAATCCCTAAGAGGTGTGTGTTCATCCTTATGGTCTGCTATGCCTTCAGTCACATCAGCATTCCAGAAAAATGGAGGAGGCAGGAGGAGGGTAGTCTATGCTGCTTGTATTAATCCCAACTGCCAAACTTGGTTCCACCACTTCTTTTCACCTACCACTGGCTAGCATCTCATCAAATAGTTTCACCCACCATCAAAGATGACTGGGTTGGGATCCTTTTGCTGCATTAAAATGCTCAGAATCGTTAATGCAACAAAAGAAGAAAATGGAGATTGGAAGAAACTACCAGTCTCTACAGGTCCTGATCATTTCTCAGATTCTGTGCTCATGTGAAGATGTTTGGGGAGCTTCTTAGAAATACCAAATAGTGGGACAGGGAATAGGAGGGAGGCCAGAAGACCAAGACTGGCACTGGTTCTGCTCTTCATGGTGTGAGCTCAGGAAGATCTTTTGATTTGTAAGGCTCAGCTGCTTCTCAGATTAAATGAGGATATTGTAATAGACAGCATGTAGGGAACACATGCTAAATACTGGAGATGCAATAATGAACAACAAAAAAATGGGCATGATTTTTTCCCTAAGGGGCTTTAGGTTTGATGAAAAAAACAAATCTGTCACACTTTAAGTATATATGTACAAATTGCGAAGAGCCCTGAGTGGAGATAACTGTTCTGATTGTCCTCCCACTTCCTTTTCTGGCCAACCAAAGCTGTGGGAGATTGGTTCTCTAAGAGAGCTCATGAAGGACATATTTAGGCCTCATGCCTCTCTGCACCCAAGCAGAAGGATCCATGTTTCCACTGGGAATTTTCCCACCCCTGTGAGAATGTCCTTGAGATGTCACAGCAAAGGCTGCCATTGTGAGGAAGAAAAGGGCTTCTCAATTTGTTAAGACCAAATTCCGCCACTGAGAGATCACCAGACACACACGCAAAAAACAAAGGAGTGACTTTATTCAACCATGCTCAGGCCGTACCTCCAGCAGAACTCTGCTCAGAGGGGATGACCCAGAGGCAGAAATGGTGGTAGGTTTTATACTTTTTGGCGTGATGCATTTTGGGTTGCAACAAAATGTGGGGGAAATTTCCCAGGGGAAACTGGGACCAAGTTGGGGGATTGGTCAGAAGGACTGAGGTAACTTAGGAGGTTTAGGATTGGCTGGCTCTATCTGGGACTGGCCCTACCTGGAGGCTGTGAGAACAAAGGAGTGCATGTTGGATTGGCAGGCTCTATCTGGAACTGACCCCGCCTGGAGGCTGTGAGACTCGGGAGGGCGGGCACCAGGGCCAACTTTCACCCAGGGGGCGTCCGCTGAGAATCTCTCAGCCCCTGGTGAAAGACTGATTCTGCCCCCCTGTCTCACCCTGCTAACTAGCCTTTTTACCGTCTCTCTCTCTTATATCCCCTATGTCTCCCACTGCCTTTAACATCTCTTGGTGGGAGTTAGTTAACGTCGTAGTGTAAATAACCCACTTGCAGTTAAAACCCTCTCTTTCTGGCAATTAAAGAGTTACTACAGAGTTTTTTAAAAACTATTTTTTTCTGGCTGCAGAAAACCTGTGGTTGCTATGTCACAGTCTTGAGATAAGGTGCTGGCCTTCAGCAAAAGACCCAAGGTCAATTACTTATTTAGAACTAAAGAAGAAAAAAAAATGGTTCTTTTTAAACTGCAGCCGCTGCCCCACCGCAGGGTTAGGGTTGGGTGCTGGGCCCTTCAGTATCTGTTCGTAATTGGCTTCAGCTCACCTCTTTTTTTTTTTTTTTTTCCTGTTTGACAGCTTTTTGTTCTCTATCTGGAGATTGCCGGGATAGCTTTTATTTTTTCCAATCCCAGTGTTAACTGGTTGACAGCAAACCTGGATTTTAATTACTTTTCTGATTTTCTCCTCAATATGTATAATGAACATACAACACTTTGGTGGGTCCAAAAGGTTGGTTTCAGTGGTGGGCACTGAGGCAGCCCTGCTGAGTTCAAATCCACATTTTGGCAGGCCAGGGACAAATAGTTTATCTTTTATATACTCCTATTCCATCCCTTGTGATATAAGAGTAACACTAATTCTTATTTCATAGGATTTAGAGAGGACTAAAAGAGATAATATCTAACAAACTCTCAATCATCTGCTGTTGTTCAGCTGATCCTCTTCTTTCAGCTGAATTCTGCGTGAGAATCTTTCTTTACATTCCAAAGCCTGCCCTTTCTCTACGTTTCTTTATAGACTCTGCTAACACAGAAGCTTTCACCAGCTAGGGAAACCAGCACAGTACTTCACACCTTGCAGGCTGCTCCTGACAATCAGAAATCATACAATGGTTGCTGTGTTTTGTGTTCCTAGGGTCATTGGTGGAGCATTTCTCAGCATGGATCCAACTATCCCAGCCTGGAGCAAGAAACTAGGACCAAGTGATGGAAGTAATGGGACTGACACTCCACCTCAAGAAGTCAAGACTGATATTTAACTGGCTGTCCTTCGTCATTGCCCTGGTCAGGCTGGCAGGAAACGCAGTTGTGCTCTGGCTCCTGGGCTTTCGCATGCGCAAGAACACCTTCTGAGTCGATATTCTCAACCCGGCGATGGCAAACTTCCTCTTCCTCTGCTGTCAGGTTATACAAGAACTGAGTTACTTCAAAATTATACCACGTAGCATTAACGTCATGTTAATGCTCACCGCCATTAGCACCCAGGCTGCTTGTCCGTCCTCTGGCCCATCTGGTACCGCTGCCGCCGCCCTAGACACACCTCAGGGGTTGTGTGTGCTCTGCTCTGGGGCACGTCCCTCTTGCTGAGCACCCTGGAATACTACTTTTGTCACATTCCTAATTTCCCTGGTGGCTATGTTTGGTGTCAAGCAATTATTATCATCATAAGCACCTGGCTGATTCTTTTATTCCTGGGTCTCTGCGGCTCCAGCCTGGCCCTGATGACCAGATTCCTGTGTGGTTCCCAACAGGTGCAGATGACCAGGCTGTACGTGACCATCCTGCTCACTGTGCTGGTCTTCCTTCTCTGTGGCCTGCCCCGGGGCTTTTATTGGCTCATGTTACACTGGTTTTATGTGTTTGAACTCTTCCCTGGTCCTGTTTACCCACTTGTCATCATGCTGTCCTCTGTCAACAGCAGTGCCAACCCCATCATTTACTTCTTTGTTGGTTTCTTTAGGCAGAGGCAGAAGGAACGGCGACAGACCCTGAAGCAGGTTCTCCAGAAGGCTCTGCAAGACACTCCTGAGGGAGATGAATGCGGAGACAGCCTTCTTCAGGAAACCCTGGAGCTGTCAGAAAGCAAATAGGTGCAGGGAAGAAGACCTTCTGTCCTGGTCAGTCAGATGGGACTCTCAGAGTCAACAGGGCCCTTCCAATTCGACAGTTATGTGCATTTTCTCAACCTTGTGCCACTAAAATGCCTCGGTGATTCCCCAGTGTCTTCAAATAGATTTTTTTCACTTAGCTTATCAAGTTATAGTCAGGAAAACATTAATATGAAAGCAAATTGTCCACATGCTTCTTGATATTACTGAGTATTTTCTTATGTCATCTTCCTCTAAATCTTTCTTACTGAAAAAGTTTTCTTTGCAAGTTACATTGCAAAAGAAATCTCTCTCCTGCATAAAACCTTCGGGCAGTGCCTGTAGTTCAAAGAAGTAGGGCACCTGCCCCATATGCCAGAGATGGCAGGTTCAAACTCAGCCCTGGCCAAAAAAACTGCAAAAAAAAAAAAAATCATAAAACTCTTTTTTATCATTGTTTCCTACCTGATAGTATCAGAAAAGATGCCTAATTTAACTCTCAGAATGTTCTCCTTTAATATTACATTTGTTCTGTGACTGAGGAGGCAATTCCACACGTGGGAAGCAGGGTTCTCACTATGTCTAAATCTAGTTGGCTTCTCAGGTATGAGGGAAAATAATACTATTAAAAACAGACTCTCTGACTTCATACAAACAATCTAAAAAAGTGGTTTTGTGAAAAGTGTCCTTTGCCCATGGCATGTCATTTTTCTGTGGTATGGTAAAATTTTGGCCTTGGTTTCTAGTATTGAAAATCATGTCCACTTACCCTGGAAAACTTGTGAGGTTATATATTTCTTTCTGGATCTGGAAATCAGCATGGGGTCTGTAAAAATGCCCCACCAGTTCCAGGTTGGCCTTTGGCAACCTCACTATTGCTTTCAAAGTAGAATTTATATTGAAAACCATTTATTATTAGCTTTTAGATGCCTGTATTTGTCTGAAGACTCTGTATACTTTCAGGTTTTGTACATTTTTGTGCAAATTGTCCTGGCTGTAACTTTCATTTAGTTTTGTGGTCAGTCCCCATGTGAAGGAGCATTGCAAACATCTAAACTTTTCATGGTAATGTCTATTATACAATATTGATCAAAATTTGGGGTTAGCACAGAATTCTGAAACATTCTACCACACAGATGAATCTTGAGAACATTGTGCTAAGGGAAATGAAGGAAATGAGCCAGACTCAAAAAAATAATACTGTACGTTCAACTCTCATGAAGTATCCAAAATAAGGAAATTGATGGAAAGAAAACATCTTAGTAGATACCATGGTGGGGCATGGGATAGCTATTGATTAATAGATACAGAATTTTTGTATGAAATTATAAAAAGTTTCTTAAGACAGTGACAATGGTTACATTTTATTATGAATATGCTTAATGCCATTGAATTATACACTGAAAATGGTTAAAACAGTAAAATGTATGTTACGAAAATTTTACCACAATTTTCAAAATTTGTTAACTGAAGAAACTAAGTAGAACTCAATGTAGAGTTGAGAACTAATCCATGCCACTGGTTTCTGTTTCCACAAAGAACTTAAGCAGACAGAAGAGACCACCATGGCATGCTGTAACAACACAATGGGATCTCTGCTGCTCTAATGCCTTGAGATTGTCCTTCATGGAGAGGAGGTTGACCTTCATGGAGAGTAGCTGAAAAATAAACTGAGTACTCAGGAGATAGTATAGGGCAACTACTGTATAAATATGTTTATAGTTTTTAAATTTTCCACTCAAATTTCTTGTTCAACCTTATAACACAGTGAGTATACAGAAGTCAATTTCCCTGAGTCCCTCTTCTATGTCTACCACTCAGCTAATTTTGTATCCTATATGTATACCCTTGATTTCCAAATTCCTTAGTACAACTTGATTATACATGAGGGCTTCCTACAGTGGGAGGAGGCAAGAAGACAGTACTTAAAGCCTATGCATCAGGTAAGGCACTTTATATGATGTCTTCAATTCAGACCAAGGGTTTATGAGAGTCAGCCTTGAGAGTCTATGAGTTGTATAATCAATTATACAACTTTAGCTAAAGGTTTCCTCCATCATGAGGAGACTTATAGAGAAATTTAACCTGGGCACCAATTATGTTTATGTCAGGGACATTCCTTGTTATAATGTCTACAAGAAATCTAAGATCTCCTAGAGACTTAAGCTCAGACCTTGAAGCCCAAAGACTTAAGCTCAGACCTTGAAGCCCAAAGACAACTCACTTGGCCCAACAGATTCCTTTACCAGACCTCTGAGAACATTGTACCTCAACGATTTGTCTTCCTGTCTTCCTCCTTCACCACGCTGTGTGAGGTGTTTAAGAGCAGAGAAGGTGTCTTTGAATCCATAATGCATAGGAATAGGGTTGGAATTTATAAGATGCTCAATAACTATTTTTCTTCAGCAGCTCCCACCTGAAAATCACAGAGTGATAGTCCAGCATCTTGGAAGACTGTCTCAGTCACCAGGTCTTACAGTAGTTCCTACAGGCACCTCCACCTCAACAGATTAGTCAGTGTGTTCTGGAGTTGGTTGTTCCAACTAAGACTCTTCCCTCTCACTGCAGCTCTGCTCACTACCACTGGGGAAGAATGGAGAAGCAGGAGTCTGCTCATGGGCTGCCTCTTTTCGGGGCAATGATGGATTTTCCTCTTAGTTGTGTGTTCCAGAGGAGCCTGAACAATATCAGAAGTGTCCTCCAGGAAGACATGTCCCTCAGGGCACATTTTGAGAACTGTCACCTATGGCTGCACATTTGTGCATGAATTCAATATTTTAAGCTACTGTGCTAACTCAGTATAAAAGAAATGTTTTTAAGTAAGTCTCTGGCTAATAGACTCTATTCTGGCTTTTTCCATTCCATCTAGAAAATATTTTCCATTGCATCTAAAAAATATTTTGATTAATGCCAAATAAATCCTGAGCATTCATGGCCATTCACTAACTCTCTAGCACAGCTGGACACAAGACCACCAAGTTCTTAGCTTCAAAAGAAAAACTTAGTTCTATTTCCCATACTAATTATGCCAGTTGGACATGACAATGGAACTGTATAATTTGTCAAAAATCATATAGATAAATGAATTATGAGTATAAAAAGATATCATGGTTTCAATGAAAACTACTATGAAACCTTAAAGAGAAAACAAAAGCAGATTCAAAGTTATTGTTACTGAATTAGGTGTGAATCTCAAAACTATATAAGATAAGCAATATTGAAATATATCCTCGGGCAGAATTCTACACTTTTGATGCTAAGATCTCCATTCAAATAAATCCAAACTGAATATCAGAAAAATTGCTTGATATATATGCTTTCTGATAGACAGAATAGGATTTGATTTGCTGAATTCTACACAAAGGAAAATCCTTTAGTCTAATTTTGTTGAATGTGTTTTAGGTAAATATGAAATAAATACATTACAAATGTATTTTTTATAATTGCAAATAAAAATAACTTTGAAATTATGGTATATATTTGTAGTCCTGAATATAGTAAGTGGGCTTTCAAAAGCAATGTCACTCTCTCATTTTTTGGCTTATTCTATAAACAATTACTGAGCATCTCCATGTTCCAGCCAATGTGCCAGGCACTGGAGACTCAGAGACAACATTTCTATCTTCAAAGAGTTCACAACTGTAAAAAGGAGCATAGTACAAGGAAGATCACCATACAAGGTAAAGTATGTTGTCATAGAGTTGGGCTTGTGGCTCCAGGGTAGTCTGAGGAAGGAGTATCTAAAGATTCTAACTGGTCTTGCTTCCACTCAAGCACCCAGGAGACAATAATGGTATGGTTTCAAAACATAAGAGAATGTTCACCAGGTGGTTCCTCATGGTAAATGAACTGTGCAAAAATATTGTGAATGACAAAAACAAAAGACTATTAAGGTGAATCTTTTAACAGCCCTCAGTCTAGAGCAATAGTTGTGCAGTAAAAAATTTTAAAGATCATCAATTCGTTTTTCAAAGAAACTCAAAGCACAATAAGTATATTCTCCTTCTTTTTTTTTTTTATTAAATCATAACTGTATACATTGATATGATCATGGGGCATCATACACTCGCTTCATAAACCATTTGACACATTTTTATCACAGTGGTTAACATAGCCTTTCCGGCGTTATCTCAGTTACTGTGCCAAAACATTTACATTCTACATTTACCAAGTTTCGCAAATACCCCTGTAAGATGCACCACAGGTGTGATCCCACCGATCCCCCTCCCTCTACCCACCCCCCCTTCCCACTTCCCCCTGTTGTTAAGTTGTAGCTGGGTTATAGCTTTCATGTGAGAGTCCCAAATTAGTTTCATAGTAGGGCTGTGTACATTGGGTACTTTTTCTTCCATTCTTGGGATACTTTACTAAGAAGAATATGTTCCAGCTCCATCCATGTAAACATGAAAGAGGTAAAGTCTCCATCTTTCTTTAAGGTTGCATAGTATTCCATGGTATACATATACCACAATTTATTAATCCATTCGTGGATCGATGGGCACTTGGGCTTGTTCCATGACTTAGCTATTATGAATTGGGCTGCAATAAACATTCTGGTACAAATATCTTTGTTATGTTGTGATTTTTGGTCTTCTGGGTATATGCCCAGCAGAGGAATTACAGGATTGAATGGCAGATCTATTTTTAGATCTCTGAGTGTTCTCCATATATCTTTCCAAAAGGAATGTATTAATTTGCATTCCCACCAGCAGTGCAGAAGTGTTCCCTTTTCTCCGCATCCACGCCAACATCTCTGGTCTTGAGATTTTGTGATATAGGCTAGTCTCATTGGAGTTAGATGATATCTCAAAGTAGTTTTGATTTGCATTTCTCTGATGATTAAAGATGATGAGCATTTTTTCATATGTCTGAAGGCCGTGCGCCTGTCTTCTTCAGAGAAGTTTCTCTTCAAATCCCTTGCCCAGCCTGTGATGGGATCCCTTGATTTTTCTTGCTGATGCGTTTGAGTTCTCTGTGGATTCTGGTTATTAAACCTTGCAGAGATATACCCTGCAAATATCTTCTCCCATTCTGAGGGCTGTCTGCTTGCTCTGCTTACTGTGTTCTTAGCTGTGCAGAAGCTTTTTAGTTTGATCAAGTCCCAGTAGTGTATTTTTGAAGCTGCTTCAATTGCCCGGGGGGTTCTCCTCATGAAATACTCACCCAGACCAATTTCTTCAAGGGTTTTCCCTGCATTCTCCTCTAGTATTTTTATAGTTTCATGTTTTAAGTTTAAATCTTTAATCCAATGAGAGTCTATCTTAGTTAATGGTGAAAGGTGTGGGTCCAATTTCAGTCTTCTGCAGGTTGCCAGCCAGTTCACCCAGCACCATTTGTTAAATAGGGAATCTTTTCCCCACTGAATGTTTTTAATTGGCTTGTCAAAAATCAAATAACGGTAAGTAGCTGGATTCGTCTCTTGGTTCTCTATTCTGTTCCAGACATCTACTTCTCTGTTTTTGTGCCAATACCATGCTGTTTTGATCACTATCGATTTGTAGTAAAGTCTGAGGTCTGGTAGTGTGATTCCTCCTGTTTTGTTTTTATTTCTGAGTAATGTCTTGGCTATTCGAGGTTTTTTCTGATTCCATATAAAACAAAGTAATGTTTTTTCAAGATCTTTAAAATATGACAGTGGAGCTTTAATAGGGAGTGCGTTGAAATTATATATTGCTTTGGGTAGTATGGACATTTTGATAATGTTGATTCTTCCCAGCCATGAGCATGGTATGTTTTTCCATTTGTTAACATTTTCAGCTATTTCTTTTCTTAGAGTTTCATAGTTCTCTTTATAGAGATTTTTCACGTCATTTGTTAGGTAAATTCCCAAATATTTCATCTTCTTTGGCACTACTGTGAATGGGATAGAGTCCTTAACTGCTTTTTCAATTTGACTGTTGTTGGTGTATATAAAGGCTACCGATTTATGAATGTTGATTTTGTAACCTGAGACGCTGCTGTATTCCTTGATCACTTCTAGGAGTTTTGTAGTAAAGTCCTTAGTGTTTTCCAGATACACAATCATATCATCTGCGAAGAGCGAGAGTTTGATCTCTTCTGACCCTATATGGATACCCTTGATCGCCTTTTCTTCCCTAATTGCGGTGGCTAAAACTTCCATTACAATGTTGAAAAGCAATGGAGACAATGGGCAGCCTTGTCTGGTTCCTGATCTGAGTGGAAATGATTCCAATTTAACTCCATTCAATATGATATTGGCTGTGGGTTTGCTGTAGATAGCCTCTATCAGTTTAAGAAAAGTCCCTTCTAGACCAATTTTCTTGAGTGTTCTGATCATGAAGGGATGCTGGATATTATCAAAAGCTTTTTCTGCATCAATTGAGAGAATCATATGGTCTTTGTTTTTTAATTTGTTTATGTGCTGAATTACATTTATAGATTTACGTATATTGAACCAGCCTTGAGACCCTGGGATAAAACCAACTTGGTCATGATGTATAATTTGTTTGATGTGTTGCTGGATTCTGTTTGTTAGGATCTTGTTGAATATTTTTGCATCTATATTCATTAGTGATATTGGTCTATAATTTTCTTTTCTTGTTGGGTCTTTTCCTGGTTTGGGGATCAGGGTGATGTTTGCTTCATAGAACGTGTTGGGTAGTCTTCCTTCTTTTTTTTTTTTTTTTTTTTTTGTAGAGACAGAGTCTCGCTGTAGCGCCCTCGGGTAGAGTGCCGTGGCCACACACAGCTCACAGCAACCTCTAACTCCTGGGCCCAAGCGATTCTCTTGCCTCAGCCTCCCGAACAGCTGGGACTACAGGCGCCCGCCACAACGCCCAGCTATTTTTTTTTTTTTTTTTTTTATTTTGCAGTTTGGCCGGGGCTGGGTTTGAACCCGCCACCCTCGGCATATGGGGCCGGCGCCCTACTCACTGAGCCACAGGCGCCGCCCTCTTCCTTCTTTTTCTACATTTTGGAACAGGTTGAGTAATATAGGTACTAATTCCTCTTTAAAGGTTTGGTAGAATTCTGACGTGAAACCATCTGGTCCCGGGCTTTTCTTTTTAGGGAGGTTTTGTATAGTTGATGCTATTTCTGAACTTGATATGGGTCTATTCAACATTTCCACTTGATTCTGGTTAAGTCTTGGAAGGTGGCGCACTTCCAAGTATTGGTCTATTTCCTTCAGATTTTCATATTTCTGAGAATAAAGTTTCTTGTAATATTCATTAAGGATTTTTTGGATTTCTGATGAGTCTGTGGTTATTTCGTCTCTGTTGTTTCTGATTGATGATATTAGAGATTTTACTCTTTTTTTCCTGATTAGGTTGGCCAGAAGTTTATCTATTTTATTGACCTTTTCAAAAAAACAGCTTTATGATTTATTGATCTGTTGTATTATTCTTTTGTTTTCAATTTTATTTAATTCTGCTCTAATTTTGGTTATTTCTTTTCTTCTACTGGGTTTGGGGTTGGAATGTTCTTCCTTTTCCAGTTGCGTGAGATGTCCCATTAAGTTGTTAACTTCCTCTCTTTCCGTTCTCTTGAGGAAGGCTTGCAGTGCTATAAATTTCCCTCTTAGAACTGCCTTTTAGGTGTCCCAGAGGTTCTGATAGTTTGTGTCTTCATTGTCGTTTTGTTCCAAAAAATTGGCAATTTCTTTCTTAATCTCATCTCTGACCCAGCTATCATTCAGCATAAGGTTATTTAACTTCCATGTTTTTGTATGGGTATGCAGATTCCTGTTGTTACTCAATTCAAGTTTTATTCCATGATGGTCCGAGAAGATGCATGGAATAATTTCTATTCCTTTAAATTTACTGAGGTTAGACTTGTGACCTAAAATGTGGTCAATTTTGGAGTAAGTTCCGTGGGCTGATGAGAAGTATGTGTATTCAGTTTTCTTGGGATGAAATGTTCTGTAGATGTCTGCTAAATCTAAATATTGGATGGTTAGGTTTAAATCTAAGATTTCTTTGCTCAGCTTCTTTCTGGAGGATCGATCCAACACTGCCAAGGGAGTGTTGAAATCTCCGACGATTATGGAGCTGGAGGAAATCAAGTTGCTCATGTCTGTTAGAGTTTCTCTTATAAATTGAGGTGCATTCTGGTTGGGTGCATAGATATTAATAATTGAGATCTCATCATATTGAGTATTACCCTTAACAAATATGAAGTGACCATTCTTGTCCTTCCTTACTTTTGATGGTTTAAAGCCTACTGTATCTGCAAATAAAATTGCAACACCTGCTTTTTTCTGCTTACCATTTGCCTGAAATATGGATGACCATCCTTTCACCCTGAGTCTGTATTTGTCTTTTAAGTTGAGATGTGACTCTTGTATGCAACAAATATCTGGCTTGAGTTTTTGTATCCAGTCAGCTAACCTATGTCTCTTTAGAGGACAGTTTAAGCCATTCACATTGATGGAGAGTATTGATAAGTCTGGTGGAATTTTGGGTATCGAGTTTTTCAAAGGTCCAGTGGACATTTTTAATCCTTTCGCCAGTGTGGAAGTTGGAGTTTGATCCGAAGTTTCTGAGTGAGTTTACTTTTGTGGCATAGGATTGGGTTGGTCATTGTGGAGGATAGGTCTGAGAACATCCTGAAGAGCTGGTTTACTTATGGCAAATTTTTTCAACATATGAATGTCATTGAAGTATTTAATTTCTCCATCATAGATGAAACTCAGTTTAGCTGGATACAAGATCCTGGGTTGAAAGTTTTTTTGCTTTAGGAGATTAAAAGTTGATGACCAGCCTCTTCTGGCTTGAAAAGTTTCAGCAGAGAGATCTGCAGTTATTCTAATATTCTTACCTTTGTACGTTATAGTTTTCTTTCGCCAGGCTGCTTTGAGAATCTTCTCTTTCATGTTAACTTTAGTGAAGCTAATTATGATATGTCTGGGGGATGACTTATTGGGGTTGAATCGTGCTGGGTTCTGAAGCTGTCTGCTACCTGAATTTCAGATTCTCTAGGCATGTCTGGAAAATTTTCTTTCATAATTTCATGCAGAAGGGCCTCTGTGCCCTTGGAGGCGACTTCATCATTCTCAGAAATTCCTATAATCCTTATGTTGCTTTTTTTCGAATTATCTGAGAGTTCTCTGAGTGAGTGATCCGTTTTTGCTCTCCATTTCTCTTCCTCTTTGAGAGATTGGGAGCGTTCGAAGACTTTATCTTCAATGTCAGAAATCCTTTCTTCTGCTTGCTCCATTCTGTTACTGAGGGATTCTACTGTATTTTTCATATCTTTGAGGGCTGTAAGTTCTTGCTTCAGTGTGTCTAAGTCTTTGGTGGTTTTGTCTTTAAATTCGTTAAATTCTTGAGACAATTTTTGAATTTCTCCTCAAATTCCTAATTCCATTTTATTAATCTTGTCTGCAATCCAAATTCTGAATTCGATTTCTGACATGTCAGCCAGTTGTTTATGAATGGGATCTTCAATCATATCTGCCGTATCTTTTCTTGGGGGGGTTGATCTATTCTGGTTATTCATGATACCAGAGTTTTTCCGCTGATTCTGCCCCATGGTTATTTTACTCCCTTTGGTTTTTCCCCTGGGGTTTTATCGAGGGCCTGTACAGTGTTGTGGCCTGAGAAACTGGGGCCCTGTCTGGTGTGGTGGAGCAAAGTGGTTCTGTCTTGCTTTCAGCTGGTTTCTGTTCAATCCTATTGCAACTTCTACTCTGGCTTGAAGTCTCAGCTGTGTGGAAAAATCAGCAATTAAGTCACCCCGCCTGCCCACCTCTGGCCCCAGTTGGAAAAGGAGAATCAAACCTTCCTACAATCGCACACCCAGGGCACCGCCTGAAAAGTCCTCAGTCTATTAGCCCAGTTCAAAAGGTCCAAATCCGCTGTCTCAATCGGCACTTGTCTCGGGTGGGAGAGTTCAAGAGGTCTCTGCAACTGGATCACAGGGGCCTGGTGACTCCTCTGACACGGCTCACCCCAGTGCAGCGTGGAGTCAGGAGGAGCCACCCAGCAAACAGAGCAGTCTAGGAAGGTTGACGTCTCCTTCCCCACTTTGCCCCTCCGTCGGACCCAGTCACTGGTATGTCTGCAGATGGCTAACCCAGTTGCCTGCAGTGAACAGACACTCCAGGGGTTTGCACCTGCCTGAATCACAAGGAAGTCTGCCAGGCCCCCGCAGACTGCCGCTATCTAGCAGGAGGAGATGGGGCCTGACATCTTTGAGTGTTTGATGCAGGTGATGGGAAGGAGGTGTTCACTCAGGCTTAGCCCCGTCCCTGATGGATGCTGCTAACAGAACAGAATAGAACAGAACAGAACAGACAACTTTGCGGGGTTCTGTCTCTGTTCCTGTCGAAATCGCCTACAGAAGACGGGCTGTTTTGAGTTCAAACATCTTTGCTGCTGGAGATTTGCGTTCGAACATCTCTCTGGGTCGGCCCTGCCCTGGAAGTTTCCCGGGTTTGTGAGCCGTGTCAGGAAATCCCCCGCTCACCGGTGGCCTCCTCTGGTTGCCCAGGGAGACAGGGGGTGTGGCCTCAGAATATCCAGAAGTGAGCGTTCTGCCGTTAAAGAAAAAACAGCTGTTGATCTACCTCCAGGGAACTGCTGCTCTGGTGTGGGCACTCAGGTGACCCTTTTCTCCTCTGTCCCGCGCCCCAGAGTCAGCACTGAGCGGCCTCAGTTTGTGCTGGGTCCACACCCCTCAAGAGATCCCCCAAGAATCAGAACTGTTGGCGGATGGGCCCCCAGATCCCGATTCGGAGTGGGGGGGGAAGCTAGAGTTTCATTCAGTTTTACGCAACACTACGGCCCGGGGAGGGCTCCTGCACTGCACCGCAGGGAAGTGCCGCCAAGGCTTGATTTCCCCTCAGCAGAGTACCCTCTCCTCGCTCACGTGTCTCAGAGTCAGCGCTGACCTGACGCAGCTCAGGCACTGTGCACTCCCCTTGAGAAATCACCCAAGGATCCGAACACTGGGGGGATAGGCCCTCAGACCCCGAGTGAGAGTAGGGGCTCTCAGCTCTCAGAGGGGAAGCTAGAGTCTTATTCAGTCTTGTGCCTGCCCCGTAATGTTGCCCGGGGAGGGTTGGTGCACTGCACCGCAGGGAAGTGCCGCCGAGGCGTGACTCCCCTTCAGCCCGGTGCCCTCTCCTCACTCGCGTGCCTCAGAGTCAATGCTGACCAGTCGCAACTCGGGGACTGTCCACTCCCCTTGAGAAATCACCCAAGGATCCGAATTCCTGGGGGACAGGCCTCCAGACCTCAGTGGGCGGGAGGGGAGCCCCGGAGATTCAGGGTTGCCGGCAAAGGATTCCCAAAGTTTTATTCAGCCCTATGTCCGGCAGGAGAACGCCACGGCACCCCAGTAGGGGAGGTAGGTCCAGTTTTTAGAAGGTCTCTCCCTGGAGTGTAGTGGGAGGACCTTTAATTTCTGCCCGCTTGTTCAATTGTGGGGCTCTTGAGCTGGTCTCATGGGGGAGGGGGACTCCCGTCCGCCTGGTGGTGGATTTTGTACCTTTTGTTTGCGTCCTTGTGATCACAGCTTGCCTCAGCGGTGTTGATGTACGTTCTTCAACCTTCTCTCTTGGTGAGGCTCAAGTCCACCAGGACACCTACTAAATTCCTGTCCCTTAACTCTCCTTCTGGACGGGAGCCTCTGTTGAAAGCTGGCTTCAGTCCGCCATCTTGTCTCCCTCCCTATTCTCTTTCTTTTTACTCTTTTTTTTTTTATGTAAAGCTTCCACATTGAGTGGAATTTTTCCTTTTTTTTTTATTAAATCATAGCTGTGTACATTAATGCAATCTTGGAGCGCCATACACTGGTTTTATAGGCCATTTGACATATTTTCATCACACTGTTTAACATAGCCTTCCTGGCATTTTCTTTTTTTTTCTTTTTTTTTTTTTTTTGCATTTTCTTACTTATTGTGTTAAGACATTTATATTCTACATTTACTAAGTTTCACATGTACCCTTATAAGATGCACCGTAGGTGTAATCCCACCAATCACCCTCCCTGTGCTCGTCCATCCCCCTCCCTCCCCTCCCTCCCCTCCCTCTTCCCCTTCCCCATATTCTTATATTCTATAACTGGGTTATAGCTTTCATATGAAAGCCATAAATTAGTTTCATAGTAGGACTAAGTACATTGGATACATTTTCTTCCATTCTTGAGATACTTTACTAAGAAGAATATGTTCCAGCTCTATCCATGTGAACATGAAAGAGGTAAAGTCTCCATCTTTCTTTAAGGCTGCATAATATTCCATGCTGTACATATACCACAATTTATTAATCCATTCGTGGATTGTTGGGCACTTGGGCTTTTTCCATGACTTAGCAATTATGAATTGGGCTGCAATAAACATTCTGGTACAAATATCTTTGTTATAATGTGATTTTTGATCTCCTGGGTGGATACCTAGTGGAGGAATTATAGGATTGAATGGCAGATCTATTTTTAAGTCTCTAAGTGTTCTCCAAACATCTTTCCAAAAGAAATGTATTAATTTGCATTCCCACCAGCAGTGTACAAGTGTTCCCTTTTATCCACATCCACACCAACATCTCTGGTCTTGGGATTTTGTGATATGGGTTAATCTTACTAGAGTTAGATGATATCTCAAAGTAGCTTTGACTTGCATTTCTCTGATGAATAAGGATGATGAGCATTTTTTCATGTGTCTGTAGGCCATGCACCTGTCTTCTTCAGAGAAATTTCTCTTCAAGTCCCTTGCCCAACCTGCAATGGAATCCCTTGTTCTTTTCTTGCTTATACATTTGAGTTCTCTGTGGATTCTAGTCATTAAACCTTTGTCGGAGACATAAACTGCAAATATCTTCTCCCATTCTGAGGGCTGCTTGCTTGCTTTACTTACTGTGTTCTTGGCTGCGCAGAAGCTTTTTAGTTTGATCAGGTCCCAGTAGTGTATTTTTGAAGCTGCTTCAATTGCCTGGGGAGTCCTCCTCATAAAATATTCACCCAGACCGATTTCTTCAAGAGTTTTCCCTGCACTTTCTTCCAGTATTTTTATAATTTCATGTCTTAAGTTTAAATCTTTAATCCAGTGAGAGTCTATCTTAGTTAATGGTGAAAGGTGTGGGTCCAGTTTCAGTCTTCTACGGGTTGCCAGCCAGTTCACCCAGCACCATTTGTTAAATAGGGAATCTTCCCCACTGAATATTTTTAATTGGCTTGTCAAAGATCAAATAACGGTAAGTAGCTGGGTTCATCTCTTGGTTCTCTATTCTGTTCCATACATCTACTTCTCTGTTTTTGTGCCAGTACCATGTTGTTTTGATCACTATCGATTTAGAGTATGTCTGAGGTCTGGTAGCATGATTCCTCCTGCTTTGTTTTTATTACTGAGTAATGTCTTGGCTATTTGAGGTTTTTTCTGATTCCATATAAAACGAAGTCTTATTTTTTCAAGATCTTTAAAGTATGACAGTGGAGCTTTAATAGGGATGGCATTAAAATTGTATATTGCTTTGGGTAGTATGGACATTTTGACAATGTTGATTCCTCCCAGCCATGAGGGAATGTTGGGTATGTTTTTCCATTTGTTAACATTTTCAGCTATTTCTTTTCTTAGAGTTTTATAGTTCTCTTTATAGAGATCTTTCACATCCTTTTTGGGTATGTTGGGTATGTTTTTCCATTTGTTAACGTTTTCAGCTATTTCTTTTCTTAGAGTTTCATATTTCTCTTTATAGAGATCTTTCACGTCCTTTTTGTTAGATAAACTCCTAAATATTTCATCTTCTTTGGCACTACTGTGAATGGAATAGACTCCTTAACTGTTTTTTCAGCTTGACTATTGTTGGTATATATAAAGGCTACCAATTTATGAATGTTGATTTTGTAACCTAAGACGCTGCTATATTCCTTGATCACTTCTAAGAATTTTGTAGTAGAATCCCTGGTGTTTTCCAGATATACAATCATATCATTTGCGAAAAGTGAAAGTTTGATCTCTTCTGACCCTATGTGGATACACTTGACCGCCTTTTCTTCCCTAATTGCGGTGGCTAAAACTTCCATTACAATGTTAAAGAGCAGTGAAGACAATGGGCAGCCTTGTCTGGTTCCTGATCTGAGTGGAAATGATTTCAATTTAACTCCATTCAATACAATATTGGCTGTGGGCTTGCTGTAGATGGCCTCTATCAGTTTAAGAAACATCCATTCTATACCAATTTTCTTAAGTGTTCTGATCATGAAGGGATGCTGGATATTATCAAAAGCTTTTTCTGCATCAATTGAGAGAATCATATGGTCTTTGTTTTTTAATTTGTTTATGTGCTGAATTATATTTATAGATTTACGTATAATGAACCAGCCTTGAGACCCTGGGATAAAACCGACTTGGTCATGATGTATAATTTATTTGATGTTGCTGGATTCTGTTTGTTAGGATCTTGTTGAATATTTTTGCATCTATATTCATTAGTGATACTGATCTATAATTTTCTTTTCTTGTTGGGTCTTTTCCTGGTTTGGGGATCGAGGTGCTGTTTGCTTCATAGAACGTGTTATGTAGTCTTCCTTCTTTTTCTATATTTTGGGACAGGTTGAGTAATACAGGTCCTAGTTCCTCTTTAAAGGTTTGGTAGAATTCTGATGTGAAGCCATCTGGTCCCGGGGTTTTATTTTTAGGGAGAATTTGTATGATTGGTGCTATTTCAGAACTTGATATAGGCCTGTTCAACATTTCCACTTGATTCTGGCTAAGTCTTGGAAGGTGACATGCTTACAAGTATTAGTCAATTTCTTTCAGATTTTCATATTTCTGAGAATAAAGTTTCTTCTAATATTCATTAAGGATTTTTTGAATTTCTGAGGAGTCTGTTTTTGTTTTGTCTTTGTCATTTCTGATTGATGAAATTAGAGATTTTACTCTTTCTTTCCTGGTTAGGTTAACCAAAGGTTTATCTATTTCATTGACATTTTCAAAAAACCAACTTTTTGATTTATTGATCTGTTGTATAATTCTTTTGTTTTCAATTTCATTTAATTCTGCTCTAATTTTGGTTATTTCTTTTCTTCTACTGGGTTTGGGGTTGGAATGTTCTTCCTTTTCCAGTTACTTGAGATGTCCCATTAAGTTGTTAACTTCCTCTCTTTCCGTTCTCTTGAGGAAGGCTTACAGTGCTACAAATTTCCCTCTTAGGACTGCCTTTGCAGTATCCCAGAGGTTCTGATTATTTGTGTCTTCATTGTTGTTTTGTTCAAAAATTTGGCAATTTCCTTCTTAATCTCATTTATGACCCAGCTATCATTCAGGATAAGGTTATTTAACTTCCATGTTTTTGTATGAGTATGCAGATTCCTGTTGTTACTGAGTTCAAATTTTATTCCATGGTTGTCCAAGAAGATGCAAGGAATAATTTCTATTTTTTTAAATTTACTGAGGTTAGACTTCTGACCTAAGATGTGATCAATTTTGGAGTATGTTCCGTGGGCTGATGAGAAGTATGTCTACTCAGTTTTAGGGGAATGAAATGTTCTGTAGATGTCTGCTAAATCCAAATGTTGGTTCAGTTTAAATCTAAAATTTCTTTGCTCACCTTTTTTTTTATTTTTTTTTAATAAATCATAGCCGTGTACATTAGTATGATCATGGGGCACCATACACTTTGCTCAGCTTCTTATTGGAGGATCTATCCAACACTGCCAAAGGAGTGTTAAAATCTCCAACTATAATGGAGCTGGAGGAAATCACGTTGCTCATGTCTGTTAGAGTTTCCCTTATAAATTGAAGAGCATTCTGATGGGGTGCATAAATATTAATAATTGAAATCTCATCACATTGAGTATTACCCTTAACAAATATGAAGTGACCATTCTTATCCTTGGTTTAAAGCCTATTGTGTCTGCAAATAGAATTGCAACACCTGCTTTTTTCTGATTACCATTTGCCTGAAATATGGACGACCATCCTTTCACCCTGAGTCTATATTTATCTTTTAAGGTAAGATGAAATTCTTGTATGCAGCAAATATCTGGCCTGAGTTTTTGTATCCAGTCAGCCAACCTGTGCTTCTTTAGAGGACAGTTTAAGCTGTTCACATTAATGGAGAATATAGATAAGTCTGGTAAAATTTTCGGTATCGAGTTTTTTGAAAGTCCAGTGGACATTTTTAATCCTTTCACCATTCTGGAAGTTGGAGTTTGATCAAAAGTTTCTGAGTGAGTTTACTTTTGTGGTAGAGGGTTGGGCTGGTCTTTATGGAGGATAGATCTGAGAATATTCTGAAGAGCTGGTTTGGTTATGGCAAATTTCTTCAACATGTGAATGTCATTAAGGTATTTACTTTCTCCATCATAAATGAAACTCAGTTTAGCTGGATAGAGGATCCAGGATTGAAAGTTATTTTTTTTAGGAGATTAAAAGTCAATGACCACCCTCTTCTGGCTTGAAAAGTTTCAGCAGAGAGATCTGCAGTCATTCTAATATTCTTCCCTTTGAAGGTTATGGTTTTCTTACATCTGGCTGCTTTCAGAATTTTCTCCTTCATATTAACTTTAGTGAAGTTAATTATGATGTGCCTGGGGGATGTCTTATTCAGGTTGAGTTATGCTGGGGTTCTGAAACTGTCTGTTATCTGAATTTCAGAATCTCTTGGCATGTCTGGAAAATTCACTTTCATAATTTCATGAAAAAGATCCTCTGTGCCTTGCAAAGCCACTTCATCACTTTCAGGGATTCCAATCAGGTGGATAATAGCCCTCCTCGAATTATCCCAGAGCTCTCTGAGAGAATGATCCATTTTTGCTCTCCATTTCTCTTCCTCTTTAAGAGTTTGGGAGCTTTCAAAAGCTTTGTCTTCAATGTCAGAAATCTTTTCTTCTGCTTGCTCCACTCTGTTACTGAGGGATTCTACTGTATTTTTCAGATCTTTGAGGATTGCAAATTCTTCCTTCAATATGTCAAAATCTTTGGTAGTTTTGTCTTTAAATTCGTTGAATTCTTGATACAACTTTTGAATTGCTCCTTGAATTCCTAATTCCAACTTCTGAATTGCTCCTCGAATTTCTAATTCCAAATTTTACTACATTCTATTAATCTTGTTTGCAATTCAAATTCTGAATTCCATTTCTGACATCTTGCCCATCAGATCTTCTGTTACATCTGCCATATCTTTCTTGAGGGGGTTGATCTACTCTGGTTATTCATGTTACCAGAGTTTTTCCGCTGATTCTGCCCCATTATTATTTTAGACTGTTTGACCTTTCCCCTGGAGCTTTGCTGAGGACCCATACAGTCCTACAGCCTGAGTAACTGGGGACCTGTTTGGTGTGGTGGGGCTAAGTGGCTCTGTCTTGTTTTCAGCTGGTCTCTGTCCAACCCTAGTGAGACAGTTACTCTGGGTTGAAGTCTCAGCTCTGAAGAAATGCCAGAAATTAAGTCACCCCGCCCCCCACAGGCAACAATTGGAAAAGGAAAATCAAACCTTCCTACAACCACACACTCAGGGCACCACTTGGATAGTCCTCGGGTGCTTGGCTCAGTTCAAAATGTCCAAATCAATTGTCTCAGTCAGCACCTGTCTCAGGTGGAACAGTTTAAAAGGTCTCTAGCAACTAGATCACAGGGGTCTGCTGAGAACTCAAATGTGACTTGCTCCAGTGCTCCATGAGGTCAAGAGGACCCACCCAGCAAATACATTAGTCTGGGAATGTTGATGCCTCCTTCCCCACCTTGCACCTCTGTCACACCCACTGATAACCCCGCAGGGCTGTGACCCAGTTGCCTCCAATTAGCAGATACTCCAGGGTTTTCACCTGCCTGAATCACAAGGTCTATGTCTCCTCAGCCAGGCTGCTGTTCTCTGCCACTATCCAGCAGGGGGAGGTGAGGCCTGACAACCTTGGGCGCTTGGTGAAGGCTGGGGGTGTTCACTCAGTTCCAGCCCCATCCCTGATTGGTGTTACTGATGGAACAGAACAACTTTGTGGAATTTGTTTCAGTCCCGGATAAATTCCCCTGCAGAAGAGAAGCTGTTTTAAATTCACAGAACCTGCACCTCAGGCCCTGTCTTTGCTCCTACAGGTTTGTATTCGCAGCATGGTTAGCTGTCAGTTCTAGCCTCCTGCCCTTCTTTGTCTAGGCTGATGATCCCTTGGGGGCCGGGTGCATCTTAGGCTCAGTAAAGTGGTCCTCTGGGTCAGCCCTGCCCTGGGAGTCACCTGCCCTGGGAAGGCACTGAGTACATTTTCTAGTCCCCTCACTCCACCCAGGCCGATATCGCCTCAGGCAAACCCTTTACTCACAGGACCTGCATTTCCATCCCAGTTCTGTTCTGCTGGTGGTTGCCACCTGAGAAGATGCCCAGCCTCCTCTGCCCAGAGAGACAGGGGGCGTGACTCTAGAATATCTAGGGGTGAGCCCTATTATTGCCAGAAATGGCTGCTGCTCTGCATCTCGAGGCACTGCCACTCCGGTGTGGTTCCCTCTCAGCCAACTTTCCTCTCCTCACTCCCATGCTGCAGAATCAGCACTGACCAGCAGCAATTCAGGCCCTGTCCACACCCCTCAAGAAATCACCTAAGAATCTGGACTCCTGGGGGACAGGCCTCCAGACCTCAGAGTGATAGTGGAGAGGAGTGCTGGGAGCTCAGAATTGCAGGTAGAGAATATATACAGTTTTACAAAGTTTTACGCCTGGCAGAAGAGTGCCAGGGCACCCTAGTAGAGGAAGTATGTCCAGTTTTTAGAGGGTCTCTCCCATGGAGTATAATGGGAGGACTTTTGAACTCTGCTCATTTGTTTATGGGGTACTTTGAGCCATTCTCATGGGGGAGGGGACTCCCATTTGCTTGGTGATGGATTTTGTACCTTTTATTTGTATCCTTGGGGTCACAGCTGGCCTCAGCAGGGTTGATGTGCATTCTTCAACTTTCTCTCTTGAAGCAGCTCTAATCCTTCAGGTTACTTGCTAAATTTCTGTCCTTTAACTCTCCTTCTGAACGGGAACCTCTGTGGAAAGCTGGCTTCAGTCAGCCATCTTGTCTCCGCCCCCCCCACACTCTTTTTTTTATCAACATAATTTAAGTATGCTGCAGAAGTTTAACTGTAGATTCAAGTGTGCCTTGAAATAAAAATGGTTGAAAAATACTGGTTTAGAGTCTGACATCACACCAATGCTTGATTCCTAAAAACATTTTTTTATTATTATTATTAAATCATAGCTGTGTACATTAATGCAATCATGGGGCACCATACACTGGTTTTATACACAGTTTGACCCATTTTCATCACACTGGTTGACAAAGCCTTCCTGGCATTTTTTTAGTTATTGTGTTAAGACAATTGCATTCTACATTTACTAAGTTTCACATGTATCCTTGTAAGATGCACCGCAGGTGTAATCCCACCAATCACCCTCCCTCCACCCATCCTTTTCCCTCCCTCCCCTCCCTCTCCTCCTTCCCCATATTCTTAGGTTATAACTGGATTATAGCTTTCATATGAAAGCCATACATTAGTTTCATAGTAGGGCTGAGTACATTGGATACCTTTTCTTCCATTCTTGAGATACTTTACTAAGAACAATATGTTCCAGCTCCATCCATGTAAACATGAAAGAGGTAAAGTCTCCATCTTTCTTTAAGGCTGCATAATATTCCATGGTGTACATATACCACAATTTATTAATCCATTTGTGGATCGATGGGCACTTGGGCTTTTTCCATGTCTTAGCAATTATGAATTGGGCTGCAATAAACATTCTGGAACAAATATCTTTGTTATAATGTGATTTTTGGTCTTCTGGGTATATACCTAGTAGGGGAATTATAGGATTGAATGGCAGGTCTATTTTTAGATCTCTAAGGGTTCTCCACACTTCTTTCCAAAAGGAATGTATTAATTTGCATTCCCACCAGCAGTGTAGAAATGTTCCCTTTTATCCACATCCACACTAACATCTCTGGTCTTGGGATTTTGTGATATGGGCTAATCTTACTGGAGTTAGATGGTATCTCAAGGTAGTTTTGATTTGTGTTTCTCTGATGATTAAAGATGATGAGCATTTTTTCATATGTCTGTATGCTGTGCGCCTGTCTTCTTCAGAGAAGTTTCTCTTCAAATCCCTTGCACAGCCTGCGATGGGATCACTTGTTCTTTTCTTGCTTATACATTTGAGTTCTCTGTGATATTTGCAGGTTATGTCTCCAAAAAAGGTTTAACAACTTAAAAACATTTTTCAAGGCAAGTCCATGTAGATGCTGAGGCCACAGGAATAGGGCCTCTATCTACTCCCACTGTGCTTTGTTGTAGTAGAGAAAGCCTTTACCACAGCCAAGCCCAACACAGCTTGAGGACACCCTGACATGGGCAGGCATGCAGAACCTATGAGTGCTAGATTGGGAAGAACAATGGATCTGGATGGTCACTACATGACCATCGTGGATTTTATGCCAATTCCAGGCAACCCAAAGAGATTCTGAGGTAATGGGATGCCATTTGATCTCAAGTATCTATTTTTAGAATATGGTAGTAAGTTTTGACTTTACATAGATGTGGACTATAGATGAAAAATTCTAGTTGATTGAAGCAACCTGATAAGTTTATGTCTCTACACAGAGACTACAAGCACAATAATCACATACTTCTCTCACCTATGTTGCAGATAACAGGGTTTTGAAGTTATTGCTGTGATGTTTATCTAAGTGATGGTCTGGTATGTATTGGGCACCAACATTGTCCACACACCAATGATGGCTCTAAATACAGAAGACATTTGGTTGATGTTCTCTAAGAGGTATAGTAAGGTGTGAAGTGTATGACAGACATACACATGCCTGTCATATGAGTCCAATTGCTCTGAATCCTTCCAGGATACAAAGACAGAAATGGGAAGCAGGCAGGAACAAAATCTCATTACAAAGCTTTAATGTGAATGTGAATAGATGAGGGGATGCTTCATGAAATATTTGGAATTTGGAACTTGGACTCTCAAATTTACTATACATGTATCCTCTGTCACATTTGCCATCACAAAAAATTTTTGAATTAGGCAAAAAAAGATTAATTGGATCTGGACAGATGAAAATGTTTGAAGAAGTAATTGATAGTGATATTGTTAACAGGACCATAGTGTTGTTTAGGGGAAGGCTAAACATAAATGAATTTCATTCCTTGTGCTATATAAGGTATTGGTAATGGTTGTAATATCTCTCTTGACAATGATTATAAAACTAAAACTCTCTGAACAATGAGCAAATGTCTATTCTGGCCTTAAACTGATAAGAAGTCAGGCATAACTGAAGGGCTTGGTACAAATTTTCCTGGGCAATTTGGAGTTACACTACAAAAACTATCAAGTAGAGAAAGCCAGTCAGATCAGCCCAACTGGAAAAGGTAAGAAGGCAATTGGGCTGCTCTTCTGTCACTCCTCCCACAGATACATCTCATGCTCCAGGGTTAGAATACACAAGTAAGGGAAAGGCTCCAAGATGATGGTTTAGAGACATCTCATCAACCACTCTCAGTAACTTTGGAGAAAGGAGTGTCCAGTCACCTCCATCTGAATTGTCCTGCCCAGAAACAGTGTTGCAAAGGCATAGAGAGCAGCATGGGACACTAGGAGCAAAAGAGATAAGAAGGGTGGGAGGCCTGCAGAGAAAGCAGGTTCAAGGGAGCACAGTAACCTAGGAATGTGGCCTACACTTGGAATCTTTGGGGGATTAAGTCCTGCTGGAGGTTCTCCACCAGCCCCCAGGCTACCTGTGGGGCTGGACTGTGGATCAAACTGAATTCCAGGTAGACCTATCCCTTGTGGCAGGGTGTGGTGTGAAACAAGCCGGAGCTGAGGTCCTATAGGACTCTTGGGGACACAAAAGCCAGCCAGAGAGAGTGCATTCTGCCTGCAGCTTCTTTGGGATGGAGCTATAAGCTCTCATCAGGCATTCACAGGGGTGGCACATGAGAGTTTTGGATATGGAGCTTGCTCAGTAGGAAACCTGGCTGCCAGGCACCCAGCACCGTTTCAAGAGAGCTACAGGAGTGGAGCAGAGATGTCTGAAACCTTTAGCTGGCCAACACCCACAGAGGGCCAGTTTGGCCAAGCTTTCCAGGGATCTGCTGCACATCTGGCTTTCACTCTGTCTTTTAGGCTCAGACAGCCATCTCTGGGCTAACTCCCACAGAAATGTGAGCCAGACTGGAGAGGCTGTACCTTTCACACAGACTCCCTTGTAACCACCAGGTACTATTTGGATAGTTGAGGCATGTTCCCCTAGAAAGTCTAGTGTAATCTTCATGACTGCTGATCCTCTCCCCTCCAGGGCTTCCACTCTCATGCAACTGTCACACCCAGAATAAAAATAGGAAAACAAGACCGATTTCCATGGCAACCAGCTGGCAACTTCCAGCCCTCACAACATCGAGAAGCACATGCAGTTTTTCTTTCTAATATTGGAGCACCACCTAGTGACCTTACTAATTTTTTTCCTAATCCTGGACCACCACCTAGTGTTCCTGCACACTTTTTTTTTTTTTTGAGACAGTCTCACTTTGTGGCCCTTGGTAGAGTCCCATGTTGTCAAAGCTCACAGTAACTTCAAACTCTTGAGCTCAAGCGATTCTCTTGCCTCAGCCTCCCAAGTAGCTGCACCTATAGGCAGCTGCTGCAACACCCAACTATTTCTCTGGTTCAGGCTGGTCTCCAACCTGTGAGATTAGGCAATCCACCCACCTGGGCCTCCCAAAGTGCTAGGATTAGAGGTGTAAGACACCGCACTCAGACAGAATTTATTTTTTTTATTGTTGAGGATTCATTGAGGGTATACAGAAGCAGGTTACAAAAATTGCTTTTGTTAGTTAAGAACCCTCTTAGCCCAAATTTTTTTAACAACAATGTTTTTCCTCCTTTTTCCTTTTTCTTTCTTTTTTCATTATTTTTTCTTTCTTTCTCTCCCAACCCTTCTGCACAACCAAGATCATAGCAGTTAAAGTATCTTTTTCTTTTGCTATATCTTTTCATTATCTATTGCAGAGCACCAACCAGGACCATATTAACCTCAGTTATATAATGATATAGATATTCTCATTTTTATTTTCAGGCTTTTTCTATCTTCATCTTTTTCTTTTGACAGAGCCTCACTCTTCAGCCTGTGCTGGAGTACTGTGGCATCTGCTTTGGCCTCCAGAATAGCTGGAACTGCACTCAGCTGATTTTTTTCTATTTTTGACAGAGGTGGGGTCTTGCTTTTGCTCAGACCAGTCCTGAGTTTGTAACCTCACACAAGTCTCCTGCCCCACCCACTCACCCCCTCACCTCCACCAAAAGCTGGGATTAAAGGCATGGGCCACCACACCCAGCTAATTTTTTTCTCTTTATCTTTCTCACTCTCTTCATTTCTATTCCCTTCATTACTGTACCAAAGGGCCATTTCAACCTCAAAACACAGAGGCAAAGAAGTTCAAGGGGAGGGAGGAAGCACAAGAAGTAGTGGAAGGAAATAAAAAGAGACAACATATGAGGAGGAACAAACAAAAAGTTCTGGCAACATAAAAAATCAGAGCAGATCAACTCCCCCAAGGGATCACAATGCATCTATTACAGAAGATCCCATCTGTAAAGAAATCATAGAAATGACAGAAAGGGAATTTAGATTATGGAGGGCAAAAATGATGAAGGAAATTGAAGTGAAAGTGAAAAACCACCAAAAGGAAATCCAAATGTTGGCCCAAGAAATAAAAGAAGAAAAGTCTCCAAGGATCTGAACAAATTTTTTTTTCACATATTTTATGATTCTATTTATATAAAACATCCAGAATAAGCAAGTTCATATGACAGAGCTGAAAGAATTGAAGGAGTCATTCAGAAAGTTTCAAAATATGGAAGAAGGTCTCAACAGTAGATTAAAGCATGGAGCTCCTAGAGACTTGAGCTCAGCCCTTGAAGCCCGAAGATAACTCATTCTTTATCAGAGTTCTGAGAACATTGTACCTTTATCAGAGCTCTGAGAACATTGTACCTCAATGATTTGTCTTTCTGTCTTCCTCATTCACCACACTGTGTGAGGTCTTTAAGAGCAGAGAAGGTGTCTTTGATTCCATAATGCATAGAAGTAGGGTTGGAATTTACAAGATGCTCAGTAGCTGTTCTCAGAGCCTGACCCAAGCATTTAAGGAGGAAGAAATGAAGAGAGTAAAATCAGAGCAATCTTGTGGAGAATTATGCAACTACATGAGGCATACAAGCACACGAATTATAGGTGTCCCTGAAGAAGAAGAGAGTCCCAGGGGCGTGATACCCCTACTGGATGATATCATAACTATTGATTTCCCAAGCATCCCCAAAAATTCATACATACTCCTTTTAGATGGATGTAGAACCCAGCGTCATCTCAGTTCAAACAAAGCATCTCCTAAACACATTGTAATTAGCCTAGCCAAACTCAAAATGAAAAGAGAAAATTCTGTGAGCAGCCAGGTGTAAGCACCAACTCACCTGTAAGGGAAAATCCATCAGCAAACTTCTCAACTGAAACTTTACAAGCCAGAAGAGAATGGGCTCTCACTTTCAATCTGCTCAAACAAAACCACTACCTGCCTAGGATCTGTATTCTGAAAAACTAAGCTGTATATTCTGTGGAGAAATTAAATTTTTTTTTACAGACAAACATGGAGGAAATTTTCCCCTACAAGACCAGCTCTGCAGAAAGTACTCAGCCCACTACTATACACAGACCTACATAATAGGCCAGCAGCAAAGTAAAGTTACTCATAAACTAACAGACAAACTTTACTTTCCACAATGGCCCAAGCAATAAAATAAGGCAATGGTCCTCCACATAACAAGATGAACAAAACTCCTCCCTACTTAACAATTCTCTCAATAAATAGTAAACTCCCCACTGAAGAAGAATGTGCTAGCTGACTAGTTAAAATGATACAAGCCAAGTATTTGAAGGTTTGAGGAAATACATCTAACATCCAAGGAAAAATCAAGACTCATGGTACCGGGTTGGAAAATAATATTTTAGGCTAATGTAAACCAAAAGAAAGTGGGAGTCACAATCCTTTTCACAGATGCAATTATCTTTAAAGCTATAAAAGTAATGAAAGACAAGAGAAACTATATACTGGTCACTGGAACAATACAACAAAAGGACATTTCAATCCTAAATATATGTGCATCCAACGTTAATGCCTCCAGATTTATAAAACAAATCCTATCTGATTTGAACAATAAGATATTCTACAACACTATAATTGGTGGAGACTTCAACACCCCACTCACATAACTGCACAAATCCTCCAAGCAAAAACTAAACAAAGAAACTATGGATGTAAAAACAACTCTAGATAAAATGGGCTTAAAAGACATAAAAAGAGGGCGGCACCTGTGGCTCAAGGAGTAAGGTGCCGGTCCCATATGCAGGAGGTGGCGGGTTCAAACCCAGCCCCGGCCAAAAACCACAAAAAAAAAAAAAAAGACATAAAAAGAGCATTTCACTCCTTTGCCATTGAATATTTGTTCTTCTAATCAGATCATGGATCATTTTTTTCATAATGAATGTAGATTATATTCTACAACACAAAGCAGACCTCAACAAATTTTTTTTATTATTAAATCATAACTGTGTACATTAGTGCAGTCAAGGGGTACAACGTGCTGGTTTCATATACAATCTGAAATATTTTCATCAAACTGTTTAACATAGCCTTCATGGCATTTTCTTGGTTATTGTATGAAGATGTTTGAATTCTGCATTAGTGGGTTTTGCCTGTACCCATTCTAAGATGCACCGTAGGTGTGACCCCACCAATTACACTCCCTTTGTTATATTGTGATTTTCGGTCTTCTGGGTATAAACCTAGTACATAAATTATAGGGTAGAATGGCATGTCTATTTTTAGATCTCTGAGTATTCTCCGAGCATCCTTCCAAATGGAACGTATTAGTGTACATTCCCACCAGCAATGTGGAAGTGTGCCCTTTTCTCCACATCCACGCCAACATCTCTGGTTTTGGGATTTTGTTAAGTAGGCTAATCTTACTGGAGTTAGGTGATATCTCAAAGTAGTTTTTATTTGCATTTCCCTGATGATTAAGGATGATGAGCATTTTTTTCATGTGTCTGAAGGCCATGCGCCTGTCTTCTTTAGAGAAGTTTCTCTTCAAGTCCTTTGCCCACCATGAGATGGGATCACTTGTTCTTTTTTTGCTAATATGTTTGAGTTCTCTGTGGATTCTTGTTATTAAACCTTTCTCGGAGGTATAGCCTGCAAATATTTTCTCCCATTCTGAGGGCTGTCTACTTGCTACACTTACTATGTTCTTGGCTGTGCTTTTTAGTTTGATCAGGTCCCAGTAGTATATTTTTGAAGCTGCTTCAATTGCCTGGGGAGTCCTCCTCATAAAATATTCACCCAAGTCGATTCCCTCAAGAGTTTTCCCTGCATTTTCTTCTAGCATTTTTATAGTTTCAGGTCTTAAGTTTAAATCTTTTATCCACTGAGAGTCTATCTTAGTTAATGGTGAAAGGTGTGGGTCCAGTTTCAGTCATCTACAGGTCGCCAGTCAGTTCACCCAACACCATTTGTTAAATAGGGAGTCTTTTCCCCACTGAATGTTTTTAATTGGCTAGTCAACGATCAAATAACAGTAAATAGCTGGATTTATCTCTTGGTTCTCTGTTCTGTTCCAGACATCTGCCTCTCTGTTTTTGTGCCAGTACCATGCTGTTTTGATCACTGTTGATTTATAGTATAGTCTCAGGTCTGGTAGCGTGATTCCTCCTGCTTTGTTTTTATTTCCTAGTAATGTCTTAGCTATTTGAGGTTTTTTCTGATTCCATATAAAACGAAGTATTATTTTTTCAAGATCTTTAAAATATGACAATGGAGCTTTAATAGGAATTGCATTAAAATTATATATTGCTTTGGGCACTATAGACATTTAAACAATGTTGATTCTTCCCAGCCATGAGCATGTTATGTTTTTCCATTTGTTAACATTTTCAGCTATTTCTTTTCTTAAAGTTTCAGAGTTCTATTTATAGAGATCTTTCAAGTCCTTTGTTAGGTATACTCCAAAATATTTCATCTTCGTTGGCACTACTGTGAAAGGAATAGCATCCTTGACTGTTTTTTTCAGCTTGGTTATTGTTGGTATAGATAAAGGCTACAGATTATGGGTGTTGATTTTGCAGCCTGAGACATTGCTGTATTCCTTGATCACTTCTCAAAGTTTTGTAGTAGAATCCCTGGTGTTTTACAGATATACAATCATATCATATGCGAAGAGTGAAAGTTTGATCTCTTCTGACCCTATGTGAATACCCTTGATTGCCTTTTCTTCCCTAATTGCAATGGCTAAAACTTCCATTACAATGTTAAAGAGCAATGGAGACAATGGCAACCTTGCCTGCTTCCTGATCTAAGCAGAAATGATTTCAATTAACTCAGTTCAATACGATATTGGCTGTGAGATTGCTGTAGATGGCCTCTATTAGTTTAAGAAATGTCCCTTCTATACCAATTTTCTTAAGTGTTCTGATCATGAAGGGATGCTGGATATTATCAAAAGCTTTTTCTGCATCAATTGAGAGAATCATGTGGTCTTTATTTTTTGGTTTGTTTATATGCTGAATTAAATTTATAGATTTACGTATATTGAACCAGCCTTGAGACCCTGAGATAAATCCTACTTGGTCATGGTGTATAATTTTTTTTTTGATGTGTTGTTGGACTCTGTTTGTTAGGATCTTATTGTATATTTTTGCATCAATATTCATTAGTGATATTGGTCTATAATTTTCTTTTCTTGTTGGGTCTTTCCCTGGTTTAGGGATCAAGGTGATGTTTGCTTCACAGAGTGTGTTGGGTAGTATACCTTCTTTTTCTATATTTTGGAAGAGGTTTACTAATATAGGCACTAGTTCTTCTTTAAAGGTTTGGTAGACGGAGGGAGGGTGATTGGTGGAATTACACCTGTGGTGCATCTTACAAGGGTATATGTGAAACTTAGTAAATGTAGAATATAAATGTCTTAACACAATAAAAAAATAATAATAATTTTTTTAAAAAAAGGTTTGGTAGAATTCTTATGTGAAGCCATCTGGTCCTGGGCTTTTCTTTTTAGGGAGCTTTTGTATAGTTGATGCTATTTCAGAACTTGATAAAGGCCTGTTCAACATTTCCACTTCATTCTGGCTAAGTCTTGGTAGGTGGCATGCTTCCAAGTATTGGTCAATTTCCTTCAGATTTTCATATTTCTGAGAGTAAAGTTTCTTGTAGTATTCATTAAGTATTTTTTTAATTTCTGAGGAGTCCGTTGTTATTTTGTCTTTACCACTTCTGATTGATGAAATTAGAGATTTTACTCTTTTTTTCCTGGTTAGGTTAGCCAAAGGTTTATCTATTTTATTGGCCTTTTCAAAAAACCAACTTTTTGATTTATTGATCTGTTGTATAATTCGTTTTCAATTCCACTTAATTCAGCTCTAATTTTGGTTATTTATTTTCTTCTTCAGGGTTTGGGGTTGGAATTCTTCCTTTTCCAGCTGCTTGAGATGTCCCATTAAGTTGTTAATGTCCTCTCTTTCCATTTTCTTTTTTTTTTTTTTATTGTTGGGGATTCATTGAGGGTACAATAAGCCAGGTTACACTGATTGCAATTGTTATCTTTCCATTTTCTTAAGGAAGGCTTGTAGTGCTATAAATTTCCCTCTTAGGACTGCCTTTGCAGTATCCCAGAGGTTCTGATAATTCGTGTCCTCATTGTTGTTTTGTTCCAAAAATTTGATAATTTCCTTCTTAATCTCATTTATGACCCATCTATCCTTCAGCATAAGGTTATTTAGCTTCCATGTTTTTGTATGAGTGTGCAGATTCCTGTTGTTATTGACTTCGACTTTTATTCCATGATGATCTGAGAAGATGCAAGGAATAATTTCTATTTTTTTAAATTTGCTGAGGTTAGACCTGTGACTTAGGATGTGACCAATTTTGGAGTATGGTCTATGGGCCAATGAGAAGAACGTATATTCAGTTTTGTTGAGATGAAATGCTCTGTAGATGTCTGTTAAATCCAGATGTTAAATGGTTATGTTTAAATCTAAAATTTCTTTGCCTAGCTTCTTTTTGGAGGATCTATCCAATACTGCTAAAGGGGTGTTAAAATCTTCAACTACTATTGTTAAAATCTCCGACTACTGTTATTGAGTTCAACTTTTATTCCATGATAGTCTGAGAAGATGCAAGGAATAATTTCTATTTTTTTTACATTTGCTGAGGTTAGATTTGTGGCCTAGGATGTGGTCGATTTTGGAGTATGGTTCCATGGGCTGATGAGAAGAATGTATACCATGTACCACAATTCATGTACCACATGGAATATTATGCAGCCTTAAAGAAAGATGGAGACTCTACCTCTTTCATGTTTACATGGATGGAGCTGGAACTTATTCTTCTTAGCAAAGTATCTCAAGAATGGAACAAAAAGTATCCAATGTACTCAGCCTTACTATGAAGCTCATTTATAGCTTTCATATTAAGGCTATAACCCAACTATAGTACAAGAATATGGGGAAAGGGTCAAGGGAGGGGGGAGGTTAGGGTAATGGGTGGGGCAACACCTATGGTGAATCTTAGAATGGGTACAGGCAAAACCTACTAAATGCAGAATACAAATGTCTATGTACAATAACTAAGAAAATGCCATGAAGGCTACGTTGAACAGTTTGATGAGAATATTTCAGATTGTATGCGAAACCAGCACATTGTACCCCTTGATTGCACTAATGTACACAGCTATGATTTAACAATTAAAAAAAAAAAGTTGACCTCTCATTTTCCTCCAGCTAAGGAAGAAACTAAAAAAATGGAACATAACAAAAAAAAAAAAAAATCTCTGACTACTATAGAACTGGAGGAAATAAAGTTGCTCGTGTCTGTTAGAGTTTTAATTTCAACCTTCTCCCTACAGATTTTTCTTTTCTTTTTTTCTTTTCTTTCTCCATTATTCTAGTTTAAATACAATTTCCTATTGCTGCCTTTTTCAATAATTAGAACTTCATTTTTGCTAGTGTTTCTACACCTATTATTTGGTTTTTCACCCAATTTTATCCTGAAAAGTTTTTTGCTTGCTTGTTTTGGTTTGATTTATAGCATTTTTGTCATTCCTCTCTATTTGGTGGGTGGGGTAGTGTGTCCAATCAGGCTAGCAAAGAGCTGCTGACCTCAAGGGAACTACCTAACCCGGCACCCCCAGAGGTTGGGTTGTTTTTTTTTACGGTTGTATCAAAGTACCCTACTGTACACCTATACTGTTCTGTCTCCCTCTTTCTATGCCTCTCTTCTTTTTGTCAATATTCCCTTTTACCCACCCCCTCTCCTTTCTCTATTTTCTTTTCTTTCTTTCCTTTTCTTTCTTCTATCCCTTCTTGCTCTTCAACCTTCTCATCCTTCTGGTCCTGTACCAAAAGGACTAATCAAAACCTTAGTCCACAGGCACAACAACTTAAAGAGCAAGAGGAAGTAAAAGGAAAATTATGGCAAGGAAACAGATAAAAGAAATCACTCATGAGGAAGAATCAGCAGAAAACTCCTGGCAACATAAAGAACCAGTCCAGAGCAACCCTGCCAAGGGACCACGAGGTAGCTACTGCAGAGGATTCCACCTATAAAAAAATGTTAGGAATGACAGAAAGGGAATTTAGAATACACATAATGAAAACAATGAAGGAAATGATGGAAACGATGAAGGAAACTGCTGATAAAGTGGAAAATAACCAAAAGGAAATCCAAAAACAGAATCAAATAAGAGATGAACGATATGAAGAATATAAAAAGGATATAGCAGAGCTGAAGGAACTGAAGCAGTCAATTAGAGAACTTAAAGATGCAATAGAAAGTATCAGCAACAGTTTAGACCATGAGAAGAAAGAATTCCAGAGGTAGAGGACAAAGCTCTTGAGATAACTCAGATAGTTAAAGAGGCAGAAAAGAAGAGAAAGAAAGCAGAACATTCACTGACAGAATTATGGGACTTTATGAAGCGTTCCAACGTACAAGTTATAGGAATCCCAGAGGGGAAGAAGAATGCCCCAGAGGAATGAAAGCCATACTAGAGAATATTATAAATGAAAATTTCCCAAATATCACCAAAAATTATGACACACTCCTTTCAAAGAGATATCGGACCCCAGGTCGCCTCAATTCTAACTGAGCTTCTGAGGTTCATCACATTGTGATGAACCTATCCAAAGTCAAGAGAAAAGAAAAGATTCTGTAAGCTGCCAGAACTAAGGGCCAGTTGACCTACAGGGGCAAATCTATCAGAGGGACTGCAGACTTCTCTAATGAAACTTTCCAAGCAAGAAGACAATGGTCTACTACCTTTAATCTACTTAAACAGAACAATTTCCAGCCCAGAATTCTATATCCTGCTAAGCAAAGCTTTCAAATTGATGGAGAAATTAAATCATTCACTGATATGCAAACATTGAGGAAATTCTCCACAACAAGACCACCTCTACAGGAAATACTTCAACCTGTTCTAAATACTGACCATCACAATAGATCAGCAGCAAAGTAAGAACTCAGAAATTAAAGGACAGAACTTAACTTCCACACTGATGCAAAAGATAAAACTAAGCAATGGACTCTCACAAAATAAAATGAATACAATACTACCACACTTATCAATTATCTCAATAAATGTTAATGGCTTGAATTCCCCAGTGAAGAGACATAGATTGGCTGACTGGAGTAAAAAACACAAGCCATCCATTTGCTGTCTGCAGGAAACACACCTGACTTCAAAAGACAAAATTCTGAGTCAAGGGTTGGAAGAAAATTTTTCAGGCAAATGGAATTCAGAAGAAAAGAGGAGTTGCAATCTTATTTTCAGATACATGTGGATTTAAAGCAACTAAAGTCAAAAAAGACAAAGATGGTCACTTTATCTTGCTCAAGGGAAAAATACAACAAGAAGACATTTCAATTCTAAATATTTATGTACCCAATTTAAATGCTCCCAGATTCTTGAAACAGACCTTACTCAGTCTGGGCAATATGATATCCTATAATACCATAATAACAGGGGACTTTAACACTCCTCTTACAGAGCTGGACAGATCCTCTAAACAGAAATTAAACAAAGATATAAGAGATTTAAATGAGACCCTAGAACAACTGTGCTTGATAGATGCCTATAGAACACTCCATCCCAAAGATAAAGAATATACATTCTTCTCATCACCCCATGGAACATTCTCCAAAATTGATCATATCCTGGGACACAAAACAAACCTCAACAGAATCAAAAGAATTGAAATTTTACCTTGTATCTTCTCAGACCATAAGGCACTAAAGGTGGAAATCAACTCTAACAAAACGTTCAACTCCACACAAAGGCATGGAAATTAAACAACCTTCTGTTGAATGACAGATGGGTTCAGGAAGAAATAAAACAGGAAATCATTAACTTCTTTGAGCATAACAACAATGAAGACACAAGGTACCAAAACTTGTGGGATACTGCAAAAGCAGTTTTGAGAGGAAAATTTATCACTTTAGATGCCTACATTCAAAAAACAGAAAGAGAGCGCATCAACAAACTCACAAGTCATCTGACAGAATTGGAAAAAGAAGAACAATCTAAGCCTAAACCCAGTAGAAGAAAAGAAATATCCAAAATCAAATCAGAGATCAATGAAATTGAAAACAAAAGAATCATTCAGAAAATTAATGAAACAAGGAGTTGGTTTTTTGAAAAAATAAATAAAACAGATAAACCATTGGCCAGACTAATGAGAAATAGAAAAGCAAAATCTCTAGTAACCTCAATCAGAAATGATAAAGGGGAAATAACAACTGATCCCACAGATACAAGAGATCATCTCTGAATACTACCAGAAACTCTATGCCCAGAAATTTGACAATGTGAAGGAAATGGATCAATATTTGGAATCACACCCTCTCCCTAGACTTAGCCAGGAAGAAATAGAGCTCCTGAACAGACCAATTTCAAGCATGGAGATAAAAGAAACAATAAAAAATCTTCCAACCAAAATATGCCCTGGTCCAGATGGCTTCACACCAGAATTCTATCAAACCTTCAAAGAACAGCTTATTCCTGCACTGCAGAAATTATTCCAAAAAATTGAGGAGGAAGAAATCTTCCCCAACACGTTCTATGAAGCAAACATCACCCTGATACCAAAACCAGGAAAAGACTCAACTAAAAAGGAGAATTTCAGACCAATTTCACTCATGAATATAGATGCAAAAATTCTCAACAAAATCCTAGCCAATAAATTACAGCTTATCATCAAAAAAGTCATACCTCATGGTCAAGTAGGTTTCCTCCCAGGGATGCAAGGCTGGTTTAACATACGCAAGTTTATAAACATTATCCACCATATTAACAGAGGCAACAATAAAGACTATATGATCCTCTCAATAGATGCAGAAAAAGCATTAAATAAAATCCAGCATCCTTTTCTAATTAGAACACTGAAGAGTATAGGCAACACATTTCTAAAACTGATTGAAGCTATCTATGACAAACCCACAGCCAATATTTTACTGAATGGAGTAAAACTGAAAGCTTTTCCTCTTAGAACTGGAACCAGACAAGGTTGTCCTCTGTCACCTTTACTATTCAACATAGTGCTGGAAGTTCTAGCCAATACAATTAGGCAAGACAAGGAAATAAAGGGAATCCAAATGGGAGCAGAAGAGGCCAAACTCTCCCTCTTTGCTGATGACATGATCTCATACTTAGAGAATCCCAAAGACTCAACCACAAGACTCCTGGAAGTTATCAAAAAAATACAGTAATGACTTAGGATATAAAATCAATGTCCATGACTCAATGTATATGCCAATAACAGTCAAGATGAGAAGCTAATTAAAAACACAACTCCCTTCACCATAGTTTCAAAGAAAATGAAATACCTAGGAATATACCTAATGAAGGAGGTGAAGTACCTCTATAAAGAAAATTATGAAATGCTCAGAAAGGAAATAGCAGAGGATATTAACAAATGAAAGAGCATACCATGCTCATGGCTGGGAAGAATCAACATTGTTAAAATGTCTATACTTCCCCAAACAATCTACCTATTCAATGCCATTCCATTCAAGATTTGGAGAAAATGATTCTGCATTTTGTATGGAACCAGAAAAAAACCCATATAGCTAAGGCAGTTCTTAGTAATAAAAATAAAGCTGGGGGTATCAGCATACCAGATTTTAGTCTGTACTACAAAGCCATAGTGGTCAAGACAGCATGGTACTGGCACAAAACAGAGACATAGACTCTTGGAATTGAATAGAAAACCAGGAAATGAAACTAACATCTTACATCCACCTAATCTTTGATAAACCAAACAAGAACATACCTTGGGGGAAAGACTCCCTATTCAATAAATGGTGTTGGGAGAATGGATATCCACTTGTAAAAGACTGAAACTGGACCCACACCTTTCCCCACTCACAAAAATTGATTCAAGATGGATAAAGGACTTAAATTTAAGGCATGAAACAATAAAAATCCTCCAAGAAAACATAGGAAAAACACTGGAAGATATTGGCCTGGGGAAAGACTTCATGAAGAACACTGCCTTGGCAATCGCAACAGCAACAAAAATAAACACATGGGACTTCGTTAAACTGAAAAGCTTCTGTACAGCTAAGGAGACAACAACCAAAGCAAATAGACAACCTACATAATGGGAAAAGATATTTGCATATTTCGAATCAGACAAAAGCTTGATAACTAGGATCATAGAGAACTCAAATTAATCCACATGAAAAAAGCCAACAATCCCATATATCAATGGGCAAGAGACATGAATAGAACCTTCTCTAAAGAAGACAGATGAATGGCTAGCAAACATATGAAAAAATTGTTCATCATCCATATCTATTAGAGAAATGCAAATCAAAACCACCCTGAGATACCATCTAACCCCAGCGAGAATGGCCCGTATCACAAAATCTCAAAACTGCAGATGCTGGCATGGATGTGAGAGAAGGGAACACTTTTACACTGCTGGTGGGACTGCAAACTGGGTACAACCTTTTTGGAAGGAAGTATGAAGAAACCTCAAAGCACTCAAGCTAGACCTCCCATTCGATCCTGCAATCCCATTACTGGGCATCTACCCAGAAGGAAAAAAAATCCTTTTATCATAAGGACACTTCCACTAGACTGTTTATTGCAGCTCAATTTACAATCTCCAAAATGTGAAAACAGCCTAAATGCCCACCAACCCAGGAATGGATTAGCAAGCTGTGGTATATGTATACCATGGAATACTATTCAGCCATTAAAAAAAATGGAGACTTTACATCCTTCGTATTAACCTGGATGGAAGTGGAAGACATTATTCTTAGTAAAGTATCACAAGAATGGAGAAGCATGAATCCTATGTACTCAATTTTGATATGAGGACAATTAAGGTCACAGTGGGGGTGGGGGTGGGGGAAGGGGAGAGTAGAGAGAGAAAGAAGGAGGGAGGGGTGGGGAAAGGAAGAGCAGAGAGAGGAAAGGAGGGAGGGGGTGGGGTCTTGGTGTGTGACACACCTTTTGGGGGCAAGACACGATTGCAAGAGGGACTTTGCCTAACAATTGCAATCAGTGTAACCTGGCTTATTGTACCCTCAATGAATCCCCAACAATAAAAAAAAAAAAAAAGATGGAGACTTTATGTTGTTTGTATTAACCTGGATGGAGAACATTCTCCTTAGGAAAGTATCACAAGAATGGGAAAGCAAGTGTCCAATGTACTCAATAATAATATGAAACCAATAGATAACTACAACCCACATGAGAGAAAAATACAATTAAATTCAAGTGGCAGGAGGAGGGGGAGGGAGAGAAAAAAGAGGAAGAGGGAGGGGATTGCTAAGCTCTCACCTAATCAGCATAATATTAGGGTACCCAGCACAACCCCTGGGTGCTCAACTACAACTTGGACTTTACCTACCAAATGCCAATAATGTAACCTAATCATTTGTACTCTCATATTTCTCTGAAATTAAAAAAAAAAAAAAATCCATGAGGGACTTTACCTAACAAATGCAATCAGTGTAACCTGGTTTCTTGTACCCTCAATGAATCCCCAACAATTAAAAAATAAATAAATAGGAGGCAGCGCCTGTGGCTCAAGGAGTAGGGTGCTGGCCCCATATACCAGAGGTGGTGGGTTCAAACCCAGCCCCGGCCAAAAACTGAAAAAAAAAAATAATAATAATAATCAAAAAAATAAATAAATAAATGTTAAAAAAAATCCATGGGTGGCACCTGTGGCTCAGTGGGTAGGGCGCCAGCCCCATATACCAAGGATGGCGGGTTCAAACCCAGCCCCAGCCATCTAAAAAACAGCAGCGGCAAACTGCAACAAAAATAGCCAAGCATTGTGGTGGGTGCCTGTAGTCCCAGCTACTCAGAAGGCTTAGGCAAGAGAATCCCTTAAGGCCAAGAGTTGGAGGTTGCTGTGAGCTGTGATGCCATGGCACTCTACCGAAGGCAACAAAATGAAACTCTTGTCTCAAAAAAATATATCCATTCAAGAAGTTTAAAAAAGTTAAAAGAATCTAATTCAAGTGACATTTTTTTTAAATGATGAATGGCTTAATTTGGCTGTAGCATGAGCCATAGAATGAAAATATAAGAGGTATAATTTTGAATATTTACAACAAACAAAAACAAAATAATGAAATATAGGGAAGAAGAATTTTATTTGTGCTGAAGAACTTACATTTTATAAGAGAAATCAATTGATTCACTTGTTTCTTAAAATGAAATATAAGTTTACTATTCAGAGCTGATCATAATTGAAGGAACAAGAGTGGAAAGTGTGGTGAATGGTGACCTCTGGAGCATGGGACTCAGGGAGATTTTCAGATTGCATACAGTTTTCTGTCATTTGGGGGCAAAATGTATACCTATGAATGCATTACTGTTATGATAAAGAAAACACAAAACAGTGGGGTAGGCCATGGTGAGCTTTGAATGACCCTAGGATACAGTGTATCTATTAGTGATAAAGCTTCATAATATAAGCTCATATTGCTTCTGGTTGATACTCAGGCTCACAATTGCCAGTTAATGATCCGGAATATCAATTACTTAACATAGGTGAATGTGAACAAGAAAGGAAAGGATGAGAGAGGCTGACAGGAGAGAGGAAATGGGACAGAGTCCAAGAAACATCTTATCTTCAACAGCTGTGGTCTCTGATTTGCCCACAGTCCCTGAACAGGAAATTACAGACCTGTCTGCATCTTGAAAAGCCTGGCTTGTCACTGGTTTTCACCATTGCTCCCATTGGCATCTTCCAAAGTAAAGGACTAACAAAAGGTTCTCTGAACTCACTGAATTCCAGAAAAACTCTCACATTTACCAGGTGCAGTTCTCCACCTCCAGAAAGAAGAAAGAAGAAAAGGTAGGTGCTTATATCAAGAACTGTCTTCTTTCCAAAGGTTTTAGCTCTAAATTCACATCTTTGTGTTTCCACGTTGGGGCTGCTACAAGCAGGGAGTCATGGAGGTCCCTATGCTTGGATCTTCCTATAAGTGGGTTTCACATCCAGAGATTCAACCAATAATGGATTCAAAATATTTATTTAATTGATATGAGGACAATTAATGACAATTAAGGTCACGAGGGGGGAGGAAAAGCGGAGAGAGGGAAGGAGGGAGGGGGTGGGGCCTTGGTGTGTGCCACACCTTCTGGGGGCAAGACATAATTGCAAGGGGGACTTTACCTAACAAATGCAATCAGTGTAACCTGGCTTATTGTACCCTCAATGAATCCCCAACAATAAAAAATAAATAAATAAATAATACATTTATTTTTGTTTCTTATTGTTATTCTCTAAACAATACAATGTAATCTTGAAATGATTTAAAGTATACACAATGATATATGTAAGATTTCTGCCAACACTATGCCATTTTATGTAAGGAAATTGATCATCTACAGATTTTGGTGTGCATAGGGGTCCTGGAACAAACTGATAACTGGGGATGAATGTATTTGAGACCTGAGTTAGAGGTTTCAAAGCATCATATGTTAGGAACAAAAAATTGATGTTCCCCAATCCCTAAGAGAGATATCTTCATCCATTCTAGAATGACGGAGGAGGAAGAAGGGGAGGGAAGGCTATGCCTCTTCTCTTAACCACAAGTGCCAGGACTTGGTTCCATCACTTCCTCTCACCTCCCACTGGCCAGCACCTAGTCACATGGTGTCACCCAACATCAGAGAAGACTGGGATGGAGGTCCTTTTGCTGCTTTAAACTCTCAGAATTTTTATGTGACAGAAGAAGAGAATGGACACTAAAAGAAACTACCTTTCTCTACAGCCCCTGATCACCTCTCAGATTCTGTGCTCATGTGAAGATTTTTTGGAAGCTCCTCAGAAATACCAAAAGGTGGGGCAGGGAACAGTGAGGAGGCGGGGAGATCAGGACTGGCACTGATTCTGCTCTTCATGGTGTGAGCTCAGGAAAATCCTTTACCTTTAAGAATCAGCTGCTTCCTATGTTAAGTGAGGATATTACAATAGATGGCATTTAAGGAACAAATGCTAAATGTTAGTGATACAATAGTGAACAAAAAGAGACATGGTTTACTCCTCAAGGAGCTTTACGTTTGATAAAGAAGACAAATATATCACACTTTAAGTATAAAAGTGCATATTGTGAAGCACCCTGAGTGGGGATGACAGAGGTTCTGATCGTCCTCCCATTTTATTTCCTTTTCTGGCCAACCAAAGCTGTGGGAGATTTGTTCTCTAAAAGAGTTCATGATGTATGCATTCAGCCCTGGTGTCTCTCTGCACCCCAGCAAAAGGATGCATCTCCTTCCCACTTGAATTTCTCCCACCCCTGTGAGTCCTCTAGATGTCAGAGCAAAGGCTGCCACTGTGAGGCAGGAAAGGTCGCCTGAATTCCAGTATCTGCTTCTGATTAGCTTAGCCTCTCCCGCTTTGTTTCCTATTTGATGGGGCTTCTCATTCTCTATCTGGAGATTGCTTAGGTTCATTTTTGTTTGTTTTTTCAGCTCATAGTGTTGACAGCTAACCTGGATTTGACTGGGCAATTACTATTCTCACTTCCCCCTCAATATGTATAATGAACACGCAGTGTTGGTCAGTTCAACAGGCTGGTCAAAAAGGTGGGCACTGAGACAGCCCTGCTGGGTTCAAATCCACATTGTATGAAGCAGGGACAAATAGCACATTTTTTAACTAATTCCATCCCCTGTGATAATGAGAATAACACTAATTCTTAATAGGATTGAGAAAGGATTAAAAGAGACAAAACCTAACAAACTCTCAACCAGCTGCTGTTATTCAGCTGGTCCTCTCTAGTTAGTTGAATTCTGGATGAGACTCTTTCTTTACAATCCAGGGCTTGCACTTTTTCCACATTCCCTTACAGACTGCTAACACAAAAGTTTTCATCAATAAAGGACACTCTACCTAGCATCTCCTGGGAGAGTGAATACAGGAGATTTATATTGTACACACCCAACACACCACTTAGTAATTCTCCTCTGATGTTTTCATACTTCAAATCCCTCCTTTAGTGGCACTCAGACTTCACCCTCACTGACTCCTTCCTCCTCAGTACTGCTGAGCAATTCAGTGCAGACCCACACCCCACACACACACTGCAGACCAAAGCATTTCCAGGTGCTCGGCAAAGCCACACTGAGTCCTGTCTTTAAAGGCACATCTGGGGTCAACTTCAGACATTTGGGCACACATATAATTCGTCCTAACACATAAATACCTTTCCACAAAAAGAATTCTGATGAGTGAAATTTTCTTCATCTCATTATATATGTGTGTTCTAATGCTTTTAATTGTATTTCACTTTTATTTTACATTTAACTCTAATATACTTCTACCGTTAGGCTCCTCATTCACACATTCATTCATTCATTAAATAAGTATTTATTGCAAACACAGTGCACTACACACACAGCTAGGTACTTGGGATATGAAAGGTGCTCCTGTACTCAGCGGCTTACACATAAGCCTTTTCTTTCCCACAAGACCCAAATTTCCTCATACCTGTGCTAGCAACAGGTTACATTCCTCTCACATTCCATATGCACGATCTGCTTTCTTATCAATGTCTTATCTTGTCACTCTTAGACATGGGGACAAAATTTCTGTCCCAGGACAGTGTAATGCTTGGGTCCATAGCACTAGCTCACTGAGTAGAGGTATTTCAATCATAGAATATTCCCATGTCCATAGAGAACCTATGTTGCAATAGAGAGAGACCAGGGATTAGAGTCAGTAGAAACTAAGTTTGACTCCAGGTTTGAGGACATCTCACCTTTCAGCTGGTTATTCATTCCCTGTGTACCTGGGTTTGCCTTGTCTATAAAATGGTCACAGTAATTCACACATTGCACGTTGGTCCTGACAGTCAGAAATCATACAATTGTTGCTTATGTCTTGTGTTCCCAGAGGCACTGGTGGAGCATGGATCCAACTATCCCAGCCAGGAGCATGGAACTCACACCAACAAAAGAAAGTTATGTCATACATTGTCTACCTTGTGACTCAGAGTCTGATCCTTGCCTAGCTGACCCTCATTATTTCACTGGTTGGGCTGACTGGAAATGCAGTTGTTTTCTGACTCCTGGGCTTCCACATGCCCATTTACATGCCTTCTCCACTTACATCCTCAACGTGGTGAGGCCAACTTCCTCTTTCTCTTCATCCACATGATAATTTCCCTGATGGAACTCTAAAGCATCTCCAGTTTAATCTCCAACATACTAAGCCCACTCTTCATCTTTCCCTACCTTGCAGGCCTGAGCATACTGAGCACCATTAGCACTGAGCACTGCCTGTCAGTCCTGTGGCCCATGTGGTACCACTGCCACCACCCCAGACACACATCAGCTGTTGTGTGTGCCCTGCTATGGACCCTGTCTGTGCTCTTTAGCACCCTGGTACCTATACAATTGTCAGTATTGAATGATTACCATAATTGATGTCACACATTTTACTTTATCATAGTGCCCAACTGATGGTTTTATTTGTGTTTCTCTCTGGCTCCAGCCTGGCCCTGCTCACCAGATTCCAATGTGGTTCCCAACAGATGCAGATGACCAGACTGCATGTGACCATCCTGCTCATAGTGCTGCTCTTCCTTCTCTGCGGGCTGCCCTGGGGCATTTACTAGACCCTCCACGTATGAATTCTTAATTATATTAAAGTCTTGGTTTGTCATATTCATCTAGTTTTACTTGTCTTGACTTCCGTCAACAGCAGCGCCAACCCCATCATTTACTTCTTCATTGGGTCCTCTAGGCAGCAGCAGCAAGAACAGCCACAGAGACTCAAATAGGTTCTCCAGAGGGCTCTGCAGGATGCTCCTGAGGTGGATAAATGAGGAGGCAGCCTTGCTCAGGAAACCCTGAAGCTGTCAGAAGGCAGATAGGTGCAGTGAAAAAGAGCCTCTGCTCTGGTCAGTCAGATGTAACTTTGAGAGTCAACACAGCCCTGCCACACTTGACAATTAACAAGCATTTTTCTCAACCTTATGCCAGTGAAATGCCTCAGTGAGTCCCAAATTTTTTTAAACAGATTAATTTGAACCTGACTTTTCTACTTCTACTCAGAGAAAGAATATGAAAGTAGATTGTCTCCATCCTTCTTGACATTACCAATAATTTTCTCATGTTATCTTCCCCTGAATCTTTCTTACTGAAAATGTTTTCTTTGTGGGTTTTATTGAAAATGAAAACTATCTTGTACAAAACCATAAAACTCTTTTTCCTACCTGACAGTATCAGAAAAGATTTCTTATTTCTCTCTCAGAATATGTTCCCCTGAAAATAATGTTCATTCCGTGACTGATGCAGCAATGCTGCAGGTGGGAAGCTGGGTTCTAAATGAGTGAGGTCTACTAGCTCTCTATCTAGTTGAGTTCTCCGGTATTAGGGAAAATAACGTCCTTAGAGTCAGACTCTCTGTCATCATAAACACAGTCTAGGAAATTGTTTTTATGACGTATCCTTTGTCCATGGCATGTCATTTGTCTGTGGGTGTCATTTGTCCATGGCATGGCAAGAAGTTGGCCTTGGTTTCTACTTAAAAGTATGGCCCTTTGCCCTTGAAAACTGATGATTGGTTATGTAGCTCTTCCTGGATCTGAGGACCAGTATATGCACCATCATTTCCAGCTTGGCCAATGGCAACCTCAGTATTGATTTCAAAGTGGAATTTACCTTGAAAATCATTTATTAACATGTGTTAGCTTAAAGATCCCTTTATTTGTGATAGAACTCTGTATACTTCCAATTTTTGTACAGTTTTTGTACAAATTTCTTTGGCTATAACTTTTAATTAGCTTCAAGGCTGATCTCCATGGGAAGCAGAATTGAAATCATTTAACCTTTCAATGATAACACCAATTACAGTATATTGATAACTGATTATAATTTGGGATTAGTAAAGAATTGTGGGGCGGTGCCTGTGGCTCAGTCAGTAAGGCGCCGGCCCCATATACCGAGGGTGGCGGGTTCAAACACGGCCCCGGCCAAACTGCAACCAAAAAATAGCCGGGCATTGTGGCGGGCGCCTGTAGTCCCAGCTACTCGGGAGGCTGAGGCAAGAGAATCGCTTAAGCCCAGGAGTTGGAGGTTGCTGTGAGCTGTGTGATGCCACAGCACTTTACCAAGGGCCATAAAGTGAGACTCTGTCTCTACAAAAAAAAAAAAAAAGAATTGTGAAACATGTCAAAACATAAATGAACCTTGAGAATATTATGCTAGTGAAATAAGCCAGACCCAAGAGAATAACATTATAAGAGCAACCCTTACAAGATATCCAAATGGCAACAACTGATGGATACAGAAAATAGCCTACCAGTTTCCACGATGAGTATAGGGGAATGTATACTCATTGTTTAATGGACAGAGAATTTCTGTGTGAAATAATGAAAAGTTCTTAAAACAGATAATGACAAGGCTTACGTTTAATTGTGAATATATTTAATGCCATTGAATTATATACTTAAAATGATTAAAGTAGTAAAATGGATGTGGTGTAAATTTTGCCACAATTTTCAAAAATTATTAAGAAAACTAGGGTGAAGGTAGAGTTGAGGACTAATGTGTTCCAATGGTTTCTCTGCCCACACAGAACTCAATCAGACAGAGAGACCCCTCCAGGACATGTTGTGACAATACAGCAGGCTCTGTGCCTCTCACAGGCCATAAAGTTGCCCCTCACACTGACCTTCTGGGAGGGGAGATGACAAATTAACCAAATATCCAGGAGACATTACAGGGTAGCTATGAGATGACGAAGTCTATGGTTTTCAGGTTTTCCAATCAAATTTCTTGATCACTTTTATAACGCAGTCAGTATATAGAACTCAGTTTCCTTGAGTCCAACTCTTCCAGGTCCAGGACTCTACTGATTTTGTGTACCTACACCCTTTATTTCAAATGCCTTGGTACAATACAACTGTACATGAGGGCTTCCTACAGGGAGGAGGAGGAGGCAGAAATACCGCGCTTGCAGCCTGTGTACCAGGTAAGGAAATTTATGTGATGTCATCAGTCAGACGAAGGGTCATTATAAGAGTCAGCTTGGTGAGTCTATTATATCATCAGTTGTACAGTTTTGGCTGAGATTTTCTCCACCATGAGGAGCCCTGTACAGAAATTTCACCTGGGAACTAGTTATTTTGATGTCAGGGACAGTACTTTCCATGGTGCCTGTGAGAAAACTTAGAGCTTGTAAGACTCTAAGTTTAGAAGAGAGAGAGAGACTTAGACTTAGCCCCTGAAGCCCAAGCAGAACTCACTTGGGCCAAAACCTTCCTCTGTTATACTACTTAGGGCATTGTACCTTAATGATTTGTCCCCCTCTCTCCCTCGTCCACCACACAAAGGTATTTAAGAACAGAGAACATGTCTTTGAATCCCTAGTGCATGGGACTAGGAAGCACAGAGTTTTCCAGCATGTTGAAAAGAATGGCTCAGAGACCAATTTTCTCTGTAGCTCTTGCAGGCTCCTCCCACTCAAGAGAACAGTCAGTGTTCTCTGGGGTTGGTCACTCTGACAGAAGGCTTCTCCCTTTCATTGTAGCTGTGCTCAACTTGGAAGAATGGAGAAGAAGCCAGAGTCTCCCCAGGGGCTGCCTCTTTTCAAGGCCAGTAATGGATTTTCCTTTTAGCTGCATGGTGCAGAGGGCACACAGAATATCAGGAATGTCTACCAGGAAGAGAGAAAGAATTTGAAAGTCCCTCAGGGCACCTTTTGAGAGCTGTCATTGATGACTGCATGGACTCAAAAAACATTTCAAGCTACTTAAACAGGTACTGTGGTAATTCACTGTAAAAGTAAATACTTTTTAAATAAATCACTGGTTAATAGACTCTATCTATATAACTAATCCTGTCCATTCCATCTATAAAACATTTGGAATGATGCCCTAACAGTCATCACTGACTCTCTAGTACACCTGGGCACAAAAGCATCAAGTCATCAGCTTCACAGAGAAAATTTGGTTCTATTTCTTGTCCTGTTTATACCAGTTATATTTGACAATGTAATTACCTAATTGGTCAAAATACAACATGAATCATGAGTATGAAAGGAGCATGGTGGTTTCAATGAAAACTGTGGTTAAGGATTAAAGGGGAAATAAAAGCAAATTCAAAGTGATTGTTATTGAATTAGGTGTGAATATCCCAAGTACACAAGATTTACAAAAATAAACAAAATACAAAAATATCCTCGAGCACAATGTTATACATTTGACACTAAGATCTCCACTTAAATAAATCCAAACGGAAAATCAAGAAAATGCTTAATCCAGACAGCCCTCAGAATAGGAGAAAATATTTGTAGGTTATACCTCCGATAAAGGTTTAATAACAAGAATCCACAGAGAACTCAAACGTTTTAGCAAGAAAAGAACAAGCGATCCCATCTCAGGGTGGGCAAAGGACTTGAAGAGAAACTTCTCTAAAGAAGACAGACGCATGATCTACAAACACATGAAAAAAAGCTCACCATTCTTAATCATCAGAGAAATGCAAATCAAAACTACTTTGAGATATCACCTAACCCCAGTAAAAGTATCCCATATAACAAAATCCCAAAACCAGAGATGTTGGCGTGGATGTGGAGAAAAGAGCACACTTCTACACTGCTAGTGGGAATGCACACCAATGCATTCCTTTTGGAAGGATGTTTGGAGAATACTTAGAAATCTAAAAATAGACCTGCCATTCGATCCTATAATTCCTTTACTAGGTATATACCCAGAAGACCAAAAATCATAATATAACAAAGACATCTATACCAGAATGTTTATTGCAGCCCAATTCATAATTGCTAAGTCATGGAAGAAGCTCAAGTGCCCATCGACCCATGAATGGACTAGCAAATTGTGGTACATGTATACCATGGAATATTATGCAGCCTTAAAGAAAGATGGAGACTTTACCTCTCTCATGTTTACATGGATGGAGCTGGAACATAGTCTTCTTAGCAAAGTATCTTAAGAATTGAAGAAAAAGTATCCAATGTACTCAGCCCTACTGGTCTAATTTATAGCTTTCATATGAAGGCTATAACCCAACTATAGCACAAGACTATGGAGAAAGGGCCAAGGGAGTGGAAGGGAGGGGAGAGGTTATGGTGAAGGGAGGGTAATGGGTGGAGCCACACCTACGGTGCATCTTAGAATGGGTACAGGCGAAACCTACTAAATGCAGAATACAAATGTCTACATACAATAACTAAGAAAATGCCATGAAGGCTACGTTGAACAGTTTGATGAGAATATTTCAGATTGTATATGAAACCAGCATATTGTACTCCTTGATTGCACTAATGTACACAGCTATGATTTAACAATAAAAAAATTAAAAATAGGGAGGCGCCTCTGGCTCAAAGAGGTAGGGTGCCGGCCCCATATGCCGAAGGTGGTGGGTTCAAACCCAGCCTCAGCCAGAAACTGCAAAAAAAAAAAAAAAAAAATTAAAAGAAAAGAAAATGCTTAATCAATATGCTTTCTGCAAGACAGAGTCGAATCCTATTGAGTGGATTCCACTTAAAGGAAAGTCCTTCACTCTAGATCAATTATTTGAATGAATTCTAGCAAACCTGAAATATATACTACAAATACGTCATTTTTTATAATGGCCAAGTAACAAAACTTTGAAATTACTATATCCAATTACAGTTGTGAATATATCTGTAAGGGAGATTTTCATGTCCATGTCACTCACTCATTCTTCAGCTTGTTGAGTATCTTACATCAGCCCACATACCAGACACTGGAGAGTAAAAGACAACATTGCCACCTTCACAGAGTTCACATCTGCAAAAAGAAGCCTAGTACAGGAAAGACCAGCCTACAATGTGGAAGTTAGGTTTGTGACTCCAGGGTGCTCAAGGAAGCATCTAAAAATTCTAACTTGCCTTGTTTTCATCCTGAAAAAAACACTCTCACACACAAGCACCCAGGTGAGGCATGGCAGTATGATTCCAAGAAATAAGAGAAGGTTCACCAGGTGGCTCCTCATGGTAGACAACAACCTCAGCAAAAGTTCTACAACTGGTAAAATCACAAGAAAATTATACTGATTCTTATAAAAGTCCTGAGTCTAGAGATTACTGTGATACCAATGCACAATTCTTAAAAACATTCTTCAAAGAGAGTTCCTGCAGGTATTTAGGCCACTGGAATTGTGCCACCACCTACTCTCATTATGCTGTATTCCAGCAGAGGAAGTCCTCACCCACAGCCAAGCCCAAGTCACCATCCAGAAATCCTGGGATATGTAGGCAGGCAGAATCTTTAGGGGCTTTATTAGGAAGACGCTAGACCTCGATCAGTGAACCTGGATTCTCAATCTGATGACATGGTTAGCACAGATCACATGCCCATTCTCAGCAACTCAAACAGATAGTTGAGCAAAAATGTCATTCTATAACCTCACTATCTGTTTTCAGAATATGGTGGTAAGTTTTGACTTTACCATGGACGTGGACTAAAGATAACTCTGGTTGTGATTCAAGGAACTTGAGAAGTTTATGTCTCCACACAGTGACTATATCCATGATAAGCACATACTCCCCTCATCTATGTGGCAGGTAATTGGGTTTTAAAGATATTGCTCTGATGCTCCTTGGAATGATTGTATGATATATATTGGACACCAACATTGTCCAGTCATCAATAGTGGCTATAAATATAGATGGGATCTAGCTGCTATTCTCTAAAAAGTTCAGTAGAGTGTGGAGGAATAGATCTTCTTACACACGCCTATCACATGAGTCTACTTGTTCTGAATCCTTCCAGGATGCAAAGACAGAGATGGAGAAGAAAGAGGGAGACTATCTCTCTAGTAAGCATGTATATTGATGTAAATAGATCAGGTGATGCTTCTTGAAATATTTCATATTGAACTGAAGAATCTCAAATTTACTAAGCATGTAACCTCTGCCACTTTTTACAGTTATATAAATTTTGAATTACCAAGGAAAGGCAAAAATGATCTTGATAGATGGAAATGTTAGATCATTTATAGGGGTATTGTTAATAAGAACATAGTGTCCTTTAGGAAATGGTGATAATATGTGAATGAGTTTCATTCTTTGTGCTATCTAACATATTGGTCATGGTTGCAAAATGTCTCTTAACAAGTATTATATAACTGGAGTTCTCTGAAAATAAGCAGTGTCTGTTGTGGCTTTGAAGTGATAAGAAGTCAAGTATAACTGAAGGGGCTCATACAAGTTTTGCAAAGTAAGTTGAAGTCAGCCCTGATCTCCAGACCCTCCTCCTACAGATATGTCCCACACTCCAGGATTGGAATATATGGGTTAAAAACAACAGGGAGGGGAAAAAAAAAAAAAACAGGGAAGGAAGGGAAGCAAGATGGCCAACTGGAACCAGCTTTCCACAGAGGCTCCCATCCAGAAGGAGAGTTGAAGGACAGAAGTTTATCAAGTAAGCTGATGGTTTGGAGCTGAGACTAGAAAGGAGGTTGAAGAATGCACATCAACCCTGCTGAGGTGAGCTGCAACCCCAAGGATACATACAATAGATACAAAATCCATCACCAAGTGGATGGAGTCCCCTCTCCCATGAGAATGGCTTGCAGTATACTTTCTTTTTTTTTTTTTTTTTTTTTTTTTTTCAGTTTTTGGCTGGGGCCAGGTTTGAACCTGTGACCTCCGGTATATGGGGCCAGCGCCCTACTCCTTGAGCCACAGGCACGGCCCCTGCAGTATACTTTCTACAAACAAGTGACTAGAGTTCAAACATCTCCCATTTTATCCCACAGGAGAGACCCTCTAAAAACTGGACCTCCTTCCCCGACTAGGGTGCCATGGCACTGTCCTGCCAGGCATAAAACTGTATAAAACTGTACATATTCTCTACCTGCAATTCTGAACTCCCAGCACTCCTCTCCACTCTCACCCCAAGGTCTGGAAGCCTGTTCCCCATGGAGTACAGATTCTTGGGCATTTTCTTCAGAGGTGTGGATAGGGTGTAGGCTGTTGCAGGTCTGTGCTGATTCTGCAGCACAGGGTAAGGAGAAAACGATGGACTGAAGGAACCGTATGGGGAAAGAGAGAGGCAGTGCCCCACACACAGAGCAGCAACAGCAGCAGAAATAATAGGGCTCACACTTCTGGGGATATTTTGGAATGACACTCCCTGTCTCTCTGGACAACCAGAGAAAGCCAGACATCTTCTCCAGTGGCAAACACTAGCAGAATAGATCTGGGATGGTAACGCAGGCCCCATGAGCAAAGGGTATGCCTGAGGTGGTATGGCCTGGGCAGAGTACAGTGGGACAGAGAATTGAAGATGTGTGTGCAGAGACGGCATACTCCCAGGGTGGGGCTGTGCCAGGACTGCTTTACTGAGCCTAAGAAGCACCCAACTCTCAGGGGATCATAGCTGAGATAAAGGCAGGTGGGCCCAGGCTGGAACTCCAAGCCAAGTGTGAGTTCTAACCACACTCACCCTAACAGAGACTTCAGGGGAGATAGAAACACCGGCTCTGGGCAGCGGCACAGAGGGGGCTGAGTCGCAGTTGCTGTGAACTCAAACAGCGCCTGGTCCACAGTGCAATATAGCCAGGACAGAATCACAAATTCTGCACAAACATAAGTGTCAGCAACATCAACCAGGGGCAGGGCTGGAACTGAGTGAACCACCCTAGCTTCCATTAACCACCCAAGGTTGTCAGGCCTCAGCTTCCCCTGCTGGATGGTGGCAGAGTGCCAAGGCCTGGCTGAGGAGACATAAGATCTCTCTGTGACTCAGGCAGGCTCACTGGAGCATCTGCTCATTGGAGGGAACTGAGTCATAGCCCTGCAGCGTTACCAGTGACTGGGTGTGACAGGTGCAAGGTGGTGAAGGAGGCATCAACCTTCCCAGACTAATTCATTTGCTGGGTCCTTCTGACTCCATGGAGCAACAGAAAGAGTCACACTCAAGCTGCCAGCAGACCCCTGCTATTTAGTCACCAGAGACCTTTTGAACTCCCTCACTTGAGACCAGATGCTGACTGGGACAAGTGATTTGGATTTCTCGGACTATACCAATCACCTGAGGACTATCCAAAGGGGTACCCTGGGTGTATGGTTGTGGGACGGTTTCATTTTCCTTTTCCAGTTGTTGCCTGTAGGGGGTGAGGTGACTTAATTGCTGGTATTTCTCCACAGCTAAGACTTCAACCCAGAGTAACTAATTCACTAGGACAGAGACCAGATGAAAACAAGACAGAGCCACTTAGCCCCACCAAACCAAGTAAGTCCTCTGTGTCTCAAGCCATAGCACTATACAGGTCCTTTGCAAAGTTCTAGGGGACAAGGAAAAGACACCAGTCACAGCTCTTGGGCAAAGGGCTGGTTAATCACTACTCCAGGAGCCCTGCAACCCAACTTCACCTTATCTGCTCATCTAGCCAAATGGTGTAAAATAATCATGAGGCGGAATCAGCGGAAAAACTCTGGTAACATGAATAACCAGAGTAGATCAACTCCCCTAAGGAACCATACAGGGACACAACTGAAGATCCCATTCATAGACAAATGGCTGAGATGTCAGAAATTGAATTCAGAGTTCAGATTGCAAATAAGATTAATAGAATGGAGGTAAAGTTGAAATTAGAAATTCAAGGAGCAATTGAAAAGTTGTCTCAAGAATTTAATGAATTCAATGACAAAACCATTAAAGATTTTGACACATTGAAACAAGAATTTGCAGCCCTCAAAGATATGAGAAATACAGTAGAATCCCTCAGTAACAGAATGGAGCAAGCAGAAGAAAGTATTTCTGACATTGATGACAAAGCTTTTTAACACTCCCAAACTCTCAAAGAGGAAGAGAAATAGAGAACATAAACAAATCATTCTCTCAGAGAGTTCTGAGATAATTCGAAGAAAACTAATATTTGCCTTATAGGGATTCCTGAAGGTGACAAAGTTGCTTCCCAAAGCACAGAGGCCCTTCATCATGAGATTATGAAGGAGAACTTTCCAGACATGCCAAGAGATTCTGAAATTCAGATAGCAGACAGTTTCAGAACTCTAGCACAACTCAACCCTAATAACACAACCCCCAGACAGGTCATAATTAACTTCACTAAAGTTAATATCAAGGAGAAAATTCTGAAAGCAGCCAGACATAAGAAAACTATAACCTACAAGGGGAAGAATATTAGCATGACTGCAGATCTCTCTGCTGAAACCTTTCAAACTAGGTTGAAAGGACAATCATCAACTTTTAATCTCCTAAAACAAAATAACTTTCAACCCTGGATCCTGTATCCAGCTAAACTGAGTTTCATTTATGATGGAGAAAGTAAATACTTTAATGACATTCACATGTTGAAGAAATTTGCCATAACTAAACCAGCTCTTCAGGATATTCTCAGACCTATCCTCCATAATGACCAGCGCAATCCTCCACCACAAAAGCAAACTCACTCAGAAACTCTTGATCAAATTCCAACTTCTACAATGGCGAAAGGATTAAAAATGTCCACTGGATTTCAAAAACTCGAAATGCAAAATTCTACCAGCCTTATCAATATTCTCAATTAATGTGAATGGCTTAAATTGTCCTCTAAAGAGGCACAGTTTGGCTGACTGGATACAAAAACTCAGGCCAGATATCTGCTGCATACAAGAATCTCATCTTACCTTAAAAGATAAATATAGACTCAGGGTGAAAGGCTGGTCATCTATATTCCAGGCAAATGGAAAGCAAAAAAAAGCAGGTGTTGCAATTTTATTTGCAGATACTATAGGCTTTAAACCAATGAAAGTAAGGAAGATAAGGATGGTTACATCATATTTGTTAAGGGTAAAACTCAATATTTTCTTCAGAGGTGTGGATAGGGTGTAGGCCGAGATGAAATGAGATTTCAATTATTAACATTTATGCACCCAACTAGAATGCACCTCAATTTATAAGAAAGACTCTACCAGACATAAGCAAGTTGATTTCCTCCATCTCCATAATAGTCAGAGATTTTAACACTCCTTTGGCAGTGTTGGATAGATCCTCCAATAAGAAGCTAAGCAAAGAAATTTTAGATTTAAACTTAACCATTCAACATTTGGATTTAAAAGACATCTACACAACATTTCATCCTAACAAAACTGAATATACATTCTTCTCATCAGCCCACACAACATACTCCAAAATTGATAACATCTTAGGTCACAAGTCTAACCTCAGCAAATTTAAAAGAATAGAAATTATTCCTTGCATCTTCTCGGACCATCATGAAATAAAAGTTGAACTCAGTAACAACAGGTATCTGCATACTCATACAAAAATATGGAAGCTAAATAACTTTATGCTGAATGATAGCTGGGTCATGGGCAAGATTAAGAAGCAAAATACCAGCTCGGCACCTGTGGCTCAAGAGGCTAAGGCACCAGCCACATACACATGAGCTGAAATAACCAAAATTAGAGCAGAATTAAATGAAATTGGAAACAAAAGAATTATACAATAAATCAAAAAGTTGGTTTTTCAAAAAGTTAATAAAATAGATAAACCTTTGGCTAACCTAACCAGGAAAAAAAGATAAAATCTCTAATTTCATCAATCAGAAATGGTAATGATGAAATAACAACAGACTCCTCAGAAATTCAAAAAATCCTTAATTAATATTACAAGAAACTTCATTCTCAGAAATATGAAAATCTGAAGGAAATTGACCAATACTTGGAAGTACACCACCTTCCAAGACTTAGCCAGAGTCAAGTGGAAATGTTGAACAGGCCTATATCAAGGTGATCAAGGGTATCCATATAGGGTCAGAAGAGATCCAATTTTCACTCTTCACAGATGATCTGCTTGTACATCTGGAAAACACTAGGGATTCTACTACAAAACTCTTAGAAGTGATCAAGGAATACAGCAGCGTCTCAAGTTACAAAACCAACACTCATAATCTGTAGCCTCTACATATACCAACAATAGTCAAGCTGAAAAAACAATCAAGGACTCTATTCCATTCACAGTAGTGCCAACAAAGATGAAATATTTGGGAGTTTACCTAACAAAGGACATGAAAGACCTCTATAAAGAGAACTATGAAACTCTAAGAAAAGAAATAGCTGAAGATGTTAACAAATGGAAAAACATACCAAGCTCATGGATGGGAAGAATCAACATTGTTAAAATGTCCATACTGCCCAAAGCAATATATAATTTTAATGCAATTCCTATGAAAGCTCCATTGTCATACTTTAAAGATCTTGAAAAAATAATACTTTGTTTTATATGGAATCAGAAAAAAACCTCGAATAGCCAAAACATTACTCAGCAATAAAAACAAAGCAGGAGGAATCATGCTACCAGACCTGAGACTGTACTATAAATCCATAGTGATCAAAACAGCATAGTACTGGCACAAAAGCAGAGAAGTAGATGTCTAGAACAGAATAGAGAACCAAGAGATGGATCCAGCTACTTACCATTATTCGATCTTTGACAAGCCAATTAAAAACATTCAGTGGAAAAAGGATTCCCTATTTAACAAATAGTGCTGAGTAAACTGGCTGGCAACCTGTAGAAGATTGAAATAAGACCCACACTTTTCACCATTAACTAAGACAGACTCTCACTGGATAAAAGATTTAAACTTAAGACATGAAACTATAAAAATACTTGAAGACCAGGAAGGCTATGTTAACCATTGTGATGAAAATGTGTCAAATGGTCTATGAAGCGAGTGTATGATGCCCCATGATCATATCAATGTATACAGTTATGATTTAATAAAAAAAATAAATAAAAATAAAAATACTTAAAGAAAGTGCAGGGAAAACTCTTGAAGGAATCAGCCTGGGTGAATATTTTATGAGGAGGACTCCCCAGGCAATTGAAGCAGCATCAAAAATACACTACTGGGACCTGATCAAACTAAAAAGCTTCTGCACAGCCAAGAACATAGTGAGTAAAGCAAGCAGACAGCACTCAGAATGGGAGAAAATATTTGCAGGTTATACCTCCGATAAAGGTCTAATAACCAGAATCTACAGAGAACTCAAATTTATTAGCAAGAAAAGAACACATGACCCCATTTCAGGGTGGGCAAGGGACTTAAAGAGAAACTTCTCTAAAGAAGACAGATGCAAAATCTATAAACACATGAAAAAAAGCTCATCATCCTTAATCATCAGAGAAATGCAAATAAAAACTACTCTGAGATATCACCTAACCCCAGTAAGAGTAGCCCACATAACAAAATCCCAACACCAGAAATGTTGGCGTGGATGTGGAGGAAAGGGCACACTTCTACACTGCTGGTGGGAATGCCCACTAATACGTTCCTTCTGGAAGGATGTTTGGAGAATACTTAGAGACCTAAAAATAGACCTGCCATTTGATCCTATAATTCCTTTACTAGGTTTATACCCAGAAGACCAAAAGTCACAATATAACAAAGACATCTGTACCAGAATGTTTATTGCAGCCCAATTCATAATTGCTAAGTCATGGAAGATGCCCAAGTGCCCATCAACCCACGAATGGACTAGCAAATTGTGGTAAATGTATACCATGGAATATTGTGCAGCCTTAAAGAAAGATGGAGACTTTACCTCTTTCATGTTTACATGGATGGAGCTGGAACATATTCTTCTTAGCAAAGTATCTCAGGAATGGAAGAAAAAGTATCCAATGTACTCAGCCCAACTATGAAGCTAAATTATAGCTTTCACATGAAGACTATAACCCAACTATAGCACAAGACTATGGGGAAAGGGCCAAGGAAGGGGAAGGGAGGGGGGAGGTTTTGGTGGAGGGAGGGTAATGGGTGGGGCCACATCTATGGTGCATCTTAGAATGGGTACAGGCGATTGCACTAATGTACACAGCTATGATTTAACAATAAAAAAAGAAAGAAAAAAAACATACCATGCTCATGGCTGGGAAGAATCAGCATTGTTAAAATGTCCATACTACCCAAAGCAATACACAATTTTAATGCCATCCCTATTAAAGCTCCACTGTCATATTTTAAAGATCTATAAAAATAATACTTCGTTTTATATGGAATCAGAAAAACCCTCAAATAGCCAAGACATTACTCAGAAATAAAAACAAAGCAGAGGAATTACACTACCAGACCTCAGACTATACTATAAATCAATAGTGATCAAAACAGCATGGTACTGGCATGAAAACAGAGAGGTACATGTATGGAACAGAATAGAGAACCAAGAGATGAACCCAGCTACTTACAGTTATCCGATCTTTGACAAGCCAATTAAAAACATTCAGTGGGGGAAAGATTCTCTATTTAACAAATGGTGCTGGGTGAACTGGCTGACGACCTGTTTGGCCAAGTACAGGGAACTTTATTGATGGTACATGACAAGCTGGGGCTTCCTAGGGTCCTTCTTGTTCTTTAGGAAGTCTGGTGTGGAAACTATGTGAAGGGGAAATTCTCAGTGAGGTGGGGAACTGTGTAGACAGAGACACCCCAGAAGCTGAGGACCTCTCTCTTCCTCTTGTGCTCTGGCTGGAGCTGATGGACCAGGGCCTCTTATTCCTTGGAGAACATGTGGGTCACAAGGTCCACCGCCCTGTAGCTGTAGCCAAATTCACTGTTGTCTTAGGCAATGAGCCTGACAAAGTGGTCACTGAGGGTGATGCCAGTCCCAGCATCAAAGGTGGAAGAGTGAGTGTCACCACTGAAGTCAGAGGAGACAATCAGATACTCAGTGTAACTCAGGATGCCTTTGAGTAGGCCCTTCAGCACCTACTTCAACACCTTCTTGATCTCAGTGTATTTGGCAGGCTTCCCCAGATGGCAGCTTAGGCTCATGACCAACAGAATGGCAGTGGGGACATGAAAGGCCATGCCAATGAGCTTCTCATTCAGTTCAAGGATGGCATTGCCCACAGCCTTGTCTCCACCAGTTGAGGCAGGGATGATGTTCTTGTGATTCCCATGGCCATCATGCCACATCTTCCCAGAGGGGTCACCCACAGGCTATACCAGGAACATTTGTACCTTGGAGAATAAAGACCTGGAACCAGCCTCCTTGAGAGTCCACTTTCAGGACCCATAACAGCTCCCAGTGATAGGGCTCCTGCCTGTCAAGGTGATGTATTCAGGCTTCAATTGCTTTCAGTGGGATGATCAAATCTTAGGGCCCTCAGCCCCTGCCCAAAATCACTGTTATATATTCTTGCCAAACCACACTATCATTACTTGAAATTGACAAATCTTAAAATCCCATTTAAAAAAAATTGGGGGGGTGGTGCCTGTGGCTTAAAGGAGTAGGGCGCCGGCCCCATATGCCGGAGGTAGTGGGTTCAAACCCAGCCCCGGCCAAAAACTGCAAAAATAAAAGAATTTTTTTTTGAGATGGTTTTCCCCAATAAAATATAAACTCCCTAAACCAGGACTTTGTTTTGTTTACAATAGTATACTCCACCACTTAGGAAAGTTTTTAGAATGTAATGAGTACTCAATAAATGTTTCCTCATTTCAGTAAGTGAATCTAATCTTACGCTTACATTTTCTAGAATTCTCAAGGAGTCATGTACCATCAGCTTCTACTACCACCTGAAATAACCCACTCAATGTCTCACTGAAAGACAGGTATAATGAGAGAAAGGCTCATTATGAGCCTAACTCAGTATGTCCGTTACCTAAACTGCTAAGTCAAAAACTGAGGTGCAGAGGGGTGCCACGCCAAATGAGCAAAAATAATCTCTGAAAGAGAAAATACAAGCTTTAGACACAATCACATGACTACTTGTAGCCTGTATTTCACTTCATAGGACATTTATGTCCATTTTTTATCCTACCTATTAGTTAGAAGTATGATTTTAATTCAATATAATCCTTAGTGGCAGAGATATTCTGCAATTTTTATATAGGTCACAAGAGGGCAGACTTGTTCCTTAAATTGTCACCTTCATTTCTGGTGCTTGGGACCTGCAGAATCTGAGGGATATTTGGGACTTGCAGAATAAATAATCAGAGACATATAGGTCCTGTCAGTGACCCTATCTACAACAAAGGAACAATGCTAAAAAGGAAGATTGCCATGAAAGTAGATATTTGGAGGACATTTCATCTATTTAGAAAGATGGAGAGAAATCCTTCCCTTACCACTTATTATATAGTCAGGGAGGTGTCATTGGAGAGAAAGCCAAAGACCTAAAGCTGAATATTATGGCTTTGAGGTGAAGGAGGCCTGGAACCGGAGTTATAAAGGAGGTATCTGCTGGTGCTACTTCGCTCTCTAAATCTTGGCAGCCTCCTGGTAAATGGTTGGGCTAGGAGGAACTTCAAGAGCAATCCAGCATTCCTCCACTCTTCTCATTTAGACATGGGGAAATTGAAACCCATAGAAAAATTAATTATTATAGTTACCCAAAGTCAAATGACTATATAGTTGTAGAGCCTAGATTAAAACCTAGGAGGTTATTTCACTGACTATTTAATTATTTGGCTTGTTGGAAGTTGTCTTTAGAAATAACCCTTTGGATTCAGAATAAGGTAAACTCTATTTGTGACTAACATTTGTCTTTGTAGAAGAGGTTATTGATTATGATATCTTTGCTCAAAAAAGAAAAGAGGAGAAAGAGAGAAGAAAAGAGGCAGGGCAGGAAAGAGAGAGGGTAGAAGGGAAGGAGAAAATAAGAGTTTGCTGATGGCCTTGTCCCAGGATAGTATCTGTTGCTTCTCTGACTTCCTAGCAACTGCAACTATGCTGCATTGTTTGAAGTGTTCATTTTATTCAAAAAAAAAAAAAAAATGAAGGATAAACTCCCAAAACAAAAGCCATTTTTCTTCTGAGGGCTTAGATAAATCATGATTTAAGAACAAAAGAGTCAAGGATGAACAATCTGCAGAATAATTAAGCATTGTCAATAACACAACTCATTTCTGAATAGCAGCTTGGAGGGCCTTGGAAGCCAGGATGAGGAAGAGCCTTAGAATCATGGTATTCAAATATCTCACTTTGCATATGAGGAATGTGTGGTTCTGGAAGAAAGAGACATGGTCATAACTCAAATCCTTACAGAGGCCAGAGAAATGAAGCAGGCTGGGGTCAGATAAGAGATATTTTAGATATCATACAGGAAATGTGTGGCTTTCCCTTTTTTTCTCTCTGTTAGCATAATCTTTATTTTTTTTATTAATATTAAATCATAGCTGTGTACATCAGTGCGATCATGGGGCACCATACACTGGTTTTATAAGCAGTTTGACACATTTTCATCACACTGGTTAACATAGCCTGCCTGGCATTTTCTTAGTTATTATGTTAAGACAGTTATATTCTACATTTATTAAGTTTCACATATACCCTTGTAAGATGCACCAGCTTTCCCTTTTCAGAAAAACAACATAATTCCCAAAGGTCTCTTGCCTACACTTCTCTAGCTGAGAATCAAATCAAGAACTCAATCCCAGAACTTGCTGGCGACCTGTAGAAGACTGAAACTGGACCCACACCTTTCACCATTAACTAAGATAGACTCTCACTGGATTAAAGATTTAAACTTAAGACCTGAAACTATAAAAATACTAGAAGAAAGTGCAGGGAAAACTCTTGAAGAAATGGGCCTGGGTGAATATTTTATGAGGAGGACCCCCCTCCCCGCCCCCCCCCCGCCCCCCCGGGCAATTGAAGCAGCTTCAAAAATACACTACTGGGACCTAATCAAACTAAAAAGCTTCTGCACGGCCAAGAACACAGTAAGTAAAGCAAGCAGACAGCCCTCAGAATGGGAGAAGATATTTGCAGGTTATGTCTCCGACAAAGGTTTAATAACCAGAATCCACAGAGAACTCAAATGTATTAACAAGAAAAGAACAAGTGATCCCATCTCAGGGTGGGCAAGGGACTTGAATAGAAACTTCTCTGAAGAAGACAGGCGCACGGCCTACAAACATATGAAAAAATGCTCATCATTCTTAATCATCAGAGAAATGCAAATCAAAACTTTGAGATACCATCTAACTCTAGTAAGATTAGCCCACATCACAAAATCCCAAAACCAGAGATTGGTGTGGATGTGGAGAAAAGGGAACACTTCTACACTGCTGGTGGGAATGCAAACTAATACATTCCATTTGGAAAGATGTTTTGAGAACACTTAGAGATCTAAAAATAGACCTGCCATTTGATCCTACAATTCCTCTACTAAGTAAATATCCAGAAAACCAAAAATCACATTATAACAAAGATATTTGTACCAGACTGTTTATTGCAGCCCAATTCATAATTGCTAGATCATGGAAGAAGCCCAAGTGCCCATCGACCCACAAATGGATTAATAAATTGTGTATATGTACACCATGGAATATTACGCAGCCTTAAAAAAAGACGGAGATTTTACCTCTTTCATGTTTACATGGATGGAGCTGGAACATATTCTTCTTAGCAAAGTATCTCAAGAATGGAAGAAAAAGTATCCAATGTACTCAGCCCTACTATGAAACTAGTTTATAGCTTTCATATGTAAGCTATAAATTATAGCCTAAGAATATGGGGAAAGGGGAATGGGAGGGGAGGAGAGGGGGAGAATGAGTGGAGGGAGAGTAATTGGTGGAACCACACCTATGGTGCATCTTACGAGGGTACATGTAAAACTTACTAAATGTAGAATATAAATGTCTTAACACAATAACTAAGAAAATGCCAGGAAGGCTATGTTAACCAGTGTGATGAAAATATGTCAAATGGTACATAAAAACAGTGTATGGTGCCCCATGATCACATTAATGTACACAGCCATGATGTAATAAAAAAATTGTATATAAAACCAGCACATGGTACCCCATGACTGCATTAATGTACACAGCTATGATGTAATTAAAAAAAAAAAGAACTCAATCCCATTTATAATAGCTGCAAAGAAAAAAAACAAAATGCCTAAAAATATACTTAACCAAGAAAGTGAAAGATCTCTATGAGCAAAACTACAAAACACTGATAAAAGAAATTGTAGATGATGCAAACAGAAAAACATCCCATGCTCATGGATGGAAAGAATCAACATTGTTAAAATGTCCACACTATCAAAAGTAATTCATGACTTCAATGCAATGCCTATCAAAATAACCATGGCATTTTCCACAGAATTTGCAAAAAAAAAAATCCTAAATGTCATATGGAATCTAAAAAGAGCCCAATTAGCCAAAGCAATCCTAAGCAAAAAGAACAAAGCTGGAGGCATCCTATTACCTGACTTCAAACGATAATACAAGGCTATAGTAACCAAAACAGCATGGCACCAGTAGAAAAGTAGACACATAGTTCAAAGGAACAAAATATAGAACCCAGAAATAAACCATATACTATAACCAACTGTCTTCAACAAAGCAGACAAAAACATACAGTTGAGAAAAGGTACTCTATTCTATAAAGGTTACTGGGAATATTGGCTAGCCACATGCTGAAGAATGAGATAGGATCTCTGTCTTTCACCACATACAAAAATTAACTCCAGAGATTAAAGACTTACATGTAAGACCTGAAGCCCTAAGATTCTAGAAGAAAACCTAAGAAAAACTATTCTCAACATTGGCTTAGGTAAATAATATATGATTAAGACCCCAAAAGCAATGACCAAAAAAATTAATAAATGGGACTTAATTAAACTGAAAAGCTTTTATATAGCAGAAGAAATAACAAAGTAGATTTTTTTAAAAACCACAGAATGGGAGAAAATATCCACAAAGTACACATACAACAAAGAACTAATATCCAGAATCTACAAGGAATTCAAACAAATCATCAAGAAAAAAAAAAAATTAAAAAATGGGCAAATGACATGAACAGACACTTTTCAAGAAAGAGAAACAATGGCCAACAAATATATGGAAAAAATGCTCAATACCATGAATCATCAGGGAAATGCAAATTAAAACCACAGTGAGATACCACCTTACTCCTGTCAGAAAGGCCATTATTAAAAAGCAAAAAAACAATAGATGTTGATGTGGATGTGTGAAAAGAGAATACTTACACACTGTTGGTTGTAATGTAAATTAGGACTACATCTATGGAAAACAGTATGGAGATTTCTCAAAGAATTAAAGGAGATCTACCATTCAATCCAGCAATCCCACTACTGAGTATCTACCCAAATGAAAAGAAATTATTATATCAGGACACCTGCACTCATATATTTACCACAGCACAATTCACAGTTACAAACATACGAACTCAACCTAAGTGTCCACTACCTGATGAGTGGGTAACGAAAATGTTGTTCCACATACCATGGAATACTACCCAGCCATGAAAAATTGAAATAACATCGTTTACAGCACCTTGGATGGAAATGGAGACCCTTATCATAAGTGAAGTAACTCAGGAATGGAAAAACAAATTCCACACATTTTCACCTATAAGTGGGAACTAAGCTGTGGGTAGTATATTCATATAGAGTAGCATAATGAACATTGGACACTCACTGGGAGGGAGATGAGTGATGAAAAATTGCCATGTATACTATTCAGGTGGTGGTACACTAACAGCCCAGATTTTACCACTATAACATTCATCTACTTGCACCCGCTAAATATATTGAAATTTTTTTAAAAAGCAAACATTGAGAAATTACAAATAATACATGCCCTCAAGAAAGGGGATAACAGGCTCGGCACCTGTGGCTCAAGCGGCTAAGGCGCCAGCCACATACACCTGAGCTGGCAGGTTCAAATCCAGCCCAGGCCCTCCAAACAACAATGATGGCTGCAACCAAAAAATAGTCGGGCGTTGTGGTGGGCACCTGTAGGGACCTGTAGTGGGACCTGTAGTCCCAGCTGCTTGGGAGGCAGAGGCAGGAGAATCACTTGAGCCCAGGAGTTGGAGGTTGCTGTGAGCTGTGATGCCACAGCACTCTACCCAGGGTGACAGCTTGAGGCTGTCTCAAAAAAAAAGAAAGGAGATAACAGCAAGGACTGTGGCAGTCTGGCCACGCCCTGTCTCAAGGGGACAACTGCTTTCCAGCTCCATTTGGTCACTGTCGTGTAATGATATGAGCCTAAAGTTGTCAGATCTTCCATTATTTTTTAAAATAAACTTTTTTACTTGAAAAGTCTCGATTTTTTAAATGATGGCAATTCATCGGAACTCATTGCCAGCCAAACAGAACCCAAGTATAGTCTGCAGTGAGCCCCACGTTTCTGGTTTGCCCCCTCTGGGCTGGGATACTGTGGGATGGCAGGGAAGGGGAAACCCTGGGCTCCGGCTTCACTCAGCCATTCACTTGCTTTGTGCCTCCCAGAAACCACTTCTCTCTGGCTTCTGTTTTCTCGCCTGCATATGAGAGAGGTGACGCTGGGGATCTTTAGTGTTTGATCTGAAAGTCTCTGGGTTTCTGACAGTCTTTGCAGATAGAGCTTCTAAATCATCAAGGCAGTGTGGAAAGATCATGGGATCTGAAGCCAAAAGTCCAGCAAACTCCTGCATCTCTCCATATCTCTTTCCCATTGGAACTTCAACTCCACCTGTTCATATGGGCATATCATCCCACCTAATAGCTCCTCTGTTAATCTTACCCAGAATCAACAGTACCACTCCTCGCCCAGTTGCCCAACTCAAAAAGCTTGACCTTATCCTAAAGTTCTGCCACCCCATCCACCCTTATCCAATCAGAAAACCTGTGAGTTCCGCTTCTTCTTACCTCTCAGCTCTGTTCACTTCCTTCCAGCTGCAGTGAGGTACTCCTAACCCAGGCAACCATCACTTTTCACCCAAATCACGGCATAAACCCCCAGGTTGTCACCCTCCCTTCTTTCTTAACCCCCTCCCAGCCCATGCTTTATAAGGGAAGTCAGAGTTGCCCTCATAATGCACAAGTCCCCAGCTTAAAATCCTTCTGTGGTTGGGCAGAACCTGTGGCTCAAAGGAGTAGGGCATTGGCCCCATATACTGGAGGTGGTGGGTTCAAACCTGGCCCTGGCCAAAAACTGCAAAAAAAAATCCTTCTGTGGTTGCCCTCAAGGTGAAATCTAAACACCTCATTATGAGTCCTTTAGTTTTCTTCTGGCCTTATGTGCGTGCTTCAGTTTTTCATCTTGCCACTGTCCTGGACTGGTGAACTTCTGGAGATCAGGAACTGTAGCTTCTTCACTAGTGGAGTTCCCAGAACCTACCCATGGTCCCTGACAGCCATGTGCTAGCAGATACATGAATGGGTAAGCAAATAAATGGGTGAATGCATGAACTTAAGGACTCTACCACTTACTAAGTGTGTGACTAAAGCATGGATGTTCTTGCTTTCTCCACCTGTAAATATGCCTGTCTTTGTCGGTTGTTGTAAGGAACAAATTAGAAAAGAGGTATAAATGAGCTTATAAAAGCAGAATTGAGACATTAATTATTACCTTCCTTCTCTCTGCTTTAGGACCTACCTCAGTACCTGCCTCATAACTATAAAGTATAAGTTTGAGTTAATATGCATAACATGTTTTGAACAGTTGTAAGTAGTTATTAGATAAACAAGCATTTGCTGTCTTGATGGCAATGACAATGATGACTGAGCTTTACAACCCTCTGAGTACCAGGGGTGGTGCACCTTAGCTCCATTGGAGCTGCTCTTTGGGTAACAGCCTCTGAATTTCCTTTTGCATGAAGTCTTAGGTGAAGTCTTGACAGAACTATCAATTAGGGTGTGCCCTTCCCTAGTCTGTGGGATGAGGCCACATCAGGAACTCAGTCAACTGGACTCTCACTCTCCCAGGACTTCAATTATTGAGTAGCAGGAAGAAAGTTAAAAAAGTTAGGTGCCCCTACGTCCTTGTAGTGACACCTTGATGTGACTGTGGAGATGTTCCTAACCAGGCAAACTTCTGGAGCTCCATTCACAAGCTGCCTACAGCCTTCCAATAAATTCTCCTTTGCCTAGGTTAGCCAATGGTCATTTCTGTGGCTTGTTAGCAGAGACCCTGACCAGATGAGGTCATACAATTAAGTTCACAAACTCATCCTACAAAAAGTATTAGGTACCTCATTGCTGAATATCTCTATGGTTACTTTCAAAGTAAATAATCCCCTGGGAAGCTATGCACTGATGCCAGTGCCTAGTCCACCCTTCAAAGCAATTTTGGAAGTCTTTTTCTGGAATGGCCATGAGAGCTGTCATTGTACACTGCTCTGGGGCCAGGAGACTGGTCAGCCATTAACATACTGTGTGACCTCAGACAAGGCATTTCTCCTCCTCCTACCTCAGTATTCCATTCCAAATGTGGGGTTCCTTGACCAGGATGGCTGTCCCCAGCACTGGCCAATCAGCACAATTACTGGGGGAACTTCTCTAACCTTGACTCTCACCTCAATCTCACTGAATTAAATTTTCCAGATCTGGGACATTCCAAACCCATATTTTTAAATAGTTTCCCCCAGATAATTCTGAGACACTGAGCTAAGCAGCTGCTGAGGGCCCTTCCAAAGCAGAAAGGCTGAGATTGTCAGTCCTTCCAAGGTGCCACTGCTCTCTGATACCCACAGCTCACAGCCAGATCTCATCACTCTGCCCACAAAGAAACTTCCCATAACTTTAGAATAAAACCCAAACTCCTTCCCTGGACTTTGAGGTCCTGTGCAGTGTGGCTCCTGCACTCCCCTCCTACCTCACCTCTCACACTGTTATCCTTCTGTGCCTACAAGAGAAAGTTCTGCCTGGGAAGCTCTTCCCCTACTAAAGCATCTGTTCAAATGATATAAACTCTGAAAGATCTTCAGAAAGATCTTCCAAAAGATCACCCACCACAAAATTGAAGGTGGCAGCGCTCCACCTTCGCTTAGCCCTCTTTTTTTCTCCTTCATTGCACTTACCATTGTCTGAAATTATCTTTTTATTTGTTATTTTAACCTGGCTCATTGTCAGATGCCCCCACTAGAAGATCAGTTCCACGAGAACAGGGAAGCTGTCTTGTCTTCTAAAGTATACCCAGCTTCTGGAACAGTAGATAGTTCAGAGAAGGGCCTCAATAAAATATCTGTTAAATGACTATGCTTTGCAGGAGCCCAGAACAATGACCTTGGAAAAGAAAAGCTCTGATTCTCACTGGTCTTGAGATAAGTGTTTTCACTGTTTCTTTCTAGGATCAGCAGCCAGGTGACCTTGGCTTTCACCTTGAGCTGATAAGCTGGTGTCTGTAGCTCCTGGAGGCTTGGCCTAGATTCATGACCTGCCCCTATAAGATCATATTACATGCTCCCCCATCCCCATACACCCCAGCAATTGGTCTCAGCTAAGGTTCTCTTGTAAGAAACCTTGCTAACGTCCTTGGCTTTTCACTCTTCAGGCTTGCCACCAGGAAATTAGATTCTGGACGTGAGCTATTAGGAACACTAAAATACCCTTTAAATCAATTTTAAATCAATTGCTTTACAAAAAAAAAAAAAAAATCTCTGCTTTTTATTTTCCCCGTAACATCCACTCTAAATCCCAAGTCCTTGAGATATGACACTTGAGCATTATTCCCTAGACCCCTGAAAGGATTACCTTCGCTAATTTAGGCATGGGGATAATATCTAGCTTGCATTTTGAGCTCCCACACAAATTATATTCATGAATCCCATTTACCCATCTGCTCTAACAATAGCATGAAGGTCACTGATGACACAAATTCCAAGGGTCTACCGTCAGAAACCCCTCCTGAGGATTTGTTCTTAGACCTAAGTTCTAGAGCTACTTCAAATTCTTTATGAAAGTATGTAGGGATAAAGTAGAAAAGAAATGAGGGAAGGGAAAGAGAGTATGAGCTATCAAAAAAAGCTATATTGATCCACATTCAACAAAATTTATTAATACCTACTATCTATCAGAAATCATCCTATACAATCAGGATGTATCAATGATCCAAAAAAGCTAACAATGCCTGCCCATGTGGACTTTGTATTGTAGTGGGAAAAGATAAACATTTAAAAAGCTAATATATTAAATAAATTATCTAACTTATAATTAATAAATAAATGTATTAATATAGATATAGAATGCATGCTTTAAGAAATATACAATATACATACACAATATGGCAATACAGTTTAAAAAGAAGTTATCCAATATGTTAGAAGGTAAAATGAGCCATCATAAAAGAAAAGATAAAAGAAGATTGGGACTCCTGAAGGGAGCAGAAAGAGGCAGTCTCCTACAGTAAGTACAGAGAGGTCAGGGTACCTCAATGAGAAAATAACACTTGAGCAAAATCCTGAAGGATGTAAAGGCATTTACTCTACGTAACTGACTGCATCCCTTGCTTTTTGGCATCCAAGATGATCAGAACCAAATTTAAGGCTAAAGCACAGAACACTAGAGCCCCCTTTGGTCTGTAAATTGTGGTCTTTTGTCCCTGGGAGAGGCAGACCAGGCCAGCAGTTAAAGGCATGGGTTTCTTTTTTTTTTTTTATTAAATCATAGCTGTGTACATCAATATGATCATGGGGCACCATACACTTGGTTAATAGAATATTTGACACATTTTCATCTCATTAGTTGACATAGCCCTCCTGGCATTTTCTTAGTTACTTTGCCAAGACATTTACATTCCACATTTGCCAAGCCTTACATGTACCCTTGTAAGATGCACCACAGGTGTGATCCTTTCAATCCCCCTTCCTCTACCCACCTCCCCCCTCCCTCTCCACGCTTTGCCCCCTCCCCCTGTTCTTAGGTTGTAACTTGGTTATAGCTTTCATGTGAAGGTCCTAAGTTAGTTTCATAGGAGGGGTGAATACATTGGATATTTTTTCTTCCATTCTTGAGACACTTTACTGAGAAGAATATGTTCCAGCTCCATCCATGTAAACATGAAAGAGGTAAAGTCTCCATCTTTCTTCAAGGCTGCATAGTATTCCATGGTGTACATAACCACAATTTGTTAATCCATTCGTGGATCGATGGGCACTTGGGTTTTTTCCATGACTTAGCAATTATGAATAGGGCTGCAATAAAGATTCTGGTACAAATATCTTTGTTATGATGTGGTTTTTGGTCTTCTGGGTATATGCCCAGCAGAGGAATTACAGGATTGAATGGCAGATCTATTTTTAGATCTCTAAGTGTTCTCCATATATCTTTCCAAAAGGAATGTATTAGTTTGCATTCCCACCAGCAGTGCAAAAGTTTTCCCTTTTCTCCACATCCACGCCAACATCTCTGGTCTTGAGATTTTGTGATATAGGCTAGTCTCACTGGAGTTAGATGATATCTCAAAGTAGTTTTGATTTGCGTTTCTCTGATGATTAAAGATGATGAGCATTTTTCATATGTCTGAAGGCCACTCGCCTGTCTTCTTCGGAGAAGTTTCTTTTCAAGTCTCTTGCCCAGCCTGTGATGGTATCCCTTTTTCTTTTCTTGCTAATGTGTTTGAGTTCTCTGTGGATTCTGGTTATTAAACCTTTGTCAGAGCCATAACCAGAAAATATCTTCTTCCATTCTGTGGACTGTTTGCTTGCTTTACTTATTGTGTTCCTGGCTGTGCAGAAGCTTTTTAGTTTGATCAAGTCCCAAAAGTGTATTTTTGAAGCTGCTTCAGTCGCCTGGGGGGTCCTTCTCATAAAAAACTCACCCAACCCAATTTCTTCAAGGGTTTTCCCTGCACTCTCTTCTAGTATTTCAGGAACCAGACAAGGCTTCCCATTGTCCCCATTGCTTTTTAACATTGTAATGGAAGTTTTAGCCACCGCAATTAGGCCAGACAAGGCTACCCATTGTCCCCATTGCTTTTTAACATTGTAATGGAAGTTTTAGCCACCGCAATTAAGGAAGAAAAGGCGATCAAGGGCATCCACATAGGGTCAGAAGAGATCAAACTTTTGCTCTTCGCAGATGATATGATTGTATATCTGGAAAACACTAGGGACTCTACTACAAAACTCTTAGACGTGATCAAGGAATACAGCAACATCTCAGGTTACAAAAATCAACATTCATAAATCAGTAGCCTTTATATATACCAACAATAGTCAAGCTGAAAAAACAATTAAGGACTCTATCCCATTCACAGTAATGCCAAAGAAGATGAAATATTTGGGAGTTTATCTAACAAAGGATGTGAAAGATCTATATGAGATCTATGTAGAGAACTATGAAACTCTAAGAAAAGAGATAGCTGAGAATGTTAATAAATGGAAAAACATACCATGCTCATGGCTGGGAAGAATCAACATTGTTAAAATATCTATACTACCCAAAGCAATATATAACTTCAACGCAATCCCTATTAAAGTTCCACTGTCATACTTTAAAGATCTTGAAAAAACAATACTTCGTTTTATATGGAATCAGAAAAAACCTCGAATAGCCAAGACATTACTCAACAATAAAAACAAAGCAGGAGGAATTACGCTACCAGACCTCAGACTACACTACAATCAATAGTGATCAAAACAGCATGGTATTGGCACAAAAATAGAGAAGTAGGTGTCTGGAACAGAATAGAGAACCAAGAGATGAACCCAGCTACTTACCGTTATTTAATCTTTGACAAGCCAATTAAAAATATCCAGTGGGGAAAAGATTCCCTATTTAACAAATGGTGCTGGGTGAACTGGCTGGCAACCTGTAGAAGACTGAAACTGGATCCACACCTTTCACCACTAACCAAGATAGACTCCTACTGGATTAAAGACCTAAACTTAAGACATGAAAGGCATGGGTTTCAATATTAAACTAGTCAAATTAAAGGCATGGGTTTCAAATTAAACTAGAGTCAAATACTGGCTCTATCACTTACTAGCTAAATGATTATGGCAGCATATTCATTACCCTGAGCATCCATTCCCTATGCTTCAAAAGGAAGATAATAATAGTACTTACCTCACAGGACTCTTTTAAGGACTACATAAAATAACATACACAAATTCCTTTCCACACAGGAAGAACTCAATAAAAATCAGCTGTAATTATTGAGCTTTAGTCTTGTCTCTCAAAGTTTATTTACATTTTCCTTGGTCCTGATTCTTTATCTTCATTGGTACTGTAACATTGTTTTATGGTTTCTGCTGCTGAGGTAAGCTACCTCAAATCCTTTGTGGATTGGGGTGGGTTATAAATAAGTAAGCAAATAAATAAAAATCTGGATAGGGGAACATTTTTGCTGAAGCAAAACATTTCATTACTAATAGAGTGAATTGCAAGTGAAGCCAAAAGCAAGAAATATTGACTCTAATATCCAACAGTCCATCAAAAGCCACCAACAAAACACTCAACACTCTCTGATTTTTCAGACCATCTTTCTCTCCCCCTCCACCTCTTTCTCAAACCCCTCTTTCTCCCTCCATCAAGAGACAGTAAGCAGGTTACATAGAATGACTCAGTAAGATTCCTAAACTTTCCCACTCTCACAACTGTTTCATTGCCATGGACGTCATAAAACTCTCCTTCTTCATCAGGAAAGAGAAAGGAAATCAAAAGAGTCACTTTCCATGATGATAGGGTTAGGGGAGAAGGGTGCTGGTTAAGTGAACAGAGTCAGACATAGGCTAGAACTCATTGCTGCTATTAACTGGTAGGATCTATGGCCATAGGAAAGTCCCTGGACCTCTCTGTGCCTCAGCTTCCTCGTTGGTAATAAAAGTACCTCCCTCTTCAGGTACTTGTACAGATGAAAGGAGAAACTAGGAAAGCATCATAGATAGCATATTTTTGAAGCCTTCAATAAATTCCAGACTTTCCTTCTTTAACTGCACCCCTAAGTAATGCTCATCAGTGAGAGGGGTGTACAGGGAAGACACAGGGTGAGAAGACCAGTTTAGGTATATCCCTATCTGACAGAAACTCAATATCAATGGAACATGATCATTTTTTGAGCCCCCTACTACCTTCTAGAAATATTACCACACTTCTTCCTTGCCATAATCCTTTCACATGGGCATTACTACCCACATCTGACAACTGAGGCTAGGCTTTGAACCCAGAGCACACAGGTCATAAAGTCTGGAGGCAGCCCTGGCCTTCCAAAGTTACCTTTATGATGGGTAACATCTTCAAGCTATGAATGGACTAATACGGTATATATGGTATATGTATACTAAGGAATACTTTTCAGCCATAAGAAAAGATGGAGACTTTGCATCTTTTGTATTAACCAGGATGGAGTTGAAAAATATTCTCCTGTACTAAAATGGGCTGGACATAGTGGCTCATGCCTGTAATCCTAGCACTCTGGGGGGCCAAGGAGGTGGATTGCTTGAGCTCAGGAAGTCGAGACCAGCCTGACCAAGAGCAAAACCCTGTTTCTACGAAAAAATAGAAAAACTAGTTGGGTCTAGTGGTGCACACCACTCTGGTCTCAACTACTTGGGAGGCTGAGGCAAGAGAATCACTTGACCCCAAGAGTTTGAGGTTGCTGAGAGCTATAATGACACTATCGCACTCTACCTAGGGCAACAGAGTAAGACTCTGTCTCAAGAATAAATAGATAAATAAAATACTAATATGAAGCTAGTACATAAACAACTGCATAACTGCACAAAGAAAAACATAATTAAACTCAGTTGCGGGAGGAATGGGTAAGCTCTCACTTGATGGGCACAATGTAAGTATATATGACACACCTCCTGGGTGAAGGGCTCATCTACAACTTGGACTTTATCCAACAAACACAAACAACATAACCTAATCACATGTACCCTTATATTAATCTGAAATTTTTTTTAAAAAATGAAGGGTAACCACCACAGGACACTGCAGGCAACACTAACAGGAACCCATGAGGCTCTGCCCCACTTGGAGTACCATGAACTCTCTGACTCCTAACTAGGGACAGCAAAAATCTGGGCCAATCTGACACTGCTGAAGTTCTCCAATCCCCTCTCTCTCCCCTTCCTTGCATCAGCCACAAGGGCATTCACTATTCTACAAGCTGGGAACTGGCTAGATCTGAATTTGAAATGCACATGCCTTAGGTAATTTAAAGTAAGTAACTTTTCTTTCTAGTTACTATTCTGAAATTAGGGACATCAAAATGCCTACCTCCCGAAGTTGCCATGAAGATTAAACAGAGCAGTGCGCTGAGAACACACAGAACAGTGCCTGCACATACCAAAGTGCTCATTTATGGCAGCTGCTGTTGGTACAGTGATGCAATCTGGGGAAAGTCAGCCTTATGCGAATGATGGCGATGACGCTCTCAGAGAGGAAGAGCAGGTCCTTGCGCACTGGCTGACATGTCTACCCACACTTCCATACAGCCCAGGCAGAATGACTTGGTTATCTGCCATTTGTTCCTCCCCTTCCCATCCATGGGAAACTCCTCGAGGGTAACAGAGACCTAGCTGGGTTCTTGCCCCTTTCAAGAAAAAAAATAATAAAGACTATCAAGGCCCAGCCTAGGGCTTCCCAGTCAATGCCCTTTGTCCACGGACATGTACTAATGGGTTCTGTGCTGGGAACTAGGGAGAGAGAAGACACCCAGCTCCACTTCCCAAGAGCACATCTGGGGGAAAAGACACAGAACCCCGATCTCACAGCAGTCAGAAAATAATGAGGGCTGAGTGTCCCTGAGAATATCAGAGAAAAGTCCATGAAGAAGGAGGTGGTGTCAGTCAAGACATTGGAGGATTGCATTCCAGGCTGAAAGGACAGCAGAACAAAGGACTAGAGATGAGAAAATAAAGGGTTTGTTTAGAGAACAGAACAGTTAGGTGAGACTGGAGGACTGGGAGAGGAGGCGACTGGGCGGTGAAAGGGCAGTGAGCCTAATAGGCAGTAAATACAAAATAGAGGTCATAACTACCTCATTTAATGGAATGGAAATAGGCCTGCAATTTTAAACAAGATAGTCACAGAAGACCTCTCCAGGATGACACATTGAAGAAGTAAAGGAGCAAGCTATGTGACTATCTGAGGGAAGAGTTGTCAGGCAGAGGGAACAGCTGTGCAAAGGTCCTGAGGCCACAAGGTGGCTGCCCTGTTACGAATGGCTAACAAACACATGAAAAAATGTTCATCATCTCTATATATTAGAGAAATGCAAATCAAAACAACCCTGAGATATCATCTAACCCCAGTGAGAATGGCCCACATCACAAAATCTCAAAACTGCAGATGCTGGCGTGGATGTGGAGAGGGGAACACTTTTACACTGCTGGTGGGACTGCAAACTAGTACAACCTTTCTGGAAGGAAGTATGGAGAAACCTCAAAGCACTCAAGCTAGACCTCCCATTTGATCCTGCAATCCCATTACTGGACATCTACCCAGAAGGAAAGAAATCCTTTTATCATAAGGACACTTGTACTAGACTGTTTATTGCAGCTCAATTTACTGTCGCCAAAATGTGGAAACAGCCTAAATGCCCACCAACCCAGGAATGGATTAGCAAGCTGTGGTATATGTATACCATGGAATACTATTCAGCCATTAAAAAAAAATGGAGACTTTACATCCTTCGTATTAACCTGGATGGACGTGGAAGACATTATTCTTAGTAAAGCATCACAAGAATGGAGAAGCATGAATCCTATGTACTCAATTTTGATATGAGGACAATTAATGACAATTATGGTTATGGGGGGGAAACAGAAAGAGGGAAGGAGGGAGGTGGGTGGGGCCTTGGTGTGTGTTACACTTTATGGGGGCAAGACATGATTGCAAGAGGGACTTTACCTAACAATTGCAATCAGTGTAACCTGGCTTATTGTACCCTCAATGAATCCCCAACAATAAAAAATAAAAATAAAAAGGAGTGCTCTGACTGCGGTGTAGAGAATCAACTGCAGGGGGCCAAGAGTGGAAGCTGAGAGACCAGTAAAGAGGCTATGGCTGAAATCCAAGCAAAAGAGGATGGTGGCAGGAACGAGGGTGGTAGTTGGGACACCAAGTGGTGGTTCGGTATCTCTTCCCCGTGTAAAAAAATGGAGCTTGGAGTCTTTGCTCAAAGCTTCAAAAAGCCCCCATCGGGTTGGAATGTCGGGAACCTCCAGCCAGGTGGGAGGCAGCCTAGAGAATGCGGGATTGTGGAGGGCATGGCAGCTCTTTACACGTCCGAGCAGCTGGAGCCAACCAGAAAGCCAAAACAGGTGCGCGCCCAGCGACGCACTTCAGGAGAGCGAGACCCCAGTGGACAGAGGGTGTCCACTCGCTGTTGCTCCCCAGAAGCTTAAGAGGAAGAAGTAGGAAAACACTCGCCTCCGCCGAGCCCTGGAACCTGTCCCGGGCAGCCAGCATTGTGAGCGCCCGGGTATGCGGTCGCTCCAGGTGCTCAGGTGTGGGCATGGTGCGGGGAGCGCCACAGCATGCCCACCGTGCACCACCGCCTCCTTCCCCAGCTTTGACCCCTTTGTCTCACTTGCTTCTATTCCCTTGTGTGGACCTGTCTGTCCCGCCTCGGGCTCGGCACGCGCAGCCCTACTGGGGTCCCTCTGGCGGTAGCCGTAGCCGCGCAGCTGGGACTTGGGGCTTCCAGAAGAGAAAAATCATGAATGAAATGGATGCAGTGTTTCCACTCCCCCGCCCTCCCTGTCCAGACAACCTTGGCTTGGGGCGATGCCTGCGGGGACTCCGCACAGAGTTGCAGAGGGAAGGAGGGACAACTGCAATAGGGTCAAGGGTTAAGGGTGTGTGATCCGAGACCCTCGGGCCTTGGGCGCTGTCGGAGCTCCCAGCCCCCCAGCCCCGCGGGCCCTGCGCAATTCCCGGGGAGCGGCGCAAGCCCGCCGGGGGCGGGGCGGATCTGAGGCCTCGGGGTGCAGAACCGAGCCGGCGGCTGCGCCGGCGACTCCGCAGCTGAAGCGCATTTGGTAGGGCGGTCGAGCGAGGGAGCGCGCACGGAGCGCGGGACGGAGCGCCGGGCAGACGGACCGACGGACGGACGCCCCCGCACACGCAGACGCACAGAGCTCTGCGCGTCCCCCGTCACACATACATTGGCACAGAGACACACAGGGACACACGCAGACACACGCACACTCGCGCGCGCACAGCCTCCCGCCGGCCTGCCCGCTCGCTCGCCGGCGCCCGGAACCCGCTCTGGCCGGTAAGTGAGGCGCCTCCGTTGGCGCCTTTGTGTGGGGAGCCGGAGGGTGGAAGCCACGGGTGCCTCCCGAGGCTGCCCCGCAACTGAGACCTCCTTCAGCCTTCCCGGCAGAGGAACCGGCGCCCGCCCCCGCCACGCCCCCATGGGGCTCAGAGCGCCCCCAGACTGGGGGAGGGGTCCCCAACGAGGGGGACGGGGCTTGGTGCTTGGTAGCGGAGAGCGTGCGGCAGCCACTCCCCAGGAAGCTCGTGCGCGGCTCCGGGAAGAGAGCGGGATAGCTGTCCGGGGTCCCGAGTTTGCGGCCGAGGCTAGTGCGCGGCTCTTGCCTGCATCGCCTCTCGGAGTCTGAATCCCTGGAAGAAGGTTGGAAATCGCCGCCAGCCTGCTGGCCTCTGAACCGCGCCTCCCAGCCTTCCCATCGCTTTGCCTCCCCCGACCCTTTAGCTGTAGCCACCCGCGTCCCACCCACCCTCAAAATAAAAGCCAGGCGCGTTCCCCTCCCCCAGCATGCCGATTTTTTTCTGGATGCGGCCCAGACTCCTGCAAAATCCGGAGACTGCCTGGGTCAGAGCCTTGGAGGGACTTTCCTTATCAAGGATCACGTGGTTTAAAAGGTCAGGAGGAGAGGAACCTTGTAAACTCATTTAACCCCCTCTTTTGCAGATGGGGAAACTGAGGCCCCCCGAGATGTCTTAACCAAGGTCATCAAAGAGTTAGTGTCAAAGCCTTCGTTAGAATCTAGGGTCCCTGGCTTTCAAACCCACTTCCTTCCCCCAGATTTAATGGGGAAGGAATCCCCCCAAAATTCACCTGTGTGTACCATGAGAGTCTGTAATGCTAGCTCTCCCCACTTGAAGCCGGCAGGTGCCATTCCTTTGCTACCATCCTCATTGTTTAACAACAACAAAGATTGGCCTTTAATTTGCCTCATTCATCCTCAATGGAGAGCTCTCTTATGCAAGCACTCCAGGTTTGGGATTTAGGGTGGGGAAATAAGCCTTGGACCAGAGGTCAAATTCTGGAATGTTAGTCCTGATCCTCCCAAGAGTCTCTGAGTCTGAGTGTCCTCAGTTGGGCCAGGTGATGTGGGTTCAAGGATTCATCCCCTTCCCCCTCTTTGACCTGACTGCATGCCCTCGAGTCACTCTCCTCTCCTTCAGGACCCTGGTCTTCTAGTCCAACCAGGCCCCTTTTGTCATCCCTTCATGGGGGTCCCCCAGTCCTTCATGCCAGGCCACCTCTTCCTTCCTGGTGTTTGTTTAAATGCAGCCTCTTGGTATTGCTGACAAAGCTGCCCGGGAAGCTTGAGTTACAACCATACCAGGCTCAGGTGGCTTCTCAGCACAGGGCTCCCTCAAGGGCAGCAGGGTGTCCCCAGAGCTGAGCCCGATGTCTGGTACAGAGAGTGCACTGAAGTGTGTTGAAGGAGCACAAGCATAGATGGATGGTGAAGGGATGCTCTCAGTCACCTTTGAGGAAACTCTAGATCGGTGGTTCACAACCTGTGGGTTGCGACCCCCACCCCCATTGTGACAATGAAAATACATCCTGCGTATCAGATATTTACATTATGATTCATAACAGTAGCAAAATTACAGTTAGGAAGTAGCAATGAAAATAATTTTATGGTTGGGGGTCACCACAACATGAGGAACGGTATTAAAGGGTCGCAGCATTAGGAAGCATTAGGAAGGTTTAGAACCACTGCTCTAGTATTCTTGCCAAGGAAGGCAGTGTTCAGACTCTAGGGGCGGAAGACTCTTTCCTTAAGAACTTTCTTCTTGAGTGGGGTGAGCAGCCTGGCATGGCAGAGCTAATGTGGTCAAGTGGCATAACTCCAGGGACCACCACTGATGTTGTAGTCCACAGATGACATTGTGCTCCAAGAGGTGCCACTTACATGGACTTCACAATGATTAGTGGCCCCTGGGTTTTTGCCATGCAGAGGTTTCTGTCCTGAGAGTGAAGGGATCTGGGTTCCAAGCCCAATCTCTTCTTTCCTGGCTGTACAGTTTTAGTAAAATGCACATAACCTCTCTGGGTCTCAGTTACTCAAAAAAAAAAAAAATAAGATGATTGGATGGAGATTTTCCAGGTATCATTCAGATTTGAACTGTTTCTTAGGGGATGGGAAGAAAGGAAGGGGAACACTTATTTCTGTAACTGCCATGGACGACTTCTACTCTGTGAGGGAATAATTCCTCAAAAAGATAATGTATATAGTGCACTTAGCACAGTGCCTGGGGCATAGTAAAAACTCAGGAACTGGTAGCTAATAATACTATTAGGGCCTCAGCTTTATGGAGATTACTTCCACTTCTTCCCTTCTTTAGATCATCCAAGGACATAAGATTTTAGGGCTTCAATGTCTTCCTTCCTCAAAAAAAAAAAAAAAAGAGGGCGGCACCTGTGGCTCATGGAGTAGGGCGCCCATCCCATATGCTGGAGGTGGCGGGTTCAAACCTAGCCCCGGCCAAAAACCAAAAAAAAAAAAAAAAAAAAAATCCCTCTCCCACTGACATAATCCTGGACTTAGGGCTCAGTCAGCTTACAACATTCATGAAACCTCCCAGGGAGGAGCAGAACTTTTGTTTATCAGTTATTTTGCATCTTAGCATGTTATAACTTAATAGTCTTTAGTGTCAAAAGATTTTCCTGCACTCTGGAACTTATATTTAATCCTCATAACAGGCTTTTGATAGCCATTGTGTTATCATCCCCATTTTACAGATAGGATGGTTAAGACTCAGACTTTAATTTATCTAAGGGTACATACCTTTAAAGTCTCAACAAGGCCTCTAGATGATCTGAATCCAGATTCTGAACCTTCTATTCCACATCCTGGAATAGAAAGCAATTTATTCCAATTGGAGCAGAAAAAGATAAAAGAAGAGTTATAAGAAGGAAGGCTAGGTAGACAGTTGGGGGCAGTTGGGGAGCTGGGGAGAAGGGGAATTGAGTGCCAAGCTAAGGAGTCAGTCTTTAGTATTTGAATGGGGAAGAAGATGATCAAACTTGACCATGAGGAAACTCACTCTGGCTGCCCAAAGGAGAACAGATTGGAGGGGGAGAGCCTGCTGGCAGGAAGCCCAGGTAGGAAACGATGACAATGGTCTAGGTGAGAAATAATGAGGGTCTGGACTGGGGGTGGTTGTAAGAATGGAGTTGATGCAAGAGGCCGCAGTGTCACCAAAATTGGCAACTGATTGGATGTGGGTGCTGGAGGGAGGGAGTTATAAATGATGGCAAAGCTTGAGACTAAGTACACAAGGATGCCATTCACAGAAAAAAACCAACAGGAGCAGGAGTGGGGCAGGAAGGGGGTGGGGCATGGCTCTGATTCCTCCTGCAAAGCCAGCCCAACCAAGCACCCTAAACTGTGAAGAATCAGTTCCTTCCTTCCTTCATTCATTCATCCTCCAAATTTGTATAGACATCTGTTATGTGCCAGATTGTTCTAGGCTCTGGGGATACATTGCTGAAAAGACGAACTTCCTGCCCAAGCTCTACCAGAGGAGACAGAAAATAAAACATAAGCAAAGATAAAATAGTTCAGGGGGTGAGCATTACTCTGGAGAAAATGCAGGATGATGGGTGACCAGGTGGAAGGGCAGAGGAAGACATTTAAATAAATTTTTTTTGAGGAGATGGTATTTTGGACAAAGACCTAACCAAAGTGAGGAGGAAACCACAAGTGCAAAGGCCCTGGAGTAAGAATAGCTTGTTGTTTTCAGGGAACCTCAAATGTGGCTGTTGGAGATAGGCAAAAGGGAAGAGGGGTGCGGAAAAGGGTAGGAGAGGCCGTGAGAGCCAGTCACATAGGTGCTGATAGCCTTGAGCAATGAGAAATTGCATGGCCTTAATGAGTCCAAGAGAGCCTGGGTCCTGTTCTCCTTGTAGTCTTAATGCCTAACACTAGGCACTAGGATCAAGCTTGGTCCTCCGCAGTGGCCCACTAAATAGTGGTTGAACGAACAAATGTTGGAAATGACCATTTATGTATGAGGCTTCCTATATTAGGCTTTATGAACCAAAGATAAAGATTATGGCATTGTAAGGGCATAGTAAGCTGTAGTATGATCAAAATGATGAAGCTGAGATGACTTGAATGTGTGTGTTGTCATTCAAGCATAAAAACTTGAGTGAAATCTGATACTGTATTCAGAATGCTTGATCACATAAACACTGCAGTTGGCTAAGTCTAAACAGTAAAACATACCTGAAATGATGGTAAAACAATTAAAATGGTGACATTTTTGGTCTTCCTTCATTTCCTTTCCAAGGCCAATGCACATGCTTCTGGCTTCATGTCATGTTTTCCCTTGTGTATCTCATGCCCTCAGCCATTTTCTTCATAGAGATCTTAAAAGAACTCACCTCTAGCACAAAGGTCCATGTTTTCAGGACAGGGCATTATAATCTCCAATAAATTGACAGATTCCCAAAAAGGCAGAGAGGGCAGAATTATAGAAGTATAAATTCTTAATAAGGCACCTAATTGATGAGTTAAGTCCATCTACAAGTGGGAATGGGAAAACTGGCTGGACCATCTGAGGGGCAAATTGACATGTGCCTCAGTCTCAGCTCAGGGCTCCCTGGTTCAAATTCCATCTAAATCCATAGGTCTGTCGCCTCTAGAAACTAGAAACTCAGGTCTCAAGAGAAAAGAAAATACCCTAAAAATTCTTTCAGTTTTTGAACATTATTATCACCAAAAAGCTCTTCCCTACCTTAAACTGGGGTATTATGGAAAATAAGATCTCCCCACCCCATTTTTCACTGCCATCTCCATCTTTCCTGAATCTGATGAGGTGTGGAATGAGCACCGTGACCACTAATGTCTGGCAAAGCTCAGAAGTTCCCAAGCTGTTAGACTGAAACAAGCTTTTCTCACTGAGCTCAGACACATGCAACAAAAGCCACCCTCCTTCCTGTGTCTCCCTTGAAGCAAATGTGACTCCAGTGTCCACACTTGGGTCACAGCATGTTGGGTTGAAAGGGGATCCCCTTGAGCTAGATGCAGTTTGCACATATGGAAGAGAACGAGGCTCTTGGTGGGAGTTCCTAACTTCCGGCTATTGTAGGGGTAATCCCCTGCAATAATCCTCTGGTTACTGGGATGGCAAAATAAAGACCCTAAATTGCCTTCCCTTTTTGTGGTGAGGTGGTTGGTTGCAGTCATTACCAAGTCTCAACATGTCTTTCTTAAGAGTCGACCTGAATTGCCCCTCCTCTAATCTCTCTGGAAGATGTTCACAGGGGATCTGTGCACTTTAGTGGTGGTGTCACGTGGACATCTGGAGTCGACTTTGAAGATTCTTCTGACAATAGGTATAGTTCACATCTTCCTAAAGGTATTGCCCCACCTTTAAAAGATAGATTATAATTATGAAAAATAACCCATTCAAACTCCATATTAGAAAACACAGGTAAGAGTAGTCATTATTTTGTATGTCCCATTCTATTTTTTCTGAGGATCTGTATTTTGTACTAGTTGAAGTAAGTTCATATATAGTTTTATATGCTGAATTTTTCACTTAATATTTTACCATAACTTCTCTTTTCATACGTGGTCATCTTCCTATCCTCAGTGTCTTTTCCATACTTTATGTAACCATGTTTATATTGTTGGATATAGTCAGGAATGAGCATCTCCATACGCATAAGATGGCTTTTCCATCTAGAGTCTCAGGGCATCCATTTGAAGCATCCTCAGGGTGTATGACGGGACCAAGCATGGTTAGAAAGAGGGGCAAGGAAGAGAGCTTGTCACAGTCCTGGGTCCTGGCTTAGAAAGGGAACAGGAAACACCAGAGCTGGAACCAAGATGGAGAGGGAAGTGGATCACGGGCCAGGAGGCCATGGTCACAGAGCACTGAGGATGGCAATGGCAGAGGGCAGTACAGCTCTGCCAGATTTCAGAAGGAGTCCCTCCAGTGTTGTGTTTGTTGGGTTTGGGATGCTTTTATTCGTGGCAAAATACAAAATTTCCTATTTTAACCATTTTAAGTGTATAATTTTGTGGCATTAAGTATATTCACAGTGTTATGCAGCCATCACCCTCACCCATCTCCAGAACTTTTGCATCTTCCCAGACTTAAACACTGTGCTCTGTAAATACTAATTCCTCGTTCTCATCTTCCCCAGCCCCTGGTAACCTCTGTTCTACCTTCTTTGTGAATTCGCCTAGTCTAGGTACCTCATATAAACAGAATTATATTTGTCCTTTTTTATCTGGTTTCTTCACTGAGCTAAGATTTTCAGGGCTCATCCATGTTGTAGCATGTATCAGCATTTCTTTTTAAAGCTGAGTATATTCCATTGTATGTTTATACCACATTTTATTGACCCATTCATCTGCTTTCACCTTTTGGCTATTGTAAATGCTTCCGTCAATATTGGCATGGTAGTCTCTGTCTAAGCTCCTGCTTTCAATTTTTTGGGGTGTATACCTAGCACTGGTAATGCTGGATCATATGGTAATTCTAGGTTTAAAGGTGTAGGGTGCGTTGATTTTTTTCTAAAGGATTTTTCTGTTCCCAGCATGAAAAAGACCACTGAATGAAGTCTTGGGAGTGGAGGGTCCAGGAAGAAGCCATTAATTTAAAAAAGTGAATTTTATTTAGGTTCTATGTGGCCTTGGAGGTATTAGAAAGAAGGAAAGAGGGAGCAGAATACAAATGAATCCAACCTCCATTTCTGAAAAATTATTGTGATTTAGAAGCATTGTGGGTGGAAAAAGAAAGCTCTCAAGAGAGATCTTAGTGGGTGGAATTCATTCATGCATGCAAGTATTTACTGTGCTGGGCGCTGTGGTGGACACAGGACCCTCAGTAGTCAGCATGGCCACGAGGATCTTGCCTGCAAGGTGCTCATACTGGTGGGGGCACCAGAGAAGTAACCTGGCAACAGTGGTCTGCTGATGCATGTTATTGCTATGATAATAATAAGCACTGAGTGCTCACTGCGTTATCTCACCTAATCTTCATAACAGTTGAAGTTTGCAGGTGAGGAACCAGACTCAGAGAACTTTAGTAACTTGCCAAGAACACAAAGCAAATAGTGGCAGAGCCAGAATTCAGACAGGCAGTAAGTGTGCTCTGGGCTGGGTTGAGGGCAAATGCAGACAGGAAGGCACTTGCCCAGGCAGAGTTCAGAGAAGGCTTCCTGAAGGAAGGGATCTGGAATGATAGTGTAAGTTGGCTGTGCTCTTCTTAAGCCCATGATTTAAAAAAATGGTTTTCTGTGGTAGTAGCAGTAGCATCTGGCCCTGTTTCTAGTGACTTCAAACTCTCAGGGAGCCTCCTCACTGAGGCTCCACTTCAGAGGAAGGTGATGACTTTTATCATCCTTGGTGCCTATCATGAAGCTGGAAGGCAGCAGCAAAGCATTTCCTTTGCCCACTGACATCCTCCCATCCTTCTTCCCTAGCTAGCTTGCATCCTCTTCTGTGTCTGGGCTGCCTTTGAGGGACCTCCTGGGCCTCAGCATCTTCAGGCCAGTGATCTGGAGTTAGGCAAATACAAGGCCCAGCAATTGCAATGAAGATCACATGTCCACCTTCTGTGCCTCATCATGGTCCCAAGATGCCTGGACCTTGTGGGTTCCTGCCACTAAACACAGATGGCACCAGTTCCATCTGCCCTTTCCATTCCTCTGTGGCCTTCAATGGTGTCCTCAACAGGGATTCTGATGACCCTTGGGTGGGAGAGTTCTTTGCTGTGAAAGCATCATTGGCCCATCCTGTTTATTTGCCAGTAGCACCTGTCAGTCATTGTGACAAACAACAATACTCAAACACATTTTTGAAGTATATTTTACAAGCAGTCAAGAATCCAGATCTTAAGTGTTACGTTCAGTGAAGTTTGACAATCGTATGAACTTAACATAACCCATCAACAAGAGCAAGACGGGAACATTTCCATCACCCCTGATGTCATTGTAGGTGAGTTTGTCTGTCCTTGACCATCATATAAATGGGGTCATATAGTATGTGGTCTTTTGTATCATGCAGTAGTTTTTGAGATCCATCTATATTGTGCTACGCCACGCACTAGAAATTTCTAAATGCCAACTAGAGTGACAATGCCTGCCTTACTCCCCCTCCAAAAAAATGGCCTGTGGGTTAAAATCAGTGTGTCCTAGGCTGATGTGTGAAGCCCTCTGCTGTGTGATGAGAATCCCCCTCCTTCCTACCCTCTGGCCACACGGAGGTGCCTGCACACCTTGCCTTTTCGCCTCTCCAGGCCTTTGCCCCTGCAGTGTTCACTGCCTGGAATGCCATTTCTGGTGTCCTTCAGGTCTCTTCTGTGCAGCCTCCCAGACCCTTCCCTTGCGCCCTCCTGCATAGGCCCATAAGACAGTTCCCATGGGCACTTAACACATTTCTGACTCTGCTCACCGGGCAGGATGCTGGTGGAGTGCAGGGACTGGCCCTTAGTTGTCTGTATATTCCCACAGGCCCAGCCAGGGGCTGATAGTAAAGAAATGGATATATGATGATGGCAGGTTCTGCCTCAAGATTATCTCAGAGACAAACTAGATTTTAAAATAACTATGCAAAATGTATTCCAAACCACCCTCTGAAGCTGATAAAAGAAAGGTAGTCAAAAAAGACAGTCTAATCTCTGACTACAGATGACAAATGTAGACTGAAACTTCCCCAGGGAACCTGGCACCATGGAAAGGTGACATCAGTGAGTGCAAAGTAGCTCAGCTCAGGGAGCCAAGAGCAGTGGGAAGAGATCAGAACCAGTGAAGGGAGATTGCCTGCAGGAGGTGAGGGCCAAGGGTTTTTGAAGAGGAGTCTATTAGGTCCAGGAAGAGCCTAAAAGCATAACCCTGGATTGTGGGCCTGTTCTGTCCTCTCTGACCCCAGTACTGAATCTCACAGCTGCCCTTCCCTCCTTTTGCTCCTTTCCACTCATTTTTTCCTCCTTTTTCTCCACATGGCCTCTCCTTCGCATCTTTCGTTTAAATCTGAATGTAAAGGAAAGAGCTGGGTATACATTGCCCTGCCTTCCATCCCTCTTCCTCTGCACCGGGCTTCTTACCATGGAGGATATAGAAGGAGGCCTTGTTTGCCCCTCCTCAAAAGGGCAACTTGTAGAAGCCCAAGTTGTGGACAGAAGACCCAGGGAGCAGCCCAAGATGGGGGTGAACCTGGAAGGAGAGAATTCAGCCCCAGGAGAGGTCAGTGTGCCCTGAACTCACTGGAGAGGTTCCCTGAGGAGGCCTGAACTGAGGTGGTATGGAAGAGCAGGAAGCCAAAGCTTGACGGGGAGGAGAAAGGAGGCCCATCCATGAGGCAGGAGGAACAGGGAACACCTAAGCTAAAAAGCAGGAGGGAGCATGGCTGGTGGGGAAGACTGATTTCATGGTGGAGGAGGATTTGGGAACTCCTGCCAAGTAAATTGGGTTTCCAGTTCTTTTAGCCACCCTTCCAGGTCTGACAGGGGGGCCTAGAAACAGCCTGGAGCTCTCCAGAGGGCAGAAGAGGTTCCACTGGGAAGGTCCCTCTCATCCTTAAGCTATTCTTTCTTGCATTGTTCTCATTAGCTCTAGAAACACCTGACAGAGCCTGAGGAAATCAGAAGCAGACCTTTGTAACTGGTGCCACTGCCTGCCACAAAGAGCAGAGTGTCTGCCATGCTAGGTCGACTTGGAGGAAGATAGGAAATGAAGCTCTGAGCCAGGACAGCAGAGTGCCTGCCTCAGGATTGCACAGCTCTTTCTATATACATCACTGACTTTCCAGACTTCACCACCTTGCATCTCCTGTCACTTCCATGTTACAGGGGAGGAAACTGAGGCTCAAAGAGGTGAAGACACTGCCCCAGCACCCCCTGGGGATTAGGTGGTGGCACACTGCATTTCACTCTGAATCCATCCTTTTTCCATAGGGCCTTGGTTGTGTGACCTCAGAGTGGTCAGCCTGTATGCTTTGAGGGATTCATCCTGGTGACTGAGGACATCTATTCACACCCCACATTGGCCCCAGGTTTCCAGCTGTCCACTAGCAGAAGGCGGTGAGATCACCTATCCTCGGCCAAGGACCAGGCTCTGTCCTGTCTTCTCCTTTGGCCACCCGAGCAGGACCAGGGTGACCACTTAACAAGTCTGTATCAATCCCTAAACCCTCTAAGTGCCTGTAGCTATTGCAAAGTGAGTTAAGATGTCTTCTTCCTGGGGTTGTCTTGAGGGACTGATGAAATAAGGTGTTGGAAATCATGCGGCACATAGTAGGTATTATTTATTTATTTTTAAATCAGAATTTATGGACTTTGCATCCTTCACTTCAGTCCCACCTGGATTTTTTTTCCTAGTTCACACTCTCTTTCCTGGCTAAACGGCCTTAAGAGCCAGCTAATGTTTCTAAACCTAGCCTCTGCCTTCCTCTCCCAGTCCCTGCTTCTGACTCAGTTTATCTGACTCTTTCCCCCAAGCCCTAAGGTGCCTGGATCTTTTCTGCCTGTGTTGCCACAGCCTGAGCACAGAGGATTAAATCAGGTTGGATACAGAGGCCCTAATAGGGAACTAGAGCCCACAGTGGGGCGTGGCAGGAGCTAGGGGCTTCCCTAGCAGCAGGTGGGGTGGCAGCAAACTTAACTTTGAACTTCAGCACTCCCCTCTAAGTTCACCCAAGCCCTGGGAAAAGGAGCTTTGTAAATAGGAAGAGCAGAGTAGATATGTGAAGAGATCATCATGGTTGATCCGGAGCAAGGCACAGCCTGCACCGAAAGTCCAGGCCAAGGCATGGCATCAGGGAAGCCTAGAGATGAAACCAGAGGCATGAAATAATGTGTGATCAGAGTGGGTGTGTAGCCAACACTCATCTGGGCCAAAATGAGGAGTTCCAAGAGGAGTTGGGAGAGCTGTAAGGAGGGATAAGCCCTCAATCCTGGAAGGTGGAGATTCCACCTGCAAGGGCAGAAGGCCAATGCTGATGTTGAGCCAGTGTCAAAACCAGATGAGCAACAGTGAGACTAAGTTAAAACTATGAACAATTGCAGTAATAATTGGCTAGCATACTATGTGCACTCCCAGGTTACTACTACTGCTCCATTTTAAATATGATGAAACTGAGTCACAGAGAGATTGAGCAAAAGTCCTGCCATCTGCCGATACTAGCAGCATGACTTTTCCCATTCTAGCTTGAAATTAGCCATGATGGGAGCACGTATGCCACAGAAATTGGCAAATGCCACAAATCAGGGCCTTTTTTTAAGAACTAGTTTGCTAACACACCACAAGATTCATCCCAGAGCCTCCATGGACCTCATCTATAGGGAGAGAAACAGAAAAAGCTTGACACACCAGATGATGAAAATGAACGTTTTAGGAGTTTCCTAGGTGCTCTTCTAAACATTGTACCTCATGTCACACAAAAACGTCATGTGAGGATCAGAATTTAATACTCTAAACACAGTTATCCCTGTTTCACAGGTGAAGAAACTGAGGCACAGCGAAGTCAAGTGTATTGGCCAGTGGAAGAGCTTTGATCCATACTTGAGCAGTCCAGTAACAGAGCCTGTGTGTTTACTACTTTGGTGGTGTTTTTAATGAGCCAGTTGTAAATGCATAGACTAACCCAGTTTTCATTTTTTGGACATTTGCCTGGTGCCAGATATAGTATTAGGCTGGGAAACAGGAAGGTCCATATCAGAGGCTATGTAAATCTTGTGATTTAAATAAAGCCTAGGCCTGGTATTGAGGCAAACTGAGTTTGAAGCCTGGTTCTGCCACTTGCCAACTCTGTGACCTTGATCAAGTGACTCAGTCTTTCCAAGTCCCAATCTCCACATGTGTAGGAGGATGACTATGTTTACCTCGTAGAGTTACAGTGAGGAATGAATGATGTAATACTGTTCTGTGCACAGAGCCCTAAATAAAGGGAAGCTGCAGTGATTACAGACCACAGGCTTGTGTATAGGTATAGATCAGTATGACCCAGAGGTACGGGTGTCTCCGTTGGTAATGACCATGAGGAGAGGTGAGAACAGAAAAGGGAGCAAGCCAATTCTTCCTAAGGGAGTCAGGGAGGGTTTTACTGAGGAAGTGACATTTGAACAAGGTCTTAAAAGGCAAGTAAGAGTTTTCCAAGCAGAGAAGGGAAAGAGGGGGACTTTTCCAATAGAGCAGTGGTTCTCAACCTTCCTAATGGTCGCGAGGGAAATGTAAGGCAGTATAGGTAGGAGCAAGCTATCTGAGCAGAAATACTCAGAACCCTCCCACCCCTCCCCACTCCCCGCCACAAGAGGTGTGATCACAACTTCACATTTGTGATTGCCTGTTTTCTCCTTGTAAGTTAAACTGCATACCTGGAGGAGGAGGATAGAGAAAGTTAGCAGAATATAATGTTTTCACAGTCTTGGAGACTAGATAACCTTTGAACTACAAAATCCATCATCTTTTGGGCTTCTGTCAGCCACACAATTTACAGTCAGGTAGGACCATGCACAACATCAACTCATCACTGCTGAACACCTCCGTCAATAATTGGCTCAGGTGAAATCCACCCCCTACGGTGAAATTTGGTCTCCATGGACCAAGTCCTGCTTCCCTGGTGCTGTGAGTGCCCTCTGCTGGCTCACTGCCATTCTGCCATCTGCCTCATTAAACCTTGAGCCCCAGGGTTCTAACAGCCCCAGAACAGAAGCCTGACATGTAAGGAAAGGCCCTTGAAGATGCCTTATCCAACCCCTTTGATATTCACTTGAGGCTGCTGAGACTCAGGGGAAATGACTGGCCCAAGGTCACACAGGAGCCTGGTACTTTGTCACTCCACTGATGGAACACAGCTGACACCACACACTGCCCACTCAAGGCAGCCTTCCAAGGCCAGCTCCCTGGGCTGCTGCTTCCAGTGGAGAAAACCAAGGTCATGATTCAAGGAGGACTCCCAGTCATTCTGCTCCTGGAGAGGGCACACCAGTGAGCTCCTTTGTGGCCCTGGACAAGGGAACAGGCATGGGACTCTCCCTCTGGCTCCTTCACTAACTCATGATGTGAGCCTAAGCTTTCGTATCTTAATTTGTAAAGTGGGGATCATCACATGTGACCCCACAGATTTATGGTGAACCTTTTTTTACAGATATGTAGAAAGCAACTGCTATAATGTGCACTTCTTTTTTTTCTTTTTTTCTTGAGACAGTCTCATTCTTGTCACCTTGCGTAGCATGCCCTGGGTAGTGTGCTGTGGCGTCACAGCTCACAGCAACCTCAAATGGGCTCAAGTGATCCCCTTGCCTCAGCCTCCTGAGTAGTTGTGACTAAAGGCACCCGCCACAACTCCAGGCTTGTTTTTCTATTTTTAGTAGACACAGCGTCTCACTCTTGTTCAGGCTAGTCTCAAACTCCTGAGCTCAGGCAATCCATCAGTTTCAGCCTCGCAGAGTGCTCGGATTATAGGTGTGAGCCACTGCGCCCAACCCTATGTGCGCTTTGTTCCACCAAAGGCTAAAAAGTGGAAGAAAACAGAGGATTGGGGGGGGGGGAGGTTTCTGTAATCACTAGCCATGTGGCATTGGGCAGGTCCTGTCACTTCTCTGAAGCTCCATTTCCTCCTCTAGACAATGCAGATAATGCTAGTATGTTCCTCCGAGGGCTGCCATAAGGATTAAATATGCTAAAAACCTACAAGGTACTTGGGGAAGTGCCTGGCCTGTGTGGTACATGTTCAGTAGTAGTGACTGTCCTTTCAGCTATTAAGACTATTGTCATTATTATCCTGTTAGCTGTAGAAGATATCCCTGAACTGGTGGCCCGAAGACTGATTCTTCTCTCTTTCCTGCTTCTTTCCTCACTCTGATTGCTGCTTCCTGCCCTTTCCATCCTCACTAACCTGGCCACAAGAGAAGAGAGTGTGGATTCTAAACAAAAGTGGGCTTGGCCCCCAGAAGAGGCTGGGAGCATCCACAGAGCCTGAGTTGGATGATGAGTTTCTTGACCCTTCACCCCAAAGTTGCAGTCAAGACAAAATGCTTTGGCCTCAGCCATAAGCCTCTGCTGTCTCAGTGCTGCCAATGTAGCTGGCCCCTAATGCTTTGGTGCCAGCAGGGTAGCCAAGACCAGCACAGAATCTTTGTGTGTCTCTGCTCTCCCATCCCACCCCATCTAGGAATTTGACAAGACAGGGACTTCTCCCTCCAAACCCTTCCACCTGAGAGCACAGGGGGCAGCAGGTAAATTCAGTTCATACCAGGCCTCGGGCCCAAACCAGAGACACCTGCGGGCCTGACGGTGCCTTCCTGTTATCAACAAGAAGAGACACATGGTTCTGGGATGCCTCACCTGCCCAAAAGCTGCTCCAGAGCCCTTACCCCTTCGTAGAATCTAGGTTCCAGCCTTTTCCTAGGAGTTTATGCATAGTTCATACCTGCTTCTCCCACCACCACCCTCGTTTCTCTTCTCTGTTTTTGGTCATTGCCACAGTTCCTGAGCACCTGCTGTTTACCGAATACCATGATAATCATTTTCACATTTTTCTTACTCGTTGGTAATCCTCACCTCGATCTTGGGTGGAAGGTATTGTCAGCCCCGTTTGACAAATGGGAAAATTTAAGACCCAGAGTGATAAAGATACTTTCCTGAGGCCACACAGCTTGACTAGATCAGAGTGAAGATCTGTCTCCAGGGAAGGCTCCTAGAGCCTTGAAGGTTAAGCTGGAGCTTAAACTCCGAGTTGCACATTGAGGATGGGTGCAGAGGTGAAGACATTCCAGGCAGGAGAGACAGCCTATGCAAAAGGGCAAAACAGAGAAGGTGGTCATGAAAGTGATGGAAAGGCAGTTACAGTTTGAAACCAGAGTGGCTGGAGCAGATGGTTCAGCAAAGGAGGTAATCCCTTACTTGATTGCTGCACCCACCCTTCATCTGGTCTCAGGGCTTCACGGTCAAGAATCTATTCTTGGCATTGGTGGATTTCTTCATCCTCAATATTGGGCATGGAAGAAATAATGTCTCACCGTGCTCCTTAAGTGAAATTACACTGGACTAGGAGTTTCCTATCACCCCTAGTTGGTAGGAAATTCATTCTCCGTCTCCTTATTGGGGTGCCCCTCCCCATCCTCTGCCACAACCACCATGCCAGAAGTGTTTTAAGGAAACGCACTGGTTATAGCAGAGACGGCCCCAGTCCCACCTGAAAGGCCCCTCCAGGTCTGCTTTCTCTGTTTCCTCTGGGGTGGGCACTGTGGAAACCCCAGAGGATAAGATCCAGCGTGCTCTACACACTTCATTGCTATTCCCAGGTGATCCTGTCACTGCCCACACACACCAGACACCTGTCATGGAGCCCACAGCCTCTCCACCTTCCCAGGCCTGGACACCCCTCTCCACCCCTTTACCTCCTTCTGTCCAGGAGACCCTCCCTCAAGGTGTAAGACTCACTTAACAAAGACCACGAAGGATAGCCCCTCCAGGAACTCAGCTTTTGTTCCTGCAGCCAAACCTCTCCTAAAGGGAGATGTTGGCCTTACCTCCCAGAAAGAAAGGAAGAGGGAAGGAAAAAACCCACAAATTAGTCTCTCAGTAAATTGCCCTGTCCCACGCCAGCCTCCCTTTTCACACATCCCCTGTACACTGAATGCTTTCCATTTCCTTGAATGGGCCCTGCTTTCTCTCAACCCCAGGCCCACGACATGCCTGTCACCCACCCCTGCTCTGACAGACCCTGCCTGTCATGTCTCATTACAGATGGCACTTCCTGGCAACCTCCCCAGGCTTCTGCCTTATTAGGGGCCTCGCCAGTACTCCCAGGGCCACCTGAGCCTCCATTGCCTATGTTCTTACATAGGCAATCCTCTGTATCCTCTATGAGATGCATCTAGTTATTATATTTCCAGGGCCACAAATGAGGCCTGCACGTAGTAGGTGTTTAGTATACATGAGGTGAATATGGTGATCGTCCAGTCCCTGAATCAGACTCACATAAAAGAAGGAAAACCGTGTTGCTGAAGCCCCTCAAAGGCTGAGCCTGTGTGGCACCCTTCTGTGTTCCTTCCCTGGGGCCTCTGCCACACCCACACCCCTGTCTCCCACCAGCAGAGCAGGGATGGAAGGGAAGTCAGTCATCTGGGCACATGTCAAGCAGAGAACACTCATCCTCTGTGTTTGGGATCCAGAACACGCTAAGTTTGTAGTCTGCTCAGACGTGGGGACAGATGGCTGGACAGTGGACAGCTGGGCAAGGAGGGTAGGCAGCTTGGTAGGATGGAAATAGCAGTGAACTAAGCTTTGGGAGTCCTGGGCTCAGAGCCTACCCATCCTACAGGTTTGCTACATGCATCAGTCTGGGTTCTCTGGTTGCCAGCAACAGAAGCGGACCCTGAGTAACTCAGGCAGAAAAGATATTTATTAGAAGGCTTTGGAATATGACACGGAAATGGCAGGTAACTGAGCTCCAGTTTGGGGCTCTCTGTGTGACAAGGGGCAGGCAGGACGTACAGGGAGAGAGATGTAATTCTCAAAATGAAATCTGGATTTTATTAACTACGTGAAAACAACTGTTGACACGCTTCGTGACCTGAGACTAGTCACTTAACCTTGCGTACCTCATTATCCCCATCTGGATGTTCTGTAACCGGCTTCTCTCCTCTGTTCACATCTCCAGTTTGCTTTTTTGCTGATCAGACTTCCTGCCCTGGCCCAAATGGCACCATTCCCCATCCGGACACCTTGGGAATGAATTATGAGGGAGCTAGGTGAGTGAGCATGTGTGTAGTCCTCCACAACTTGCCCATTGAGGAAGCCAAGCCTTCTCCACTTGTGTGCTCTGGGACACGTGACTCATTTGCATGAGGTGGTTGGCCTGATATTCCTTTGCCATGAAACCAGCACGTCCTCTGCCCCTGCATGCTGAACATGCTGATGAAAATCTGGATGGCTTTATGGGCTTCTTTCTCGCCAGGGTCTGGCCATCTTCTCTAGATTGAAAAGCTTCAAGCTGGAGCCTGCCCTTGCAGACCCTGCAAAGCCATCAACCCTGAGACCCTGTCACTGCCCTACATTTGACCTTTAACATGAACAGCAACAGGATCAGGCCCTGTACTGAACACCTAGGATGAAAAGATGGTTGAGGGGGGGTGAGGATGCTTCCCTAGTCTCTCGGAAGCCAGTGGGAGCGGCAGGTGCATAAACAGCTAACTATAGCAGCAAAACAAAGTATGAGACAAAAGGAAGTATGAGCCAGGTGTGTGGGGGTGGTCTAGAGGTGGGAGATCAGGGGGTGCTCCATGGAGGAGGTACCACCTGAGTCGCTCCTTGGAGAATGAGTAATATTTGGAAAAGGGAGGAAAGGATATATTCCAAGTAGAGGGAACAACATGAACACAGGCTTGAAAGGAGGAATGGACAGATTCAAGTCAATAGAGATATCTGCTGGGGTCAGAGCTGTAGGAGGGTTGTTAGAGTTCAATGCTGACAGTGAGGGGTGTTTAGCTGTACCAGGAACATGAAGTCCAAGGCACAGGGCATGTCTGCTTGGGATTGGCTCAGCCTCACACCCCAGAATCCAGCATCCCAGCTCCTCCTTGCTCTTGCCATATAGGAAGTGGGCTCAAGCTCTTCTGCTTGCGTCTCCAAATCTGCCAGCTCCTTCTCTGTGTAAGTCCTGGGCAAAGCTGGCATCTACTGCAGGATATCTCCTAACAGCCCCCATCCCAGCCTCTACTAGAACACTTCACCAGCCCACAGCAGCTGTCTATTCTGTCCACTGGTCACGAGCTCCTGGAAGAATGAATGAATGGGTGGGTGGTCCAGGCAGGTTTCCCAGACCCAGCCTTGGAGGAGTAGCTAGCTGCACAGCACACGTCACCTTCACACATATGAACATGCACATGAAGGTGATGACATTCAGGCTACAGGGGGCTTAAAGCCTGACCCCTTTACTTTATAGATGAGGCCTCAGACTCCAGGCAAGGAAAGGATTTCCCAAAGCCGTGAGCATGTTGGGAGCAGAGTATGAATGAGTAGATCAGTTCATAGCAGCACTATTCACATTAGCCAAAAGGTGGAAACAACAAAAATGTTCAACTGATGAATAAGTAAATAAAATGAAATCTGTCTTACCATGGAATATTATTTAGCCATAAAAAGGAATGAAGTGCTGATATAGGCTGGAGACTGGGCTGAACCTGTGCTAAGTGAAAGAGGCCAGACACAAAAGGCTACGTATTCTATGATTACATTTATATGAAATATCTAGAAGAGGAAAATCCACGGAGACAGAAAGCAGATCAGTGGTTGCCTTGGGTTGGGGCAGGGGGAGGGGGAAAGTGGAGAAGGGGGAATGACCCTTAATGGATATGGGGTTTACTTTGGGGGTGATAAAAATATCCTGGAACTATGTAATGGTGGTGGTTGCACAACATTACAAATGTATTAAATGCCCCTGAATTATATACACTTCGAAATGACTAAAATGGTAAATTTTATGCTGTGTGAATTTTACCAAAATAAAAAAGGTAGTTTGAGACCAGATGAAATGCTGCCACCTGGGTCTAATGTCCAGTCCTTAAGCACATACAGCTGCCCCTCCTTCCTGTTACAGACCTCCCAGTCCAGGTGTGGGGCAGCCCATGCCTCCTTTCTAAGGCAAGGAGGCCACATGGTCAGATGGGAGGGAGCTGCCCCACCCAGGGGGCAGGATTTCTGGCTTCTAGGATGCTCCTGCTAAGGGCCAACCCATCCCACTGACCAGCCTACTTCCAATCAGTGCCAAATGTTCCATACATCTTGGGCCTCCCTACCTTGCTCTTGCTATTTGCTTTATGCAAGAAGTTCTTTCCTTCATGTCCCCTCATCCACCTAGAAACGTCTTTTAAGAATTAACTCCTGTCTTCCTTTTGGAAAGGGCTTCCACCTCCACTTCCCCCTCACCACAACCTTAGCTGAGCCTTCTCCAAAGTGTCACATGCAAAGCTGGCATCAGGGTGCAATCGTATTTGCATGTCTATCTCCTCCAGAAGACTGGGATCCAGTAAGGAGGGGCCTGGATTGTTCATCATTGTATTTCTGGGGCAGCTCTGGGCCTTACTCATAGTAGATGCTCAGCAGAAGCTTGTTGAATAATGAAGCAGTGGCTTTGGGAAGATTCTTTTCCTTACAAGTGGACATTCTCCATCAGTGGACTGGGGGCAGGCTGGGTGATTTCCAAGGCCCTTCATCTCTAGGGTTCTCTGGTTCTGAGAGCAGCAGCGTAGGGCCAGCCCAGCAAGCTGCTGCCTATTGTTACCAGCCAGTGTTCTGCTCCTGTTGCTTAGCTGATAGAAGTGGGGAAGCAGAGACTGGGAGCCAGCAGCAATCCACTGCAGGTAGCTATTTCTGCTCTTGGTGGGGAGGGAGAAGGACAATGCGCAGAGACTGGGCTTCTCCATCCAGCCTAAATGGACATCTACTTTCTTTGGGAATCTAATTAAACCCTCCCCTGGACAACCCAAATATGCAGGTTTGGGCTGGGATTGCCTGGAGTCCTTTGACTACAGGACAGAGCAGCAGGCTCTTGCTCCATTTTCTTCTGCAGTCAAGAGGTGCTACTCTTTCTGCTTTTCTGATTATGAAATTAGTCATTTTCTAGGAAGCTTATTTATAGAGTCCGCTGCACACATGCAGTACTGAGCTATTCTGAACACAGCTTGGAGCCTGGGAGACTTAAGGTGTGAAAGCAGGTGTGAGTCACACACGGGTCCCCTTCCAGAGATAGCCAGATACCTTGCCTTTCTGCATCCAGCCAGGGGTCAGCCCTTATGGGCTGCCCTCCAGGCGGGCTGCTCTTTAGAGTGGAGAAAGAAAACGTTTAGGATTGGGAGATTGGGGAGAGGTGTTCTCAAACCTGATTCCTGTGGCTACCAACTCAGTACAAAACCTGGGGCAAGTCAGACCCCCATTCTCTGCCTCAGTTTCATCCTCTGCAAAATGAGAGGCCTTCTAGAGCTGTGATTCTCTGAATGCTCTGGACAGCAGCTGGGGAGGAGGCTTTCAAGTGGCTTAACAAAGATCTGTCCACCAAGTAGCTCGGATCATGGCCATGTTTGAGGTTCCTGATGTTTCTTCAAGAATGTCAGGGTGGCATTCACTCATTCCACAAGTATTTGCTTATTGAACACCCTCCTATGAGCCAGGCACTGTACCAGGCTTTAAAGATATAGTAGTAAATAAAACACATACAGTGCTCCCTGCCCTCATGTAGCCTACACTCTCATAGTTGAGACAGATGTTAAGTAATTAAAATGATATTTGCAATTGTGTCACATATGTACGATGAACAAAACGTACTGGAAAGTAGAGCTGAAGGGGCTCTCTAGGCAGAGAGAAAAGCAGTGCTAAGGCACTGTAAAGAAAAGAGCCTGTCTACTGCGGCTGGGGTACAGAAGTCAAGGAGAAAAGGGACATAAGATAAAGTTAAAGGGGCCAGAGCACACAAGATCTAGTGAGCTATGTCAAAGGATCTGTATCTTTGTTCTTAGAACAATAGATGCCATGAAAGTATTTTTTTCAAGAAAGATTAGGTGATAAATACTGAGTTTTAAGGAATTGATTCTAGCTCAAGCCTGCCCTAGCCCATTGTACAGGTTGTAAACCACACAACTTTATAAGTCATAGCATTGGAGACATGTGGAGGATCCTTTGGAGGCCAGCCTGAGTGGATGCCACCGACCAGTTAAAATATTGCTGCAGTAATGCAGGCAAGAGATGGTGGTGGCTTGGACCAATATACAGAGTGAGGAGGGAGGAAAGTGGAGTGACTCTAGAGAAAACGTTAGGCATTTACCTTGAAGATAGCAACCCCCTCTCACCAGGAGAACTGTGTTCTGGGACTTGGGATTCTCAGAGACCCTACCAATTAAAGTGAGGAAAAAGTAAAATAATACAATCTAGTTAAGAACAGAACATAATTGGGGTGAGAAGGGGTACCCTTAATCTGGCCTGTCATTTTAATTATTTAAAATGTGTAGTTGGGCCTGAAATAGGCCCCAGTACCAGTTAGATGAGAGGCATGATTGCAGAACTGGTGGGCAGAGAGGCAGCTGGACCCCTGGGCGTCTTGAAAATATTATGCTAGCAAGGCTGTATCAAGACTGTTGCCAGTTTCAGAGCTCAGATCCCACTGGCTTAAGCTAAAATATGGAAATTTGTTGGAAGGCTCCTCAGGCATTTCAGGGTCTTGATGGACACGTTGCCCAGTCAAGACTCAGTACAGCAGGTGGCAGTGAAGCAGCTCTGAGCCCCCCAGCAGCAGATGTTTGTGGATCTTCTCTGCAGGGCACTACAGCCACCATGATTCAGCACCAACATCCATAGGCTCCGGGCTCTCTAGAATGCATTTTCAATGTGCAGGGCAGAGGATCTAATCAACCTGGTCAGCCTGGTCTGTGTGTCCAGTCTGACCCTCTGTCAAGGGTCAGAGACATGAATGGTAGACAGGACCATTGGAGCCCACACCTGCATTTCAGGCCATTCCCAGAGTAGGGGAACCCCTATGAGCGTGGTTGCCTTCAGGATATGCCACTCTAAAGACATTTCATCTAATTCATATCTTGCAACCTTTTCCCAGCTTATCAGGTGAAGAAGAAAAGCTAGACTCCCAGTACAGCCCTATATGGTGCCCTCTACGCTAGAAAGAGAGTTTTCTGATTTCAAGGAGGGACCCCTTCAAATATGCAAAACACATATATAACTGCTTTTTCTATCTATCCCGGAGAAGTGTTTTGCATGTCACTTTTCATTGCCTGAAACTCAGTGTACTCACATGTCTTGGGGAGCTGGATTCTTGGGCTACCCAGAGTCCTCTCTTGTTCACCCATGGTTCAATACCATAGGAACTAGGACGCAGAATAGCACAGCAATGAGACCATAACCCTGGAGTTCTAGATGATAATTTCAAACCCAGCTCTACAGCACTACCCTAATGAGCTGTGTGACCTTGAGCAAGGACATCTCTGACCTTGTTTAAGAATCGTTAATTCATGGGATCATGGTGAGGACTCGGGGGGGGGGGTTGTAAAAATTCTTTGTACATAATAAACCATCCTCCCCTGGGAGATGATGACGATAATGGTTGCTGCTGCTGATTCCACATGAAAGACGTCTGCAAAATTCTGGTCCCCCCTGTGCAGCTTGACCCCTCCATAAGATGGCATTTTTCTCCAGTTCACCTGATGAAGTAGGGTTAGTCAAAGGGACACAGTATAGGAGAGGGAGGCTTTTTTATCTTTGCCTAGGATTTTATCTCAATCTCAGCTTAATAGCTTTATCTAACTTTTTTCCTCCTGCTGCAGAAGCGAGAGAAAGAGCCACACCACTGATGTCCCCGAGGGAGGGACCCTGGACATGTGCTGCAGTGAGAAGCTGCCGGGTGAGTCCTCCCAGTGCCTACGTGCCCCAGAGCTCTGAGCAGAGAGCACCCAGCTGGAGTAAAGCCTGGCCAGCTGTGAACTTCCTCGAGGAATGATGCAGCGGCTCCATAGGTCTTCATTTAAATGGGGAATTTTTTTTCTAATCCCCTATGATTTTCTGACCTGTTGTTATTTAGAGCTCTAGGCTCACATGAGGGGAAGAGCTGCAGCTGAACCTGTGCTAGGAAGCAGAAAGAAAGGTGAAGAATTGGGGAGTCCAGGGACATGGCCACTGACTGGTGATGTGTTGAGCAGACTTCAGAAGGTGAAGTAGGAAACACAAACAGCTGGAATGCTGCGCGAGCCAAGGGTGGGGTGGAGGATGTGGAGCCCTGCTGAGAAGCTCGCTGTGAGTGTGGAACTGTGATGCCTGAGTCCACCTGAGCACCCTGCGGGGAGCCTCACTCTCTGACCCTCAGGCCCCTGCAGTCACTATGGAGACATCACTAAGGCACTCCTGCTCACAGGTGGCAACACGTGCCCGTTGTACACCCAATACCCAGGTTGTGATAAACACCGTTGGAAAAAATAGAAGGAAGCGGGTGGAATTTTTAATTTTTTTCTTTTTATTAAAGTTTTTATCCTTGTTTTTCTTCTTATAGCAAATGTCCATTGTAGAAATATTAGAAAATAAATATAAGTGATAAAAAAGAAAAATCACTATAATCCTATGAACAGCATATATACTTTCATATCTCTCCTTTCAAACATTTTGTTTAAAAACAACCCTTTGAACTCTTAATGTCCCACCCTGTACCATGTCAGAAACCCCACAATTGGTGAGAAACCTTAGAACAGAGTCTTCAAAATAAGCAGCTGTTTTATTTACACCTTGTGCAGGTCCCTCAGCTCCTGACGAAGGTGCCTCAGGCATCCTGAGGATTGAGCCCTTTCCTGCAGTTCACCCTCTAACAAGTAGGGGGTGACATTGCTTAAAACATTTGGATGGCCTGTTGGGATGGTCTAGGATGGACGCCATCTTACTGAAAGTGTCATCTTGGGGACCAGAAATGTCTAGCTTGAAGAAGAGAATTCTCTGAAGGGATCTGAGAGCTGCCTGAACATCTGAAAGGCTGTCTTGTAGAGGGGATAGCAGATCCATTTTGCGTATTTTAGGATGATGTAAGTCCAATACATAGAAATTAATGACAGGTCTGTTGGCCCATGGTGCACAGAACACTTTCTGACTCCAAACTGGCCCAATCATAGAACTTGATATTTCAAGAGGAAGAAAATGAGTGTTCCATCCCTGGAGTCATTCAGGTAGACATGTGGAGAGGAAATTTCCACAATGGGTGGGAGGTCCAAATGACATCAAAAGTCCCTTTCAACTATTAAACTGTTCTGTGATTCAGAAATGAGTCATAGAATTCAGTGATGGTTCTACAATCAGGGATGGCCCCACTGGCTAGAAAAAAATCCAAGGAAAATAGGACATGATGAATAGGAGTCAAGAGAATAGCATGGTGTGGGGAGAAGAGCATGGGATTTGGTATTGAGTCTGGCTTTCTGCTTCAGGCTGTGTGTTTATGGACAAGTCACTTAACTTAGCTGGACCTCCCGTAAGTGAAAACAACAGCAATATAAATATACTCGTGAAGGTCCTTGAGGAGTAAATAAATGTAGCCAATCAGTCATTCATCCAACAAATATTTATTGAGCACCTACTAGGTCTTGTGTACTGTACTAGGTACTAGAGATGTGGTGGTTACCAAAAGAAACCAAGCAAACTTAGTCCCTGCCCTAATGAAAGTGCATGGACAAGTTTTGCTTTTTGAGCTGATTCTGGAAAATAGGGTGAAGCCACAATAGAGAGGCTACGGTAATAAGCATAATATGTTTAATTCCAATCCTCTGTCCCCTTTTCCCCAAAGCCAGCAACCAGTGTGGAATGGAAAAGGAGTGGTGGTCATCTCCATTGGAGCTGGCGCATTGCCTTCCTCATGCACTACCCCGGGAAGTCGGTGTCATATGCTACCCCCACCTTACAAATGAAGGACCAAGGTCCAGGGCGGTTAGGCAGTCTGGCAGTCTGTGCAGGTCACTTAGCTGGTAGGCAGAGGATTCACTCCAGGGAGTCTCTCACTCAAGCCCGTGTCCTCACCTCTATCCTGTTCTGCCTCCATTGCACCCATGGAGCCACCACGATCTTCTAACAACCTGTGGAAAGAGGCAGAAAGAGTTAAGGTATATTTGTGCCAGGGAGGAGTTTGGAGGAGGTAGGCAATGTCACTGTGCATGTCCCCATCCATATCCTTCCTACCTCTGTTTCATCTCTGCGTCCTCTAGGTCTAGCATTTATTCCCTTATTTCTTCATTCTCTTACTACTGATCAACCACCTACACATGCTGGGCACTGTTGTAAGCACTAGAGATTCAATAGTGATCCAAACTGAGAAGCTTTCCCACCCTCACAGGACAGTACCGCGTATGACTTGCTGGCCAGCAGCAGGGACTCTGGCCCCAGCTTAGCCCAGCATAATCACTGGCAAACTATTTAACCTCTCCGGGGTTCCCATTTACAATATGTCAAGCAGAATATTCACTGCCCTGTAGAGTTGTTGGAGGCTTCCGTGAATTCATAGCTCAGAACAGTGTCTGGCCCATAGCAAGTGCTGTGTAGACATTTGCTATTGGTGATAAAAACTAAAATGTATAGCGTGGCAAATAGTAGTTAAATGCTGTGGAAAAAATTAAAGCCAATAATAAGGGGATGGGCTAGGACTGGGGTGGTTTGGCATTGTAAATAGGGTGGACCTGGAGCCTGGGGTAGAGTAGAGATGTTTGTCAGCCGAAGCCACTGACCTATACCGAAACTTGGACGTGTAAAAAATGGTGGGGGCAAGAGAGTTGGAATACTGGGCCTTTAGAAAAGCCCATAAGCACTGCAAGCAGTAGCATAATGGTGGTGTAAAAATACAGCCCTGGAGTACTCTCTCCCCTGCCCTGCTGTCCTCCCCTCTGGGCAAGATGGGTGGCGAGGCAAAGTGAGGGCCAGCGTGACTCATTTGTTCTCACACACACCTCCAGACGAGGGCATTGTGGCCAACAATCCCAGCCACAGTCACCCAGGCCTGAGCCTGTACTAGGCAGGTCATACAGTCCTCTCAGATGAGCTTTCTGGGACAGAAATATCCTCAGGCATCACCAACTCCCCCTGGCAGCCCCCCATTGCTCCAGGGCCAGGCACATGGCTCATACCCCGAAGGCGTCCCCACGTGTGCTTACATGCTCCTGTTTGTTCTCGCTTGCCACAGCCTCATGCATGTACCCACGCACGGTCCCCAGGCACGTGGCCTGCCTCTGTCTCACGCAGTCCTGCAGGGGCGGACACACACCTACAGGCTCACACACCTGCACGTCGTCGTCTTCCTCTTGCACACTCAGCTCTCCCAGCTCCATCCGCACTTCTACTCTGCATGCTGCCCAGTGATGGACAGACAGACCTGTTCTCTTCCATCTTCTGGAGGTGTCCTCTATCTCCCACACCGCACCCCTCCACATGTACACACACAAAGATCGGCAGACAAGCTCCTTCCCTCCCCTACATTCTCTGTCCTCATCCCAGGCCCTTGGTCACTCACAGTTCCCAGGTACTGCAGGGCACTGGGTGTATACCCAGCTGCCTTGCCCAACACATGCATACCCCCCACACACACATATATTTTTCCTCTCTCTCAAGCATATACTCTTTTCTATATGGCCAACCTCATTTTCTTCTCTTTCACTCCCTTTCTTGCTCTCTTCACTTGCTCTCAGTCACCCAAACACATTGATGCATTCAAACTCACACTCTCCCTTCTTCTGTGTGTAGGTGTTCACATTTGCTGGAAACCAAGCAACACTGATATTGGTGGGGCTGCCACACCTTCCTCCCACCAGCACCACCACAGGCCTAGCCTGGGACCAGCAGCTTCCTTGGTGGGACAGGGTGGAGGAAGACAGTAGATAAAGGAAGAGTAAGTTGCCAGTGGGGCCAGTATGTAGCAGGGAATGTTATCACCCAGTGTTGCTGTCAGCATCTCCTTCGAACAGACTCATGGGCAGGCCTGTGCCTAACATTTGCAGGGACCAAGGCCAGACTACAAATGAGGCCCCTAGTAGGACACCACTGTTTGCTCAGTCTGGCACTGCAGAGGCCTTGACATATTTGCATGTGGGCATGTCAGTCTGTGTGTCCAAGTCTGGTTCACACACCACCCTAGTAGCTGCCTGATGGCTACCCCTCAAACCTAAAGATACGTAAGTCAGAGGCAGTGTCCACCTTTGGAAGGGTATCCCTGGGAAAGAGACCCATACAGGCTTTGGGCTATTCGGGCAGGAGATTCTGGAGTCCTGGTAGCCAGAGCATGGCCTGGGAAGAGGGGCAAGGAGAACAGGTGGTCACAGAGTCCAGAAGAACACATCTTCTGAGCCCTGTGTACTTCTTTTTTTTTATTAATTTATTTATTTTTATTGTTAAATCATAGCTGTATACATTAGTGCAATCAAGGGGTACAATGTGCTGGTTTCATATACAATCAGAAATATTCTCATCAAACTGTTCAACGTAGCCTTCATGGCATTTTCTTAGTTACTGTATGTAGACATTTGTATTCTGCATTTAGTAAGTTTCACCTGTACCCATTCTAAGATGCACCGTAGGTGTGGCCCCACCCATTACCCTCCCTTCACCATAACTTACCCCCTCCCTTCCCATTCCTTGGCCCTTTCCCCATAGTCTTGTGCTATAGTTGGGTTATAGCCTTCATGTGAAAGCTATAATTTAGCTTCATGGTAGAGCTGAGTACATTGGATACTTTTTCTTCCATTCCTGAGATACTTTGCTAAGAAGAATATGTTCCAGCTCCATCCGTGTAAACATGAAAGAGGTAAAGTCTCCATCTTTCTTTAAGGCTGCATAATATTCCATGGTATACATGTACCACAATTCGCTAGTCCATTCGTGGGTCGATGGGCACTTGGGCTTCTTCCATGACTTAGCAATTATGAATTGGGCTGCAGTAAACATTCTGGTACAGATGTCTTTATTATATTGTGATTTTTGGTCTTCTGGGTATAAATCTAATAAAGGAATTATAGGATCGAATGGCAGGTCTATTTTTAGGTCTCTAAGTATTCTCCAAACATCCTTCCAGAAGGGACGTATTAGTGTGCATTCCCACCAGCAGTGTAGAAGTGTGCCCTTTTCTCCACATCCACACCAACATCTCTGGTTTGGGGATTTTGTTATGTGGGCTACTCTTACTGGGGTTAAGTGATATCTCAAAGTAGTTTTGATTTGCATTTCTCTGATGAATAAGGATGATGAGATTTTTTTCATGTGTTTGTAGATTGTGCATCTGTCTTCTTTAGAGAAGTTTCTCTTCAAGTCCCTTGCCCACCCTAAAATGGGGTCACGTGTTCTTTTCTTGCTAATACGTTTGAGTTCTCTGTGGATTCTGGTTATTAGACCTTTATCGGAGGTATAACCTGCAAATATTTTCTCCCATTCTGAGGTCTGTCTGCTTGTTTTACTTACTATGTTCTTGGCTGTGCAGAAGCTTTTTAGTTTGATCAGGTCCCAGTAGTGTATTTTTGATACTGCTTCAAATGCCTGGGGAGTCCTCCTCATAAAATATTCACCCAGGCTGATTCCTTCAAGAGTTTTCCCTACACTTTCTTCAAGTATTTTTATAGTTTCATGTTTTAAGTTTAACTCTTTTATCCAGTGAGGGTCTATCTTAGTTAATGGTGAAAGGTGTGGGTCCAGTTTCAATCTTCTACAGGTTGTCAGCCAGATCACCCAGCACCATTTGTTAAATAGGGAATCTTTTACCCACTGAATGTTTTTAATTGGCTTGTCAAAGATCAAATAATGGTAAGTAGCTGGATTCATCTCTTGGTTCTCTATTCTGTTCCAGACATCTACTTCTCCGTTTTTGTGCCAGTACCATACTGTTTTGATCACTACCGATTTATAGTACAGTCTCAGGTCTGGTAGCGTGATTCCTCCAGCTTTGTTTTTATTACTGAGTAATGTTTTGGCTATTCGAGGTTTTTTTCTGATTCCACATAAAACGAAGTATTATTTTTTCAAGATCTTTAAAATATGACAATGGAGCTTTAATAGGAATTGCATTAAAATTATATATTGCTTTGGGTAGTATAGACATTTTAACAATGTTGATTTTTCCCAGCCATGAGCATGGTAGGTTTTTCCATTTGTTAACATCTTCAGCTATTTCTTTTCTTAAAAGTTTCACAGTTCTCTTTGTAGAGATTTTTCATGTCCTTTGGCACTACTGTGAAAGAAATAGAGTCCTTAACTGTTTGGTTATTGTTGGTATATAGAAAGGCTACAGATTTATGGGTGTTGATTTTGTAGCCTGAGACATTGCTGTGTTCCGTGATCACTTCTAAAAGTTTTGTAGTAGAATCCCTAGTGTTTTCCAGATATACGAGAAAAAGCTTTTGATAATATCCTGTGTACTTCTCATCTCATGGGGAGTGGCATGGCTAGAGGCAAGGGAGTACAGGGCCCAGGCCTAAGGCCAACACTGGTCTTGAGAACAAGGTACTCCCAGAGCTTTGAGTACCTTGTTCTGGAGCCATGACAGTCCCTGCCAACCTGGGATTTAGGTGAGTCATGATTATCTGGGTTTATTCAAGGTTGTGAAGACATATTCAAGGCATGAGTAGACCATCGCTCTTCTGATAGGAACAGTTGGCCTCTTGAATCACTGGCTCTACTACCTTAAGTACTCGTATCTTGAAGCCTATACCCAGCCCATCTCTGGGTGCTGTGCTCTGTATCATTTTGAATATTAAGAGAACCTATCTCTGAGGCCAGGGATGAGATCTGGGTCTCAGCAAATGGCCACTGTCCATCCTGAGCACCACTTTATAAAGCAAAGAGGGTGGAGGAAAGCTTTGTCATGCTAAACATGCAGTGACCACCTTTGACCAGCAGGAAGGATCAGGTCATAGCTATGACTGCTGTCTTACCGTGCCACTGATGAAGTCTTGTACTGGAAACAAACAGGACCAATTGAAAAGGCAGCCCGATTCTTTTACTGATTCAAATTTATTGCAAATATGCTCTATGCCCAATATTTGCCAGGCACTGGTAATACAGTGACAAGAGAGACAGAGGTGGTCCCTGGTATCAAAGAGTTCAGGGTCCCAGGGAAGGGTGCATAATGTTGCAACCTTGTCATTGTGAGTCAGGAAAGCCTTACTGAGGACGAGTATGGTCTTGCTTCATGTCTTCAAGAACCTGCTATCAAGCATTTTAAGGTGCAGGTTAACCTCATAATGGGCCTTGTCCCTGTTCTTACAGAACCCCCAAACTAGTGTCTAGTACTGACTCAAACTGGTTTAGGAGCAGGTGCAGGAGCCCAGGTAGACAAACACCGAGATGATCTGGTTTTAGTAATATCACTAAGATGTCACTTGTGCTTATCACCACTTACCAGCAGAGAGTCTCTTGATTTTTATTTCCTTGTTGAAATGTTGGTGCCATTTGCATTCAAGACTTTTAATGCATTTAGAGATATTTATTGTAGCTGATGGTATGATGAGTTGTCTTTGACTTGAGTCTTCAGAGTAGATGAAGTGAAACCAAATACCATTTGGATGTGCTAAGAACACTGGGTAGCATTCTATAAGGATATTGTTGTCCTGAGAAAACAGTACCAACCCAGCTACCCACTGGTCAACAATAGTAGGGGTTAACTATTCTCAGGCACCAGGAAAGACATGAAAGGAGGAGCCCATCTAGCAGGGACTTGGGGTGCTGTGGAGAGACAGACAGACCTGAGTTCAAATGCCAGCTCTGACACTAACCAACAGCATAACCTCAGGTAAATGATCTCACAGTGTTGAGCTCCAAATTCCTCACTCTAAAATGAAGGTGATAATATGATAAGATCTTCACAGAGCTTTTGTGAGGATTAAATATGTTGATGGATGTAAAGTGCTTATTACACAGTGGTCGATAAATGGCAGGTAATAATGATGGTGATGATTGTACCACAATATAGAGCATGAACAGAAAAAACTTTGCCTCCTTGCATTCTTATTCTGGGGCTCAGACATCAAGTCAAGGTTAATCCATTAGCAGCAGAGTGGGTAATGTAGCGTGTGGTTCTTTCACACCTCCCCACTACAGGCCTGGACCTCACAGAACCAGCATAGCACAGGCAAGAGTGTTTTCTACTTGCAGCGTTAGGCAGGAAAGGGGGCCAAAGATGGTGGGGAGAATGAGCATCCACTTTTCTTTGCCAGAACAGAAATAGTTCTGATATTCCAGGGAGTTACCTGGATGTGTGATGACACGTGGAAGAAAAAATCCATCTGGTCCAATCCCCTGCTTCCACAAAGGTTGATGCCAAAGCCCTTTCAGATAAATGGGCATTTGGTATACTTCTAAAATATGCAGTGACAGATGCTATCATCTTTTTCTTTGGCTTGGCCCAGTGACAAATCACCTCCACTCTCAAGAAGTCCTTTGTATCTTTTCTTAAAAAGAAAAACAAAAAACTCAGCCTTCCATTTACACTCACTTCTCTCTTTTCAGATGTGAGCATTTGTTTGGTTACCTGTTGCTACCTAACTATCTCAAAACTTGCTGGATTAAAACAACCACAATTTTATTTGCTTATGATTTGGTGGGGTCATGCAGGGCTCATCTAGCTGGTTCTTCTGTTCCAGGCAGCATTTGCTGAGGTCATTCCTTTGGCTGTATTCACCTGGTGCTGGACTGGGATAGACAGACAGGAAAACTTATATGTCTGGTACCTCAGTCCTCCTCCCTTTGGCCTTTCTCTTGATGCAGCTACCTTGGGCTTCTTCACAGCATGGTGGGCTCAAGGTAGATGGACTTTTTATATGGCAGCTGATTTTTAAGAGGGACAAAAACAGAAGCTTCAGAGCTCTTAAATCCCAGCCTCAGAAGTTACACTTCACATTTTATTGATCGAAACCAGTCACAGGGTCAGCCCAGATTCAAGGGGAGGAAAATAAATGCCATCTCTTGATAGGAGGAATGCAGAGACTCTGTAACCATCCTGATCCACCGAGCATCTTCTTCATAGGCTTCCACATTCCTCCTAATACTACCCTCTTCCTCTCCTAAATCTTTTCTCCCTCAGCCCTCGCATCCCATTCTGTTCCCCAGCCTCCTATTATTTAAGCTACTCACTCTCTGTTGCTTCATCTTTGTCTCTTTGGGTCTTCCCTTTTCTTTGGCTCTTCTCCCTGCCACTCCAAAGAACATAGCTGTATGCAAGCCCACCCCTAACATTCATAGAACCTGTCTGTGTTATATCTGAATAGTTAAAAGTTAGAAAGCCAGCTAATAAACTTGGAAATGAGATAAATATTTTCCTTGTACCTTGACAAATACTCATTTGTAAGGAGTTTGGAAGCCAGACTCAACGTTACAATTCTTACTCCTCAGAATTCTGCACCAACATGTGGAATCTAGGGAAAGCCAATGTCCAGCTCACCCCAGCTCTGTCCAGTGCCACAAGGATACTCAGGCATGTTTATGTAGATGGCTACCCCAGCCCACACATCCAACCTCCAAACGCACCTTCTGCAGCCACCTTAGCCAGTCCTAGGAATGCACACAGCAACACAGTGCACTGCCATAAAGCAGTCATAAAAGGAGCCATGGGACTCAGGACTGTATGGGTAGGGAATTCTGTGGTTTTGGATATATGGTCTAAAGGCGGGAAGGACCCTTGGCTGCATGGACTCCACCTGTGAGGAAGAGCATGCCTGATAAAGGATTGAAGCAGGTCCCCCACAGTGTGAGGTCAGGACAAGAGACATTTTCCTGGGTGTGAGGACAGGGCTGAGTATGTCGGTCCCGGGATTGGGCATCACCTCTCACAGATGGTCTTGGACAAGCCCCTGTCCTGCTCTACCCCTCTGTGAGGCATGCAATGAAAAGCAATCTTCTCATAGTAGTTAAGAGAATTCAGTGAGACAATGGATGTGAATCAGGGTTTGTAAACCATATCTCATTTTTCTGGTTTTGTATTGTTGGAGTCAGAAGCCCTGGGTGTGAGTGAAGTTACACCCTACCCTTTCCAAGCTTGGACTCTTGCACAAATCACTTTGCATCTGTAAACTTAAGAATTTCACACAGGCACGTATGAAAGTAATGTGCAGGACATGTGGGCTGTTAATTAGCACCCTAGTGCTATTTCTTTTTAATCCTGAATGATTAAAACCTGAAGTATCTAAAGAAACAGAGGGAGTTATTAGCAATGAAGGAAGCAGGGGTTCTCAAACTACGGCCCGCAGGCCACATGAAGTGGTGTGATTATACTTGTTCCCGTTTTGTTTTTTTACTTCAAAATAAGATGTGTGCAGTGTGCATAGGAATTTGTTCATAATGTTTTTTTAAACTATAGTCCGGCCCTGCAACGGTCTGAGGGACAGTGAACTGGCCCCCTGTTTAAAAAGTTTGAGGACCCCTGAAAGCTATCTGAACCAAGCATAACCATATGTTAACTGGAGTTATCTATGTCTTTTAAAATATAGATGAAAAGCCTACCCCAAATTTCCCATTGCATGCCATTTTCCTAAACAAAGACAAGACTTTGCAAGAGCACCCCTCTTCTAAGGACCAGTCACCATCTTTTCCTCCTCCTAGCCCCATCTGGGCTGTGGCTAATCGCAACTATTCGACCTTTTGCCTGCATCCCTGTTGAACATCACCTCGCTTAAGATAGACCCCTTACTGATCACAAACTAGACCATTTAGAATTGTGCTTCCTTCCTCCTCCCAGCCCAGCAGTCAGTCCTGGCATCCAGTAGCAGGGCCAACCCTTGACCAAACCCAGCCTCTTAGGCTTCCCTGTCCCCAGGGAGAACACAGTCTGTTATGAAAGTCTCCATTACCTGATGAAGGGATAAAACTGCTTGCATTAGTTATAGCCTACTGTATAACAGATTACCCCAAAACTTTGCGACTTAAAATAACATTTATTATCTCACACAGTTGCTAAGTCATGAATCTAGGAATGGCTTAGCCACATGGTTCTGGCTGAGCCTCACAATATCTGAGATGTGGACCAGGGCTACAATTTCTGAACTCGATGGTGACTGATGAACCCACCTCCAAGCTTGCTCACAGGTTGTTGGAAGACTTCAGTTCCTTGTAGCCTATTAGCCAGAGACCTGGGCTTGCCAACACTCCACTCCCTACACCCTCCACAGAGAACACAGGAGGGAACACTGGTTTACATGCTCCCTTAAAGGACTGCATAAGAATTTCTTTGATGTTTACACCCTGGAGCAAAACTATCAGTTTCTAGACTTTTCTACTTCCTAGACCAGTTCCAGCAGAGGATCTGGAAGAAGCCAGAACGTAGAGAAGGAAGGTAGTGTGGGTGGAGCCTGGGGAGATAAGCAGAGATCAGAGCGCACCCATCCCTCTTATTTGCCATGGCAAGGATTTTGGTCTTTAACTTAATAACAAAAGGAACCCATATTGAATTGAATGAAAGCAGGCAGTTCGGTTTGAATGTTTGTTTGTTTGTTTGTTTTTTTAAGTAGCAATGGGTCTTTAGAGCTAGAAGGACCCTAGAAGACCCCTAGTCCCACTCTTTGAATTTACAGAAGGCCTTGAAGGCCCTTGTAGGCAAGAAGATGCCCAGAATCTCATATCTGGATCAAGCACTCAGGGCCTCTTGATGTCTTATGAACATGTTGTAAGCCTCCCAGATTGCTGAGAGCCATCTGATGGTGGCAGCCTCTAGAGGCTTGGTATTTTTCTGCCCTGCTGTCCTTGGTGGAGCCTTGGGCTAAAGAGCTTACCTGGACTTTCCTAGACCACTGAGGGCATTTAATAGCAGCCACGAAGAACCCCAAGCCAGGACCCAGCCTTCCTCTACCAGAGGCTCTCAAGCCTTAGACCTTCAGATACCCACAGGCAGCCTCCACTAAACATCCTATGCTGGCTTAATAAGGGAGATGAACTAGAGAGTTCTACCTCTTACTCTCTAGACCTCAGTGTCCACATCATGGGAGAATAGAACCAGATGCTTTCTCAAGTCCGTTCCTCCCTCCCCATGCTTGTGTGCTTCTCAGGCACTGGGGACTTCTGGTACCCCATTGCCCCAGGGCCTCTGCTTTCAGTTCCTTTAGTTCTCAGCGTGGGCAGCCTGGAAGGAGGGGCACCTTCAGAGTTTCATTGACCCTTTTCACCCTCATACTTCTGAGCCTCCACTCCAGAGAGGCACAAAGAACTGAGCCTTTGTTTGCAGCAACAAAGCTGTTTGCAATTTCAGATAGAACCATTTTATTATATCCCATCCAAAGAGTACTTGAGTTGTGTTTGTTTTGAAAGCTTGTTAGCATTCTGGACTTAATTAACTGGCAGAAACAAAGCTGCCTCACTGCCCCCACCCCCAGTCTGTGCCCACTCCATCCACCAACCCTAGTTGCCAGCCAGCCGGCAGCCTCACAGCCCCTGCCCACGTCCAGGTGGGACACCAGTTGTCTTGCTCGGGGTGGGGGGCAGGAGGGCCTCACCTGGCAGATGAAAGGGAAATCCTTCATGCTCTGCTTTTCCCCTTACTCCCATCTCTAGATGCTGGTTACCATTTATTGAGCACTCACCATGTACCAGGCACCAGGCTGAGCAATTTTCCTGCAGGCATGATGTCTGCAAAGTCTTAGGAGGAAAGTTTTACCATATCTGTTTTCCAGAGGAGAGATTGAAGTTCAGAGAGATTAAATCACTTACCCAAGGTCACATAGGTAGTATATGGCAAAGTCAGGCCTCACTCCTAAGACTGTGACTCCAAAGCCTTTTCCTGATAGCCAATGCAAGGCCAATGTTTCCTCTGTGGAAACAAAGCCACTTGCGGAGACAGAAAGAGCCACAGTATAGACTCATAGGGTCCAGTAGAGACTGAGTTGATATTATTGGAAATTTGTCTACCTGGAGCTTCCAGGCCTTTCAGTGTAGCACAGGCGTCCTCAAACTGCAGCCCGCGGGCTACATGAAGCAGTGTGAATTGTATTTGTTCCCGTTTTGGTTTTTTACTTCAAAATAAGATATGTGCAGTGTGCATAGGAATTTGTTCATAGTTTTGTTTTTTTTTAACTATAGTCCAGCCCTCCAACCGTCTGAGGGACAGTGAATTGGCCCCCTGTTTAAAAAGTTTGAGGATGCCTGGTGTAGCACATCCTCAATGATGTCTTCAGACAGTGGTCAGGTTCTCTGCCCCCTCTCTAGACCAAGCATTGAACAGCCTTGGTTCCCTGACCTCTTCTCGTCATCTTGGCCCCAGTCCTACTTTTTTGTGCCTCCCTCTCCAGAAGAGTCCCCCAAGCAGAGTATGATGGACTATGCCAAGGGGAGAAGGCCTGTCCCCTCTGTCCTGGGATGGATTGAAGCTCCTTCTCAAGCTGACTTCCCCCAATAGGGAGGAAGAAGCAGCAGTTGGAGGCCCAGTCTGGGCAGGCTGCACAGTGCAGGTAAGAGGACAGATGTTGGAGCCCAAATGCCTGGGTCTGAGTCCTGGCTCTTCTGTCTATGAGCCATGATGGCCTGGGCAGGTCCTGCAGCTCTCATATGTCTGTCTTCCTGTCTGTCAAAGGACAGTCCTGTTGCCTACCCATAGTGAGCCTCCACTCCAGAGAGGCACAAAGTGGTTATAAAGGTTAAATGAGCCTGTTTTTGTAAAGCAGTCACTGTACAGTCACTGAAGTGTCTCTCTCCACAAGGCAGCCTCTGGGTAGCCAGATTTCTTACACAGCTGCCAAAGTTTCCAGGGCAAACGTCCCAAGACTACAAGCAAAGGCTACCTGGACTTTTCTAACCTAGCCTCCTGGTTATAACATCACTTCTGCCACCACTTCTTCAGGACACTTAGGCAGGCAGGGGACATGGCTCCACCTATTGATGGGAGAAGCGTTAAAAAATTTACAGCCACACTTTAAGATTACCACAAGAGTTAAGTTATAGAGAGGCTAAATTTTCCCAAGACGTGCAGCCGATAAATAGTGAACACCCATGTTCTAGTCCAGAATCCTCTTACGCTGGAGTGTTTTTCCATTTCCCACTCCATCCTGCCTGCCTGGGGAATGCAGAGATAAGGACAGCGTGGGCCCTGCCTTCAGCCAGCTCTCCAGCCAAGACGCACTCACCGCCGACCCAAGCCCTTGCCACCCTGCTCCTTCCTTCTGTGGACCTCTTGGTCTTATTGCTCACCAATGAGCAGAACGAACAGGGTGGAGAGGCTGTGGGGGGCTAGTACTTATTCCCAGAACCCCAAATCCACCATCTGTTTGGAAGGAGCTTGAAACTTTTTTCACAGGGCTATTCTTGCTGCTAGGAGTCCTGTTGGTCAGTGTTGGGGTGAAACATAAAACATCTTGAAAACAGAAGATAACCTTAGTGAAGGGCCAGGCATTTGCAGACACTCAGTAAATGTTGGCTGTGGTTTGGGGGACTCTACTCTCAGGCACCACATACCATCTGTCTCCTAGTTTGCTCGCTATACTCCCCCAAAAGATAGCAGAAAATGAGGGACCTCCACTGCAGGCTCTCCCAGTGAGGAGAGAGACCACAACAGTGCCCACCAAAGCTAAATTCTCCCTCTCAGAGCCCAGGGCAACCCTGAGGGTGTGTCATTATATGGCAGAAATGGCCAATTGGGACTGTTCCTTCTAGATTCTTCCACTCCTCAGCCCTTCTCAGTTCCACCTCCCTTGATTTGGGGCCTATCCAACCAAAACTTCAAAACAGGCCTGGTAGGTAAAACTGCCCCACCCCATCCCCTCATGGGTTTCTAGACCTTACTGTGGAATAAGAGAAAGATCAGAGACCTGGAGATCCATCAACTGTTCACATCCCAGTTTTGCCACTTCCTGGCTCTGTGACCCCAAGCCCCATGGCTTCAAACATTAGATATGGGCAGTAATGTCAATCCACAACATAGTTGTGAGTCTTGAGTGGCATGAGGCTGATAATGTGCCTGGCTCAGAGTTGGTAGAGAAGGAGCGTAGGAGGATAAATCCTCCCTGTTGATTAACCCTCCACAGAGGAGAGCTGGTAGGAAATTGCCTAAGGTTACCCAGTATGCCTCCCACACTTCCCTCCATCCCCACGGTGAGATACGAGCACTAATCCTGTAAACAAGGGGTCAGTGTCTACTGGGCACATTTTGGACATGGTAACAGGCTGTAGAGCCCAGATCCATCACCCAGATGGATGGGGGGTGGAGGATGTTGCAAACTTCTCCAAGATGAGGTGGTGCAGAAGTAAGTGCCTGGGCCTGGATTTGGAAGTTATCTCGTCTAGTATGTTGGCCAATAGCATGGGCTCTAGAGGCAGACTGCCTGGGTTCTAGTCTTAGCTTCTACCCATTAATTAGTGGACCCTGGCCAAGTGACTTAATTTCCATGTGCCTCAGTTTCCTTATCTGTAAAATGGTTCAAGTTTCCCCCAGAGTAGAACCTGCCTTCTAGAATTGTTGTGAAGATTAAATGTGTTAGAGTGTAAAGAACCTTGGGACAGGACCCCAAACATGGCATCAAGCATGTTAGCTGATAGCGGCTGTGATAGTAGTTGACATCCAGGCTGTGCCATTTGCTGACTTTTGACCTTGGGCAAGCCACCTCTCCTCTCTGGGCCTGTTTCTCCATCTGGAAAACTAACAGACCAAATATCCTGGGCCTGTTAGGCCTGATGGCCATTGGTTCTTGGAGCCTAGGCAGGTCTGAGTGTCCTGTTCTGTTGGACAGGGCCCCTGTGGCTGTGTGGGCATGGCTAGAAGGTCACAGCTGGCCGTGTTGGGAAGAGAAGAAAAGCTAACTGGGACAGAGCCTCCCCCCTCACATAATCAGGAACAGACTGAGCCAGCCTGCCACTCCAGTTCCGGTGGGCTGGCAGCCTGGGAGCTCAAAGGATGAGTCACTGACAGAAGCAGCCGGAGTTCTGGATCTCAGGCAGCAGCAGCCCCAGGGCACAGGGTAGCTGCAGAGTTTCATGGTGGAATTTGGGAGCTAGGTGACAAGAGAGGGATCATAGTGTTTCCTCATGCTCCGGGTGAAATCTGAAGGCCGTTTGCCTGCATGCCTTACCCAGGATGCCTAGAGCACTGGCTTGGACACTGAGCCTTTGCCTTCCATTACTGCTTTCCTTCATTGTGTACATGTAACTTTTGAGGATCTACCAGCTAAGGATCAGGCACAAGGGCTGCACCACACACAGCTGGTTAGGGTTCAAGTTTCCCCCAGACCCTGGCCCGCCCTCCCAAGCTCTCTCCAAACTCCCTGAATTGCTGCCATGACCCGTTAGTGGGAAGTAGTATGGCAAAATGGAAACATCTCTTAGTGTTGGGAAGCCCTGGGTTCAAATGTCAGGTCTGCACTTATTTGGCCAAGGCACTTAACCTCCCTAAGTCTTCATTTCCTCTCCTGGAAAATCCCTTCACCCTGTGCAGGAGGAAAGCTTATAAGGAGCCTGATGTTAAATCACTTGTCAGCAAGCTGCCTCTGAGTCAGGGTTTCATGAGTGGCAAAGCAACTACCTCGCTGTGAACTATTGAAAAGCCAGCCCTTGACACAAGCAGCCGCCTCTCACTGACAAAACGGGGCTGATAATGACAATGTCTATCTCACAGGGCTGCTGAAAGAAACAGATGCAACTGTGTGCATGGAAGCCCTCTGGGAAGTGCACAGAGCCAGCCCAGTAAGGCGGCATTATCATTCCCAGAACAAGGTAGTGAATGAAAGAGAGGGCAGGGTGGAGAGAAGACGTGGCGTCATCTCTAGGAGAGGAACAGAGGCCAAAAGGACAAATAGGCCCAGAACCACGGTGGTTCATATAAGTGGGGAATATTTGGTTCACTGCTGCATCCCCAGAGCTTAGCCCAGTGCTTGGCAAAGTGGGTAAGAAGTAAATACTTCCTAAATTGCATCAAATTGAATCTTTGTGTTCCCAGTGCTTGGCATATAATCACATATAAATGTGTGCTGGACTCAGTACACAAATGAACAGGGACTAAAATCAGAAGGATGGGTTCCTTGCCCAGTTCTCCGTCTCTGTACCTTCCACCACTTTCTGTGACAAATGCCCACTGCCCCTATATCGGGGGCTCTTAAGTTAACATCCATGGATCTCCCCCAAAATTATTTGCAGAATATAGTATGTGTTTGAATGTGTCTTGCTGGATTAAAAGATGTCAGATTTCTACCCAAAAAAAACTTCTAAATTTCTGAATAAACCCTGCTCTGAAAAATATACATCCACCGGATGCCCAGTGACTACCCATCCGTTGGATGCTTCTGGCCCCCAAAACTGCCAGGTGCACAGTGGTTTAAAAGAAAATTAAAAGGCCTCCCCCTTTGTCTCTGAGATATGCATACAAGGGCCTGCCAGCCTATGGTTTTTCTTCCACCCCCGTGCAAGGCAGCTAACCTGCTTTCTTTCATATGCAAAAGTGATGATCACACAGTATCAGGGGACCTGCCTTCTGAGTGGCTGTTCTGCTGCTGGGTAGGTCTCACAGAGCCACGCCTACTCTTCCAATCTCTTATATCCCAGCGTATGTATTTATGTGTGAAAGGTAGGAACCAGGGCCTGAAATTGGGGAACATTGTATTTCATGATATCTGAACTTAGAACTTTGATTTTTTTCTAAAAAATACTTTTTTCTCACTAAAAATTGTGTGTATATATACTTTCACTTATCACATATATATTTGTCTACTTATTTATCAAAGGAAATTTAGGCTATATAAATAAAATTTACCTCTCATCTGACTACGACCACCCCAAAGAATAGTTGCTAACACCTGGCTTATAGTCTCCCCATTTACTATGTACACCATTTATTAAGCACTTACTGTATGCCAGGCATTTACTGTGCTCCAGACTCTACAAGCACTATCATGTTAACCTCTAAGATTGATTGACATTTTTCATCTTTTTATAGACACATTTATCCTTTCTTAATTTTTAGGCCAGTGAAATCATGCTGTTTTGTAACTTTCCCTTTCTCAATCCATCCCATTGAAATTTCTTTCCATGTCATTAAATATTCACCAACAGAGTCATTTATAATGGCTGTATGATGCTTTATTGCAAGCAGGTCCCATGCTTCTCAGACTAGGATGCATGTGCCCCTGAGGGCAAAGCCACAGGATTCTTGTCACCATCTTCCTGAAACATAAATTCGATTAGAAGCTTTAGGAGGGGGAAAAAAACATTATTTTAATATCAGAATGAGTACAGATGTGTTGAAGTGTAGAACACAGAAAACACCCGTATATCTTAAAGCAGCAGAGTCTGAGATCATGACAGCTTTCTGTTATTCCCAAGAAGCCCTGGTTTTCTTTCCTCTGTGGTTGGCAGAAATGTCTAAACAGCACTGAATTTTTGTTCAAGACCCTCTTTTTACAGATAACAAAACTGGGATCCAGGGAGTAGAAAGGATTGCCTAAGGTCCCCAGCATGTACAATGTGAGCCAAGGCATACAGGCCAGGTGACCCCCCCAGCCTAGACCCTTCCCACCCTTTCATACTTGGCATCACCTGTCAACTGCACGTGAATGGACACCTTGCTCCTTAAGAAATCAGCCCTCTGGGGCGGCGCCTGTGGCTCAAAGGAGTAGGGTGCCGGCCCCATTATACTGGAGGTGGCAGATTCAAACCCGGCCCCAGCCAAAAAAAAAACTGCAAAAAAAAAAAAATCAACCCTCTGCTTATCAATAGTAGGTATTGGCTTCCTACATGATCCATCCTTTAGAAGCAGCTTCTCCTTTTTCATCTTGCTTCCAAGATTTGAGCTGACTGCTCAGGCAGTCAGAAACTAGTCGAAGGTAGTTAGATACCTTTGGCATATAATCACATATAAATGTGTGCTGGACTCACATTTATATGTGATTATACCTGTATAGTCAAAAGTAGCTGCCCTGCCCCTACCCTCTTAGACTCCATTAGCCCTTTAATTTATTGCTTATTGCATGTGTTGTAAATGTGTATTTGCTGGTCAGTTTTACCCATGACACCAGGAGCCTTTTGAAGGCAAGAATTATTTTTTTTTATTTTTTTTTTTTTTTTTTTTTGTAGAGACAGAGTCTCACTTTATGGCCCTCGGTAGAGTGCCGTGGCCTCACACAGCTCACAGCAACCTCCAACTCCTGGGCTTAGGCGATTCTCTTGCCTCAGCCTCCCGAGTAGCTGGGACTACAGGCGCCCGCCACAATGCCCGGCTATTTTTTGGTTGCAGTTTGGCCGGGGCCGGGTTTGAACCCGTCACCCTCGGTATATGGGGCCGGCGCCTTACCGACTGAGCCACAGGCGCCGCCCTGAAGGCAAGAATTATTATATCGTTGGGCTGGGTAAGGTGGCTCATGCCTGTAATCTTAGCACTCTGGGAAGCCAAGGCAGGTGGATTGCCTGAGCTCAGGAGTTTGAGACCAGCCACAGCAAGAGCGAGACCCAATCTCTAAAAGTAGCCAGGTGTTGTGGCAGGTGCCTGTAGTCCCAGCGACTGGGGAGGCTGAGGCAAGAGAATCACTTAAGCCCAAGAATTTGAGGTTGCTGTGAGTTATGACTCCATGGCACTCTACCCAGGGTGACAGAGTGAGACTGTCTCAAAAAAAAATTATATACTGTCATAACTATAATCTGCCATGTATTGGGCACCTACTAAATGCCTGGCACCATGCTGGATTTCTCATCTCTAGTGTCTAAAGTCTTTATAACAGTTCTTCAAAGCATATATTATTATACCCATTTATCAAGTAAGAAAACTGAATACAAGTTTATCATTTTCCCATGATCATTCACTCATTTAGTAAATATTTATCATAGACTTACACACAAGGACTTGTGCTAGATGCTTTGGCCCATGTCCTCACCAAGGACTGGTTTCACAGAAAACACTTTTTCCACAGACAGCAGCAGGGAATGGTTTCAAGATGATTCAAGCACATTACATCTCCACTTAAGATCATCAGGCATTAGATTCTCATAAGTACCACACAACCTAGATCCCTTGCATGTGCACTTTGCAGTAGGGGTCATGCTCCTATGAGAATCTCATACCACAGCTTAGCTGACAAGAGGCGGAGCTCCGGCAGTGAGGTAAGCAATGGGGAGCAGCTGTAAATACAGATGAAGTTTCACTTACCTCCTGCTGTGAAGCCCAGTTCCTAACAGGCCATGGACCAGACCAGTACTGGTCTGTAGCCTGGGGGTAGGCAACTACAGCTAGAGACAGTGCTGATGAATAAAACTGATACCACCTCTGCCTTCATAGAACATCCAAGTGAGTAGAAAAGATGATAGTCAAAAATTATTTTACAAACCATAGCGAGTATAATGGAGCATGGAGCCCACCTGACTGCCTCAGATCAAACCCACCTCTACCACTTACCAGCTAGGTGACTTTGGTTAGCACTTCATCTTCCTGGTCTGTACAATGGAGGGGATAACAGTAGTACCAACTTCATAGGGGTTCTGTGAAGAGGAAATGAGTTAACACATGTAAAACTCTCAGGACAGGGCCCTGCACATTTCAGGAGTATTGTCATTGCTAGTGGGATGAAGGACAGGCATGAGGTGCCTATAAGTGATGGAGCAGGACCCACTTCAGGAAGCATCTGATTGAGATCTACAAGATGAATAGGAGTGACCTTGATAAAGTATGTGGGAGGCAGGGGAGCGGGGCAGGGTGCTAGAGGGATGTTCCAGGCAGAATAGCATGTGCACAGCATAGGTGCAGGCTTACCTAAGAAGTACAAGGAGTGTGGCTGGAGATAGTGAGTGGAGCCATATGGGTCAGCAGCTGGGAAAGGGAAGCCTGGGATACATATCTGGTGTCTCCAGGACCTGGTCTATGTACTACACTATAGATCTAGGCCACGGGAGACACTCAGTAAATGTTTGTCAAGCAAATGGGCAAGCACATGGACAGAGAACTACAGTGGCCTCATGTGATTCTGTAGTCACCCACCTAGAAAAGAAATCTATTGTCTTTCATACACGGTGATAGGCAGACAGCCTCATCCCAGCTGTCTAGCTGTACACGTTCATTTTCTTGGTCCCACTCTTCCTGGCAATAAACTAAACCATGTGCGTTTGGGCTGGGACCTCCAATATTTGGGACTCACTGAGGTGGCTACAGCTGGAATCTTCATACTATAGCCAGAGGCTTAGTTCTAAGCCATAGGTCTTCCAACTTTTTAGTAATGGAACTCTGGGTTCTGAGCACAACTCCAGGATCCAGTACAGATACAGGCAAGAGCTTCCTGTCTTGAGGAGCACTTGATGACACCTCCGCTGCACCTGAGAAAACACAAGGGCTCTGAAAGTAGTTAGAAATCTAAGGCTAGAACCCAGTCCCCATTTCCCAGGTTGGGGAACTGAAACTCAGAGAGTAAGTGACTCTCCCAAGGTCACATCAACTAGGGGCAGAGCTAGATCTGGATCCTAGACATCTAATATCAGTTCTACTGCACCCAGATGTCCCTCCACATTGCCCTGACTGTCCCCCATGCCATCTCAGTGTGGAGGGCTTGAGATGGCGGAGAGACAAGTAGCTGTGACCTTGTCAAGAGTCCAGCCTGCAGCCCCAGTCAGGGCACAGATCCCGAGAGACAAAAATCTGGAGGGCAGGTGTGGGCGGGTTGTTCAGGGTCACGTCCTGGTTATGCTATGTCTTTTTTTTTTTTTCTTTCCTTTTTTAATTGAGTTTGAGGTGGTTGTTTTTTATTTCCTTAAGAAATGGAAAAGAATGAAGCTACGTAAATACAACGATATTAACTCCCTGAAAAACCTCCTGCCATTTTAACTCTGTTACTGGAGAAATAAAAGAGAAATAATTTGTCCACCCACACTTAGCTCTTTCTGACGAAGGTAGGTGAATATTGCTTTGCTAATCGAGGGTGACTGCTGGAAGTGGAGCCACGCTGACTGATCCCAGATTGAGAGGCAACCACAGCAGCCCCAAAAGGAGCGGCCCACTGTGGGTCACAGAGCCTGGTGTACGGACGGGGCGGAATCACCGGCCTGTGCCCACCTTCCGCAGGTCTCCCCCAGCCGGTGGTGATGGAGGCACTGGATGAGGCCAAAGAGCTCCCAGACTCACAGAGAGAGATGCCACCGCCCCCTCCTCCCTCACCACCCTCAGAGCCAGCTCAGAAGCCACCACCTCGGGGCACCGGGAGCCACTCCCTCACTGTCAAGAGCAGCCTGTGCCTGTTTGCTGCCTCACAGCTCCTGGTAAGGATGTCACAGGCCTCACAAGGGCCTGGGGAGAGGGCAGGGAAAGAGACAGCCTTCCACTTCTTCCGCAGTATGGCTGCCTGGGAGGTGGAGGGATGAGGGGTCTCCTTGGTGTCCATCAGGGACTCCAAGCTAGTGGGAGGGGAAGGCTGGGATTCTGAGCTACCACCTCAGTAGCTAAGCCCTCAAGCCTTGCCCTTCCTAACCCCAGAATCAGGAACACCGCCCTCTACGCTGTACTGTGGGGTTCTCTCTGAGGACTCCTGTCTGTAGAGGCCTTCCTGGGAGACTTCCCTTTTCATATCCACACCTGAAGGTTCGCCTCTGGGAAGGGCTTTCTCTCAACTTCCTTCAGTCAGTTTTTCTCCAGGCAGAGTCCTGAGTCCTCTAGTCACGTGGAACCTAGGCCCTGCCCTCAGCTTCCCAGTCTGGATCTTAGATGTTTAAGAGCCTCCTTGGGGGGCCCACTTGAGGCTGAAGCTAAGCTCAGCAAGGGGAACATGGGGGCGAGAGTTGGGCTCTGAACCCAGTCCGCTCCCCCGGCTGCCCCAGCTTGCCTGCGGGGTGCTCTGGTTCAGCGGCTACGGCCACATCTGGTCGCAGAATGCCACAAACCTTGTCTCCTCCTTGCTGACACTTCTGAAACAGCTGGGACCCACGGTGAGTATACTGCAGCAAGCCCCAGGGTGGGAGGGATCTGTCAGGGACCTCCAGTCCCACCTTCTCTGGGCCCCTGAAGTTCTTCTGCCAGCTCCATGATCTCGACCTGGGATGCAGTTTTTAGAGCCTGAAAACACTGTCCCCAATACCACGCTAACCTGTTTATCTACTATCCCCCAGGCCTGGCTGGGCACTGGGACCTGGGAAGTCCCCAGTCTGCTGCTGGTCTCTCTATCTGTGGGCCTGGTCCTCGGCACCACCCTGGTAAGGGGCCTCCTGACTCAGGCTCGTTGCTTTCCTCCTCTGACCCTGAAGCTTGATCCCTACCACTGCCAACCCACCCTCAGGCTAGACGAGGTAGGGCGAGGATGGGACTCTGTCTCCTCCCACCAGTGTGCCCAGTGAGGGGTGAAAGGCTCCTTCTTTCTGAAAATTGGTTTGCAGAGATCTGGGCTGGGAACAGGGCTGAGACAGGGAGAAGATTGGTGTATGGGCCCCACCAAGCGTGGTTGACTCCACAAGGGACAGAGGGGCAGGGAGGGAGAATGGGCAGTGAAGCCTCTCATCTAGGCGAGAGGCAGTCCCATGTAGGCAGCTCCAGGAAAACAGGGCCACTCTAGACACATTGAAGGGCCAGAGACTCAATCCCGTGAGTACCTCCAAAAACTCAGGAGGCAGCTGGAACGGTCCCGGGTCTGTGATGCCATACACCCCCACCCAGGTGTGGCACCTCCTGAGGACTCCCCCAGAGCCCCCCACTGCACTGCCCCCCGAGGACAGGCGCCAGTCAGTGAGCCGCCAGCCCTCCTTCACCTACTCGGAGTGGATGGAGGAGAAAGTCGAGGATGATTTCCTGGACCCGGATCCCGTGCCAGAGACGCCTGTGTTTGACTGCGTGATGGACATCAAGCCTGAGGCTGACCCTGCATCACTGACTGTCAAGTCCATGGGTCTGCAGGAGAGGTGGGAGGGGTGGAGGAGGGGCGGGCTCTATGGGCCCTTAGGCACGTAGCTCTCAGTAAGATAGGTGGATGCCTGACCCTTATTCTCAGGGCCTAGGACAAAGGTCTCTTGGCTTAGACACATGTTCTTGGGGTCATTCATATAGGTCAAAGTGCCCCAGATGAATGCTGAGAGATCCTGTTACTGCAGACACACACAGAGGCATGCAGAGGTGTATACGCGTTCACACTCACATACTCTCCTGTGCTCAAATAAGTTTAAGTGAGTTTCTTTACTGCAGGGCTTGTCATAGCTTTTAACATGCTTGCGTCTATTGTAAATCAGCAAGGGGCAGTGTGAGGCATTTCCCAAAGTCCCCTGCCCACAGAATCACCCATACAGAATGCTCACAGTGTTCCACAGAATACACACTGGGTGTAGACACACTTTTTTCAGAGCTTAGGTGGTTAAGCCAGATCATACCAGGTTTGTTACCCAAACAGTGTCACGGAGAGAACGTTAGATGAAGAGGCAGAAAACCCAGCTTTTTATTTCAGCTCGTGAAAGCCTACGCCATTCTTATCCTCTCATGGAGACTCAGTTTCCCTTTCTTTATAATGAGGGCCCTTCCTGGACTATGAGCAATGAGCATAGTAGAGTTCGTGAAGACATCATTACTGCTCCTGGGACTCCTTCCTTTCCTAGATAAGATGTCCTTGACTCATTGGCACCCTCATCCAAAACTGCTGGGCCCAGGGCTGTGACACAGAGGGTGTTGGCGCATCCACGGGGCTCACGCCCTGATTCTCTGCTCCAGGCAGGTGTCTTCTGTCTGCAAGACCCATCTGTCTGAGGGCCACAGGGAGGAACTGCCTCCAGCAGTGGCAGAGAGTCCAGAGGGGGCCATGTCAGGCTTCTTGAGGATGGAACTTTTAGAACTAGAGCCCCAGACTCCCAATCCAGCTGTTCCACTGTGGGAGGAAGGAGACAGAGTCAGGCCTATGCCTCAGGGCTGAGATTCGTGCACCTTTGACAGGGTGTCTTGTCACATGCCTACTCCTCTTCTTCAAGCCCACCCTGTTCCCACCTGCTTTTTCCCTCCCTCATTTTCCCACCCCCCTAACACCCCTAACTGGTTCCCCTTCCCTGCCTCTGAATCTTACTCCCCCTTTCCTGATCTATCCAGGAGGGGCTCCAATGTCTCCCTAACCCTGGACATGTGCACTCCGGGCTGCAACGAGGAGGGCTTTGGCTATCTCATGTCTCCACGTGAGGAGTCAGCCCGCGAATACCTGCTCAGCGCCTCCCGTGTCCTCCAAGCTGAGGAGCTTCACGAAAAGGCCCTGGACCCTTTCCTGCTGCAGGCAGAATTCTTTGTGAGTCTCCTTGATCCAGCCCACCTCCCTTTGGGCAGACCTTTCTACTCCTATCAGCCATCCACAAGGCAGTGGAGCATTGTGTCCAGAACTCAGCATCTAGAGTAGACTAACATCACTTCATTATCAGCTCTCACACCTTGGGCAAGGTCCTTCCTCTCTCAGCCTCAGTTTCCTCATCTGCAAAATGGGGATGAAAATAAAAGAGTGGTTGCAAGGATTAAAGAGATTGATAATGTATGTAAAGAAAGGAAGGAGGAAGGGACTTAGGCCCCAGAGGCCATTTCCTCAATCAAACTTACCTATCAGGCAACTTGCCCACTTTTGTGGACAGGAATGGGGGAAAGGATGTGAGTTTGGGGAGGAAGTCCTCCCAGTAGAAGCTGAAGGAGTGGGGAAGAGTGTGCCTCCATCTCATCTTGTTCCTTCTGGTCCCTGGCCCCAGCCTGCCCTGCTCTCTATCTGGACCAGATGGCTCTCCCCTCTGAGAAGACCTCCATCACTCTCTGAATCACTGCCCCACATTCTCCAGAACGTGGCACCGTCTGCAGACGGCCCACCGCACCTGAGTCAGTCCAGCCCCAGCCTCCTTTGCCAGCCGTCTGCTCCATCCTCCACCCTCTGGATGATCCCCTCTGGTTAATCTGCTGTTCTCCATCCTGTTCCCACCCTCTAAGGCTCAACCCCATCCTCACCTCCTCCTGATGTCCTCCAGGGTGGCTCCCTCATTAACTCTTCTGAGGCCTAAGTCCCTTCCTCCTTTCTCCTCTTTGCATACATTATCAACCTTTACTTTCATCCTACCCCAGCCTGGATGCCTCTAGAAAGCCCTTCTCAACCACCCCAGCCTCAGCTCCTGCTGAGTCCCCATAACCATCATCTCCCCTTGTAGAAAGACCTCACATCCTCTTCCTCCTTCCCTGTTCAGTGGATCATTGTTGACTTTGTCAGAAAGGAAGAAACATGGCCTGAGCACCCACTCTAGGGGAAGTTTTGCAGGCGTTGTTTTTTTCTTTTCATTCTCACAAGACCCCTAGGTGGTATTATGCACCTCATTACACAAAGCCCATACTTAACTGTGCCCCAGAACCACAAAAGTATGAAACTAGGTGTGAACAGGTGCTAAACTGTGCAGACAGATCGGAAGGGAGTGCAGAGGCCGGAGGCGTGGGGGAGTCACCCTGGAGGACATCAGGAGGAGGTAGGGACAGGGGCAAGCCTTAAAGGGTGGGAACAACTTGGGGAAATGGAGGATGAGGCCAGTGCTCCCAGCAAGCAGCACACCATCAGCTCAGGCCTGGAGGCGGGATGGAGAATGGCAGATTAACAACAGAGAAGAAACCTGCATAGCTGGAAGTAAAGACAGGCCAGATCCGAGAAGAACTCCCATGCCAGGAGAGGTGTGCCTAGCTAGAGCTTTTGCCACAGAGAATGATGGAGGGCTGCAGGTACACCTGGGAGCTCAGAAGGAGGGTTCGATTTCCTGCTGGTGAATCAGGGAAGGCTTCTTAGGGGAGGTGGCAGGACCTGAGACGACAAAGATGGGGTGGGTGTCACCACAGAGTAAGTAGCACCAATCAAGCTCCCAAGGTGGAGATACCCGGGACAGAAATGCTGCACAGAGAATGTGGAAGGCAGTAGCAGGTTAGCCAGGTTACTTTTTTGTCCTGTTTTTCAACCATTTATTGAGTGTCTATTATATGCCAGGGTGGCCCACCATCAACAATAGTCATAATAACATTTATTATGCACTCAGCATGTGCCAGGCACTGTTCTAAATGTTTTATGTGCACTGACTCATTTAATAGTTAATGTTTGTTGAATGAATGCATGCACTCAGTCCAATCCCTGGATTCTAATGTCTGTGAGAGCCAGCCCACAGGTAGTCACAATCCTGTGTCCTCCTCCTGCAGGAGATCCCCATGAACTTTGTGGATCCGAAAGAATATGACATCCCTGGGCTGGTACGGAAGAACCGGTACAAAACCATACTTCCCAGTGAGTACCCACTGTCCCCGGGGCATGGGGGCAGCTCACCTTCACGGGGGTGCCCCCTCGCCCGGAAGAAGCTGGGCCTCCAGGGATGATGAGACAGTCACCACTGGAGGAGAAAGGAGAGAGAACTGGGAGATGAGCAGTGAAGAGGTGGGGAGTTCCCACCCCGGTGAGAGAAGAGGCTAATGCATTCCCTCACAGAGTACTCTGGACCTTTGCCCTGCCTGGCCAAATATTGTTCAGGGCCCATAGAAATCTCGAGAGAAAGGGTGGTGATAACAGCAGCTCCTAGCCAGTGTGGTATGGTGACAGAAAGGTGTTTCACATCCTTTATCTCTTCAGAGTAGGCAGATTCTAAGGAGAGGAAATTGAGGTTCAGAGAGGTTAAGTGGCTTATCCACAGTCATACAAGTACAGAGCTAGATTTCTGTGACTGCAGAATCAGGCTCTTTGTCTATATTGTAAGTCCTCTAACAGATAGATCTACCCCACAGAGGAATGAGCTGCCTCTGTCAGGTAGTGAGTTCCCCTTCACTCCATGTGTTCAAGTGAGGCTACATGAGCAATCCCTCAGAAGGTATCAGAGAGTTTTTCTTCTTTGGGGGCAGTTATACCAGGTGACCTGATGTTGCTCTTTCAGCCCCAGGGTATCATTTTCAGGTGACTTTCATCAAGCCCTTGTCTGCCTACCACCCATGCCAAGTTCTAGCCCAGGGCCCAGGGCTACCTTGGAGGTGACTTGTTGAAAGTGAATCCCTGCAAACCTACTCCACTCAGTTTGTGAACTAGCAAGGCTTTAAAAAAGCAGTTTTGCCATCAGCAACTCTGACAACATGTAAGATGTCATGACTTATTTTTAACTTTTAAAATATCGACTTGTAGTTACTATGGTTACAGAGTCTCTAGGTAGTTCCGGTTAAACAGAGCGCCATTTAAGGCCAGGATGTATTATTCAGGACTGCTCACCTCTTCCCTCATCTTGCCCTCCCTCTCCCAGCCCTACCTGGATGGAGCTTAGAGCTCAAGATCTAGAACCCAGGGCTTTGCTAGCTGGGGGAAGATGGAAGATTCCACATGGTCCCCACCAGATTGCTAAGAGGCTCAAGCCTCCTCCAGCCAATCCTAGAGCCTTGAGACCCCCAAGTCCAATGAAGAATCTTGGCTATGTTCAGCAAGAATTGACCCTACACCCTCTGAGTCTGGATTGGGGGGTTGAGGGAGATCAGGATTGGCAGAGGCTGCCTCTCAAATCCAGGACATGCTGAGGTTTGTTCTCTCATTCACTAGACACACATTTCCTCAGCTTCTGCCTCTGGGCCTGGAGAATTTAGATGTCAATAAGACACAGACTTTCTGTACAAGGACCTCCCAGTCTAGTGGGAGACACAGGCCCATGCACAGTTATAGTAGAGTGACCAGTAGCCCCGCAGGAAGCATTGGGAACAAGATGCAGGGGAGGAATTTCTGGCCCTTTCACCACTGTATTCCAAGCACTAAAACAGCACCGGACCACGGTGGACATTCTACACCTACTGGAATGAATGTATGAATATCTCTCAAAGCTAGCTCCTCCTCTCCATCCTCACTGCCAAATGACCTTTCTGGGGGGAGGGCTTTCACTTTCCCCAATTCCAGGGGCCACCATTTATATAGATGCCCTCGAGTTGTGCCACGTATGATAGCCCTGTGATCCTTGATGCTTCTCAGTTGGATCATCTCAGTAATCTTCTAACTGGTCTGCTGACTTATATATCCTCCTCCCTGTCCATCTTCTAACCTTGCCACCAAAATGATACAGAACAGAAATCTAATCGTGTCATTGTCTTCCTTAGCATCATTGCCCCCTTCATAATCCTTGGGTTTAGGTCCTGCTGTCTCACCATGGTTTATAAGACCTTTGTCATCTGGTTCCTCTCCTCACCTCTCACCTCGCCCTGTGCACTAGAATCCCACAGGACGATATTCCCTGCAGACAGGGGAAGGGAGAAGGCCCAGGAAGAGAGCGTCCCACTTCTCTCTGTTGCTGGCTACCCAGAAGCACCCTGTCCCACTGTTTCTCACTCCTCTCCCTACCTGCTACCCTCTATGCCCTTCTACAAGAACTGCCCCACCTCCCAAGTCACCTGCCAAAACCCCAGGAAATGGAGCTGGGAAAAGAAAAGGTCTAGGGAGAAGAGGCTTGGGCATATCCCCTTTGCTGTTCTTCCTACTATGTTTGGAATCCTTTTTATCCATTAATTTATTATAATAATAGCAATAATAACAATTACCTGCCACACAGTGTTTACCATATGCTAGTCTAACTTAATGACTAAAGGCTCGCCTTTTACAAAAATAAGAGAGATCATTGTGGAAGGAGTATCCCCAGTTTACAGGTAAGACACAGGGAGATTAAGTAAATGGCCCACATTGACACTGTTAGTTAAGTCAGAGAACTAGGATTTAAAGCCAGGCTTTCTGGCTCAGTGGTATGGACTCTTAATGATTCCCCTCTACTGCCTTTGAGAGCCCCAAAATAAGCACACTAGAAGTGCCTTTAGTTCATCCCTCCCTATTATAGGAGAAAAAACTTAAATAAGAGATAAGACAATGGAGCTGTTACCAAAGCTAGACCAGAACCCAGGACTCTGGGCCCCCAGCCAGCTTCCCTGCCTATCCCACGTGTCTCCCAATCTTAGTCTCAGACTCTGAAGGCTGACAGAATAGTCAATACAAGGAGGCTCTGGCTGGAACGAAACAAAATCTACTCCAGGAAGAAGAACAGGATGTTACAGGAATGTGTTACTATGGGATTTGACGTGTAAATAGATTAAAAAAAAAAAGTCAGTGGCTCCTGTGGCTCAAAGGAGTAGGGACGCCGGCCCCATATGCCGAAGGTGGTAGGTTCAAACCCAGCCCCAGCCAAAAAAATAAAAACTGCAAAAAAGTCTTTGTGCACATGTGTCCACATAGCTAAGATCCTACATTTTCGTTGTAGATGTAAGAGGCTTCACCGTTTTCATCCCAATAGTCTCCCTCAATTTTCTACTCCAAAATTTTTGTTTTTTTAAGAGATAGGGTCTCACTGTGTCATCCAGGCTTAGAGTACAGCAGTATGATCACAGATCACTGCAATCCCAAGTTCTTGGGCTCAAGCAATCTTCCTGCCTGAGCCTCCTGAGTAGCTGGGACTACAGATGCCTGCCACCACACCTGGCCAATTTGATGATGATGATGATGATGAATTATTAGAGATGAGGTCACACAGTGTTGCCCAGGATGGTCTCAAACTCCTTGCCTCAAGCAAGCAAACCTCCTGCCTTGGCCTCTCGAAGTGCTGAGTTATAAACATGAGCCACCACACCTAGCCATAGCCCCCAAATCTTAACAGTTCTTTATATGTTTAAAGCATTTTACAGTTTACGTAACACTTTCGCATCTGTTTCCTCTTTTATCTTCCTAATAACCCAAGGAAGTACGCATCTTTGCCCTCATTTATAGGTAGGAAAACTAAGGCTTTGAAAGGCCACGTGTTTTATAAGCATTCTTAGAAGCCAGTGACAGTCTGTATTCCAACTCTAGCTGCCTCCTCTATCCAGGATCTGTGCCCTAGGTAGTTCCTTTCTTGACTTAGCTTTCTCCTCTCCAGAACATAAGACACAGTAAGTATAGGGCAGCTTAACGGGCACAGGCAAAGGGTAGGCATTGAGCCTATAGAAGTAGAAACTCAGGGCATCTTTCTCTCTTTACTTTCCTCTTCATCCTATATCATCCCTTCCTGAATAGCCCAGAGATAAGTCAATGTTTCATGACAGAACAAGGGAAGAAAGAAATGCTAAAGTCCCAGAAGAAATGTGGATGCCCTGGAGGGGACCACAGAAGGTGGGCCCTGCACAACAGGGCTCAGCTTCCAGCCTCACCTATTTCCCCCTACCCCAGACCCTCACAGCAGAGTGTGTCTGACCTCACCAGACCCTGATGACCCTCTGAGTTCCTATATCAACGCCAACTACATCCGGGTATGTATCCCCATCCAACAGTCTCTCACCAAAGCAGAGTCCTGAGTCGATGGGACTCACCTTCCAGCCTTGTCCCTAAGCTAGTGTGGTTCCTACCAGCCCCTGGGAGGAGCCTGAGTATGGGGAGTGGGCCCGAGGAGTGCTGCCTCTGACCCTGATCACCTGGACTTGGCTGGCCACAGGGCTACGGTGGGGAAGAGAAGGTGTACATCGCCACTCAGGGACCCATCGTCAGCACAGTGGCCGACTTCTGGCGCATGGTGTGGCAGGAGCATACGCCCATCATTGTCATGATTACCAATATCGAGGAGATGAATGAGGTAGGGACCTGCTTTGTACCCTACACTGAGTTTATCGTTTACATATTAATCCTTAACAGTGATCTTGGAGGTTTGTAGTATTCACTGCCAAAATGAGAAAATGTGAGGCTCCATGAGGTTAAGTCATTTGCTCAGGGCCTCACAGAGAAAGGCAGAACTTGAGGCTGGGCTCTCCACCTCCAGTGCGAGCAACCTTAACCACAACACTCTGCTGCCTCCCAGCCTGCCAGGACAGCTAATGGCTGCTTCTGTATTCTGTACCCGTAATAGCCCATTTAATTGAATCCTTATAAAAGTTCTTCAAAATAGGTATTACTTCCATTTATTTTCCAGATGAGGAAACTGAGGCTCAGAAAAGGGAAGTAGTTTATAGGTTATAAAGCTGATATTTAAACTCAACTCTCTGTAGCAGCAAACCTGTTGCCCTTGTATATCTCTCCATTGGCTCTGGAGGGGCATTGGGAAGGGAATGAGGTTGCATCGCAGCCTGGTCTGGGCTCCTGCAGAAATGCACCGAGTATTGGCCAGAGGAGCAGGTGGTGTACGACGGTGTTGAGATCACTGTGCAGAAAGTCCTTCACACTGAGGATTACCGGCTGCGACTCATCTCTCTCAAGGTGAGGCCTGGGGCTGAGCTGGGAGGATGGAGTGTAGGAGCTTAACTGGGGACTCCACCAAGAACAGGGCCCCAAAGTCCACTGTAGCTGAAATAGAGGGCTGTGTAACTCTGGGCTTTTACTGATAAGCAGAGTGTGAATTGACTTGGGGGCCAGAGGTAGAACCAAACCCATTACATTTCCCAAACCTCAGCTGCATTTAATAATGCTTTCATTCATAATGTCTTCTACCTCTGCTTCAAATGTACCCCAGGCCAGGACTGTCTGGGTGAGGGGACTTCAGCAGCCTCCAGCACTGTCCTTATAACTGAGGGTTCATTATAACTTTGAGATCTGCTTAGAAATGTCTCTTGACCTGGGACTCTGGGTTTCTGGCCTGTAGTGACCAATCGGTCCACCAGAGGGCAAGCACTCCTTGCTGCTTTGAGGTTGCACAGAGAAGCTGTGGTTACAGAAAATGGCAAAAAAAAAAAAAAAAAAAAAAAAAGGAAACCATAGAAAATATGAGCAATACAAAACAGCCTGGAAGAGTGGGGAAAGGTATCCTCCCACCCTGGAGTTGTGCCTCTTTTGGAATCAGTATGAGAGGAGACTGTCCCTGTGGAATCAAATTAGTGGGGGTTCTGTTTTTGAGAAAGGATAAGAAGGTAGAGCACCACTGTAATAATCCAGAAGGCTTGGAGGAGGTAAGCCAGGCACCAGGAGGCTGAAGCACTATACAGAAATATTCAGGGAAGTCCATTGATGCTGATATTTTCAGGTTGCTATCACAGAAAATGAGCTTAAGGCCTGAGACTTGTCCTTCTGAACTGCTTTCTCCCTCAATAGCATGCTGGGTAGGATGCAGGGGACACCTCAGCTACAGAGAACACAGCCAGCCCAGACAGCTTATAGATACAGTTATTACTGGAGGCCACGAAGAGCCAAGAAGGAGCAGAGACTGTAGTATCTGTCACAGCCAGGTGACCCAAGGATCCAAAGAATGCTTCCTAAGTAGAAATTCCCCAGAAAGAGAGGGTGAGGTGAGGTGCAGGCTGCTTACCTTCTCAGTGCCATGGGGATGATTGGGAAAGAACCAGGGATGAGGATATGAGGATGTTTATTTTTGTCTATAAACCATCACAAGCACCTGCCCTAGGCTGTGTTTGGCCCTGGGGACAGGGAATACAGAGCTGTCCAAAGCCTGGACTCGTTCCTCAAGAAGTGCCCAAAAGATGGTAAATACTGAGCTAGGGATGGGTAAGGATCTGGAAGGACACTCAGCCAGCCCTTGTGCTCAGGGAGGGCTTCTTGGAAGTGGTGCTGCTGATCGGGTCATCAAGCATGACTTAAGAGTTGACTAGAAGCAAACAAGTGGGGAGAGCAATCCCAAAAGAGAAATAAGTAAAAATGAGGGCATGGAAGGTGGAACAGTTATGTGCACATGCCCATGAGATTTTATATACAAACCTTTTGGAATATGGCAGCATTGAGTACAAGTATGCAGGGGCAGGAGATGTGCCTGGAAGGGTAGACCCTGTAATGGGTGCCTTAGATGCCAGGCTAAGGAATAAGGAGAGTAAATTTTATTTGGAGAGCAATGAGAGCCACTGAAGAGTGTCACAGACTGTTCAGGTGCCATAACAAAATGTTACGGACTGAGTGGCTTATAAACAACAGGTTTATTTCTCCCTGTTCTGGACACTGGGAAATCCAAGATCAAGCCCCCAGCACAGTCAGGTTGTGGTGAGGGCACACTTCCTGGTTCATGTCCTAACATGGCAGAGGGCTAAGGAAGCTCTGGGCCCTCTTTTATAAGGGCAGTCACCCCACTCATGAGGGCTCCACTCTCATGACTATGTCATCACCCAAAGGCCCCACCTTCAAATACCATCATGTTGAGGATTTGGTTTCAACATGGGAATTTGGGAGGGACACAAATTAGTCCGCAGCAAAGGGTTTTGATCAGGAGAGCAGCATGTCCAGATTTGTGTTGTGGACAGATCATGTTGACTCTGGTCTGGGCCAGTCAGGGATGAGGGAGAGATCTCATGCACTGAATTGATGATAAAGGTCAAGGTGGTGGTGACAGTGGGACTTGGTGGAGGGGAGCGAAAAGGCGGTAAAACTGGCAGCACTTAATAGAAGATAGATAGAGGTGGGAATGGCAGGCAAAGCATAGCAAGGTGAGAGGAAGAGTCCCGGGGCTCTGGCTTATGTGACTAAGGACAGCTACCATTTGTTAAGCTAAGGAACCCTGGAGACTGTAGTGAATTGGGGAAAGAGCTTTTGGCCTCTCTCGGATGATCCTGGAATTGTTGGGGCAGAACCAAAGAGAAGACCGATGCTGGTGCCACCAACCAGCCCCCACTACCAGGCTGACTTTGGGTCTCTACTGGTTGGGTAGTATGGCATAGATGGGAGGGATTAGGAGTCCCACTCTTTCCTTCCTGTGTCCATCCTCATTCCATCCCATCCTATCCCATCCCATGTTATCTCTGGGCTGCTTTGTGGGCTAAAAGACTTCATACATATCTCAGGTGGGCCTCTGTCTCCTCAACAGAGTGGGACTGAAGAGAGGGGCCTGAAGCATTACTGGTTCACATCCTGGCCTGACCAGAAGACCCCAGACCGGGCCCCCCCACTCCTGCACCTGGTACAGGAGGTGGAGGAGGCAGCGCAGCAGGAGGGGCCCCACTGTGCCCCCATCGTTGTCCACTGCAGGTGGGTCCTCCCAGCCAGCCACTGAAGCAGGGCAACCCCCCATCCCCTGGGCTGCCCCGCCCCTCACCTCACCCACCCCCTCGGCCCTCAGCGCAGGGATTGGGAGGACTGGTTGCTTCATTGCCACCAGCATCTGCTGCCAGCAGCTGCGGCATGAGGGTGTGGTGGACATCCTGAAGACCACGTGCCAGCTCCGTCAGGACAGGTTAGCCCATGGGCAGGGGTGGGACCCATTGGGGTTCTAGAGCCTGGGGGCAGCAGGGAGAGACAGATGTGTGCATGGGGGTGAGGGGCAGATGGACACTGAGTATGAACTGGCAGACAAGGAGTAGGGAAGACAGCTGGGTGGAGGAGCAGGATCCAGACAAGCCATAAACAGACTTGATGAACAGAAAGTGCTAAAAGTGGTGGAACATGTCATCTGTGTCTCTGACAGAAAGGGGAGAGGGCAATGGCTGGCAAAGGTTGGTCTCTCCAAGCTGCACAAGGACAAGGCCCCTAGTGTGCCTCACAAATATTGCACTCTGTGGGTTTGGGCCCCCTCTCACAACCCATCCTCGGTGAGCCCATCCCCAGCGTGCATCTCTGCCTGGCAGGGGTGGCATGATCCAGACATGTGAGCAGTACCAGTTTGTGCACCACGTCATGAGCCTCTACGAGAAGCAGCTGTCCCACCAATCCCCAGAGTGACCAAGCTCCTCCTCCAAGGTCCTCTGGGCACTCACCCCAGCCTCCCAGGGCTCTGCCTCAGGTCCTGGGCTTGCTCCCTGCCCTTAACTGCTCCTGCTTCCTTCCTTCTGTCTGCTCCCTCCTGCTCTATTAGCCTGGGCCTGGCCCCTGCCCCCCAGCATAGCTCTTCCTATTGTACATACTGGGGAGTGGGGGGCGGGAGGGGGATGTGCCAGGCCAGGCCTGGGGCCCCGGGGCCTGACCCACACCATTCAGGCCTGGTGCCTCAGTTTTTAACGATGATTCCATCACTACTTGATCCAAAACATTTCTATGCCGTACTCCTAGCGTCCTGCTGCAGCGTATTCTGTCTGTCCGTCATCTCTACTGTCTGTACCGGACACTGTGTCTCCTCGACCCAGAAAAGGGGTAATAAGCTCCAGCCCCTAAGCAGCCCAGGCAGAGGGGCCTGCCTCAGGCCCCACCTCAACTTCTCCCAACAAGAAGATTGCATTTTGCCCCAGTTATTGGGACCAGGAATGGGTGGGCACTGAGGACCTGGAGGTCAGGCATGGGGAGTTCCTGGGGGGTTGGCAGAAAGATCTTAACTGGGAGAAGTCTCTGGGTTGGGGTGGGCATCAAAGCCAGGGTGACCTCTGGGGAGCACATGCCCTCAGGAGGCAATGACCAGTCTGTGAGGCTTTGAAGAGAAAGGGGACAGATGAGAGTTGGGAACCCAGAGGACCTGGACCCCAGTGGGGGGTGGGGGAGGGGACTTGGGGAGTGGGAGTACTCAGCCCTAGATCTGTGTGAGACATTTCTCCGTGTCACTGTGGGAAAGCCTTCCCAGAAGTCGCTCCACGTGTGTTCCCATGTCTGCGTGTGTTGAGAGCCCATCAGCAGGGCGTGCATGATTCTTTGGCAACGTGTTATCCTGGAGCCACATGTTTTTACTGCTGACTTTAAATATTTATTCCACGGCAGAGAGACATTTGGTGTCTTTTTATAATTCACTTGTGGTCATTGAATAGAGCAATAAATGGAGCATTTTGAGCAAAACTAACCTCCTGGATCTGTGTGACTTTCCTCTGCCCTGCACTCCTGCCTCCCGGCCCTCAGCCTCTGTGCCCCTCTCTCCTGGGCCAGCACACAGAGCCTGGCCCTCACACTTACTGGCACCCTTTGTGGATTTGGGGAATATGGAGGAAATCCAAATTTGAAAACCCAAAATAAATCCATTCTGTAGGATTCTCGCGTACCCTCAGCCCCAGCCTAGCCAGGTGCTCTGGGCCATGGGGAGCCTCTCAGACAGGTGTGGAAGGCATCCAGGGAAGGCAAAGTGTCACCTACACCAACAGATGGGCCACAAAGGCCAAGGCTGGGGCAAAGGGATGTTCAGGTCACTCCCAGGGCCCTCCCTGTTGGCCAAACACTTACCCCATGTTAGTTCCACAGGTCCAAACAGCAGCTGCAGCCCAGAAATTTCCTTGTAAGGCCTGGGCCAACAGTAGCCCCTCCCAAGGGGCCCAGGGAATCTGCCTGTGGCCTTAGATCCTAAGTCATCCTAGACACTCTTACTCTATTCTTATCCCCTTCCCCCCTGAGATGGAGCAAAAGTAGCTATGATGCCACTGTTGGCAAGTGGGGGTCACCCCAGGACAGGAGGGTGTCCAGGACAGCTCTTTACAAGATACCAGAACCTTGGGTTGGTTGGCCAAGGGTCCAGGCCTGCAGGGTATGCTTCAGATGATGAGGAAAGAACAGGGGGTGGATGAAGCAGCCCAGATGGGGGTCCCAGAGAAAGGGCGCATGCTCTCCAGCTACCCTCAAACACAGATCTCCCCCCAGAAGATGAGCCTTCCTACCTTGCTACCCAGGTTAGAGAGATTGAGCTGGGTGGAGTGGGAAGGAGCTAACATTTCCCTGTCCTCTCCCAAGGTGGCCCTGTAAGCTACTCAGGCTGTACACAAACCACACATAGAGTTCAACATGAATGGTGCCCTCTGGATTTGTGCAAAGTGGCAGATGCTATGACCCACCCCAGCCTCCCAGTTCCTGGAAAATATAGACCCGTTGCTTTGCTTCCTAAGCACCACTGGACTATATGTGCACCTGAGCATGCGTATGTGCATACTCACACACACCCTAAGCTCCTCAGCTCAGAGAAGTCCCACCTAGCAGCAGGGAGAACCAAAACCTCTACCACAGGGGAATGAGAAAAGTTCCCCTGGACCACCACCCTCAGCCTCCTTCCTACCTGGTCCCCTTCCTCCAGCTCTAGATCCAGCCTTGCTTCTCTCTCCCCCTTCCTCCTCCCTACCACAAAGCAGTGTACCATCTCGCTGAGACAGCTGCAGATCTTGAGTAAGGGATCGCCCCCCAGGGGAGGACAGACTTATAAAAACCAGGTGATTCCCAGCGGCACCACTGTTGGGACAAAGGAAGGAGGAGACTGGCCACCCTTCATCCAGGCACCAGCTGAGCCTCCAGAGCTGTGGACACTCAAGTGTTGGGAGGGATTGGTAAGCACAAAAGGTAGGGCTTCTCTCTTCCCTCAGGAAAGGGGCAGAGCGGGCTGCTGCCTTCTGAGTCCAGAGTCAGATACAGGGTAGAGGACATGAGCCGGGATAGGAGTGGTCTCAGAACACAGAGGTAGCATGGCCCAGGCAGAGACACATGGAGAGTGAGGAGTGGCAAAGGTTAGCCTCAAACCAACTGTCTCAGAAAAAAAGGCCTTTAGGCTCTCTGGAAGGCCACTGGACTGGAGTCAGGAGGCCAAGCATCTACTCTTTGTGACCTTGGACAGGTCATTTCTCTGAGGCATCAGTTCACTCATAATACTAAATAGGGGTTTAAAAATGGCAATGCTCCCAGCCCCGGCCAAACTGCAACAAAAAAATAGCCGGGCGTTGTGGCGGGCGCCTGTAGTCCCAGCTGCTCGGGAGTCTGAGCAAGGGAATCGCGTAAGCCCAAAAGTTAGAGGTTGCTGTGAGCCGTGTGACGCCACGGCACTCTACCCGAGGGCGGTACAGTGAGACTCTGTCTCTACAAAAAAAAAAAAAAATGGCAATGCTGGTTGAAGGATGATAGATCCATCCATTTGTTGAAAAACTATGTAACTATTAACAGGAGTAAGGAAACTTTATGAACCCATATGGAAAAATCTGCAAGGCATATTAAGTGAAAAAAGAAAGAGGTAGGATAGTGTGTTTAATAAGCTACCATAAGAAATAAATAAATAAATAAGCTACCATAAGGTAAAAAAAAAAAGAAAAAAGAAGAGGACAAGAATATATATCATATTCTTAATTTGCATGAAGGAGCTGCAGAAGGAAACCAGAGACCACAAGGGGTGCCTATTGCCATGGGGAGGGCTGGGAGATGGAGGGACTTAGAAGTGGAAGGGAGCCTCTTTGTGTAGATTCTTACATCGTTTTACTACTTTGAATTACCAGTTCAAAGAAAAACATGAGAAATAAAAACTAAACCTCTGCCTTTACCATATCACCAATGAAAGCAGAGCTGTAGAAATGTGCTGCCATCTGTCTTAGCATTCCACCAGTGCCAGTGGTCCCCAGGGCCCGGAAGGAAGAGCCACAGCTTCCTTCTAAGGCTCGCTCCAGTATGGCTTAGTCAGGGGGTTCCTTCTTAGGCCTGACTTCATTCCCTCCTGATGAAACATCCAGCACAGCCTCCCTAGTTCCACATAGCTATCTATAGGTATCTTTAGCTCCCTCTGCCAACCTTACCTGGTTGACAGGATAAGTAGTCTAAGCCCCACATCCTTTCCCTCCAAGACTGTGAAATGGTTTAGAGTTACTCAGTGAGGGAAGAGGCCCGTTGGTTCTTGTAACTAACCAGGGAAAGAAAGAGAACTAGGAAGTGAAGAGAGGCCAGAGATGAGGCCTGCTGCCTGACTGCTCTCCTGGCCCTCTCTTGTACACATCCATCTCCCTCTGCGTCCACACACACACACATCTCTGAATCTCCCTCCTACTCCCTCCCTTGTCCTTCATGGCCTCATCCTCTCCCAGGTCCTCACAGGTGAGTGCCCACGCCTGCTGTTACCATGACGACCGTTTACCACCAGCAGATGCTGCAGGAGCATGTGTCCATGGAGTTCTCCAGCTCCTCCACCCACATGCAGACCTTCTCCCAGACAACCAAGATCGTGGGAGGCAAGTGGAGTGGGGACGAGGGAGGGATTGGAAAGGGGCAGCCATTCTTCCTTCACACCCACCCCTTGGGTAGCCTCAGTCTTTGCCACTAATAGGCCCCTCAGGAACCCCCTCCCAACCTGTGCTTCTAATCTGGGCTTTGATAAAGCTTCAGCCAACTGGATGTTCACCACAGAGCAGATCTCCAAGAAACAGCTTAGGAAAAATCAGTCACATGGATGTGCAAGAATGATTGATAAACTCTTATTTAAGGAGATCAGAGCCATAGGTGAATGAATTGTATCTCTGATGGTAGAATTTCATGCATGGAAGAAGTTAGGAAGGTAGCTACCTTATCTACATATGAGTAATGCTGACCCTGCTCCATTTAAGAAATAGGAGATCAGTGCAGAGATGAACACATAAATACGTGACCTAGGCACCCAGGCTCTTGCCCTTAAGGGCCAGACTTGGGGGAGGGTAGATCCAGAAGAAAGCTGAGAAATGGTCTCAGAGCAGAGCAGACTGTTTTAGTCCTATCTCTAATGGAAAGAGATTAAAAGATGGCCAGAAGCCAGGGTTTGGAATATCCCTTCTCACAGTCACATCCCCTCCCTCAAAGTCCCAGAGGGACTGAGTCCCTCAAAGTCCTCAGTGCATAGAGGTCAAGGCCAGAAACACTCTATGCCAGCGGTTTTCAACCTGTGGCTCGCAACCCACAGGAACTGTATTAAAGGGCCGCGGCATTAAGAAGGCTGAGAACCACTACTCTATACCAACCAACCCCTCCTGGCCAGTGACAAAGCAAGTGAAATAGCTGAGACTCAAGGCCTATGTTCTAGACCAGAAGTTGCGAATGCAAATGATTTATAGCAGTGATGCTCAGAGTCACTGTAGTGTAGAGGGTGGGATGAAGAGGAGGGGTAAAAAAATGATATCTGAGTCTCACCCTAAACTATTTTTTTTTTTTTTTTGTAGAGACAGAGTCTCACTTCATGGCCCTCGGTAGAGTGCCGTGGCATCACACAGCTCACAGCAACCTCCAATTCCTGGGCTTAAGCGATTCTCTTGCCTCAGCCTCCCGAGTAGCTGGGACTACTGGATGTTCAGTGTGTACTGCGCCCGCCACAACGCCCAGCTATTTTTTGGTCTCACCCTAAACTATTAAATCAGGTATTTTTTTAAGTTATCCAGGGATGCTAAAGTGCAGCCAGAGTTGAAATCCACTGACCAACAACAGGATCCAGGCAGGGAACATAAATGTGGGGAAAAGCAGAGAGGACACACCCCATCTAAAAGGGTAGCCACTCCTCACCTCCCACATGATTGTTACCATATGGGAATATGAGTCCAGTGTTGAGAATCTAGAAAACTGAATTTTTACGTGAAATCTTTCCCTTTTCAGAGGTAGGGCTATTTTTTTGTTTAAACATTTTGGAGGTCAAATAAAAGACATTTGCTGGCCAGGTGCAGCCTGCAGCCTGTTTGGAACCTCTGGTCACTACAGTATTTAAAAGCAGGCCATGAAAGCTTCTTAACACATGTTTTTCATCTCAGTACCTCAGATTAGTAAGGATAATAAAGGCACCTGCTTCACTGGAATGCGGTGAGGATTAAATCAGATCATCTCTGATATGTGCCTAGTACAGTTCATGACGTAAGAAAAGTGCTTTATGATTCAAAGCAATTATTATGAATTGATAATTCACCAGCCAAGATTTTCTGTAATTTATACTGCAAAAACAGTTGTTTTCCCACTATAAAATCAGATTACCACAATGAATATGTTCTTTTAGATAAGGAGATTCCCACATACAGTGTCAATGGAGTGGGATGGTGTCCGATCCCTCACTCAAGGATCACCACTCCCCAGGCAATGAATTCTGAACCCACAGAACGGCAGGGAGAAAATCTGGAGCCGAAGGAGGCTTGGTCCCTCTTAATGCTACTGGGGAAACCAGAACTTCTAGGAGTGAAGCACAAAGACCAAGGAAATCCCAAAAGGGAAGACTCCTATTCAAAAAAGAAAAGAAAAAAAATTAGGACTCAGGACCATGTCCCGAAACAGACGATCGACCACTGAGGTGTGGCTAAGGCGTTAGCGTCCCCTAGTGGTAAACATTTGCCATTACACAATGACCCATTGACTCAGGTCCTTGGACAAAGCTAGTCCTGGCTCCGCTTGCCTTAAACGCCATTTGTTCCCATGCTCCACTGTCTCCTCAAGAAAATCTCAATCCTCCGATCCTGGGCCGAGCTTCTACCTGGAGCCCATTCTGACCTCTCGCCTGCCCCCACAGAGGAAGTCGTGACGAGCAAGTCCTCGAGCACAGTGGAGTTCTTCAGCTTGGTGACCCGGAGTTCCAACATCCCTGCAGGCGAGACCGCCCCTGAGTTCGTGGAGAAACCTCACCCGGTGGCCGCGCCTGAGGGTGTGTCGCTCCCCGTGCCCCCCATACCTCTGGTGCTTCGCCTTCTCATCTAATCTCCCCAGCCCTCTCTCCCACCCCAATATCCCCCAATACACAGACACTGGCAGAACCTGGCCAAGAGTTCATCCATCGTCCAGGGCCGGGATCAGACCTCTGGAAGCAGGCGGGGAGCTGGCAGGGGGTCTAGGCTGGTGGCTCAGAGGGGAAAATGTGTCCTTTGCTCACTGCAGGGGATAAAGCCGTGTTCCGAGCTCGGGTGCAGGGAAACCCCAAACCCAACGTCTCCTGGAAGAGAGAGAGCGGCATTCCCATCAAGGAGTCCGCCAAAATATTCTACGACAGCATTAACAAGGAGCACGTGCTGAAGGTACGGGGACCGCGCGGGAAGTCCATCTACTGATGAGGCCGGAAGCAGGGACCCCCGGGCCGGCCGCCAGTCCTCCCAAGACCAGACGGCCACTTCGGAGACCCGAGAACTGGGCGGTGGGGAAAGAATCTGTCATCGCTCGAGAGGCTCAGCAGGTTAACAGAATCTGGTGCTTCGATATTGCTGAAAGCAGAGGGCAGAAATTACCGGCGGGGCAAGGCAGAGCCAGGGCAAAGCCAGAGCGAGGCGGGTGGTCAGGGCCAAATGGAAGCAAAAGGGCAGTTCTGGAAGGCGAGTGATCCGGGAGATGGGCGTGGTTAGTAGGGGCGGGACCATGGTGGGTGGGCCGAGTTGAGACGTCACCTGGCAGGGCTGACCCATACACTGAAGATTAAGTATGCCCGACTCTGTGACAGCGGCGAGTTCTCTGCCCATGCTGGGGGGCCGGAACAGAAGGCCAAGCTCACTATTGACTGTAAGTAGTTGGCCAAGAACCTGAGGAATGGACTTCATGCCACAGAAACCTTCATGTGGGCATTCATCCATCTATCTATCTATCCATCCATCTCCTCTTTGTCAGATCCTATAACGAGTACCAAAAAGATAAGGTGTTCTCTTCTTTGTTAACCCCTAGTTTAGTGGGGGTTATACTATGGTACTGCCACTGACATTGTGGATGGTAAGACCCACCGTATCAATCACCGCTGACCAATTCCTCTGACTCTGACACTCTCCTACAGTGCATAGGGGGCAGATGTGAAAATGAAATTAGAATTGCCATTCTCGAGGCTAGGTACAGTGGCTCATGCCTGTAATCCTAGAACTCTGGGAGGCCAACATGGACGGATTGCCTGAGCTCAGGAGTTTGAGACCACCTAAGCAAGAGCAAGACTGACCTCATCTCTACTAAAAACTAGCCAAGCATTGTGGTAGCAGATACCTGTAGTCCCAGCTACTCAGGGAGACTGAGGCAGAAGGATTGCTTAAGCCCAAGAGTTCAAGGTTGCTATGAGCTATGATGCCATGGTACTCTACGCAGGGCAACAAAGTGAGACTCTATCTCCAAAAAAAAAAAAAAAAGAATTGCTGTTCTTATTCCAAGAGCCAAGATAGACCGGGGTCTTACCATCTGAGAGATCATGGACTAAGAAGTTATAGCTCTAGTATCATATAGTATAGTACTATCATATATTATAGTACTCTCGACTACTCACATTCTGATATTATAACTAGTTTAGGGATTTTTACATCATGATGTACGCACTAATGAGCATGTCACACATGTGAACCACACCTGGGATGTCTGTCACATGGAATTATCATTGCCATGATGGTGAGAGACAAAAAAAAAAAAAAAGAGCTGACAATGTCAGAAATTATATGATAAGGGGATATCCAAGTTTTACCAAGAAAAAAGTTGAGCTTTCAGAGAAATGGGGAGAGTAAAGGACATCTCCAGCAGAAGTAACAGCCACGTACAGAGGCCCAGACACCAGAAAGACAATGTAGGTATGGCTGGAGCTCTAAGAGATGGGGGTGGGGGATGTGGACTGTTGTGCTTTGAAAGTTCTTTTCCCATTTTATAATAAAGAAACTGAGACTCAGAAGGCAAATGTGTTATGTACAGTTGACTGTCAAGTAAGAGGCAGAGCTGGGACTGTCCCTGTCAAGTGCTTCAATGAGTCATATACTGCACACAAACACATTTGACATTGCAAGTTCTTGCCAAAAGGGAGGGGCCCGGGGCAGCATATAGCTGTAGAAAAAGGATGTAGTGGTTCAGGAGCAGGCCCAATTGTAGGTGTTTCTGTCTGCAGGAATCCCCATCAAGTTTGTAAGCACCCTCAAAAATGTACATGTGAAAGAGAAGAGCCGAGCATGCCTGGAATGTGAGCTGACATCCAAGTATGTGACCCTGCGCTGGAAGAAGGATGGACAGCTGCTGGCACATGGCACTAAGTACAGCATGAGCCACGAGGGCAAGCGAGCATAGCTGGTTATTGAGGATGCACAGCTCAGTGACGATGGTGAGTACACTGTTGTGGCCATGCAGGATGGGGACCCCACTGAATACTACAGTACTGCCACTGTCACTGTAGATGGTAAGACCCACCCTGTCAATCTCCATTTACCAGTTCCTCTGACCCTGACACTCCCTACAGGGGACATTGATCTATCCCACTACTGACCTCAATCCTCCCCCAGACCATGACCAACTTGTATTTCCATGCTCCACCACCCCCATCTCCCAAATTCTAACAATGCACTGAATATCCATATCTCCTAGGCCATAGTCATCCCCCATCTCCCAGTCTCTATTCCAAATTCCCTGAATTCATTCTTCACTTACAGACTCTAACCATCCTCAGCAATCCTGATCTGACCATCAAATCCTTAACTGGAACCATCTCCTACTCCCTAACCAGACCAATTCTCCACTGCCTCAGGCTACCCCCAACACCCAGTGACCCTGGGCATCCTACAGACCACCATAAGCACAACTAAACATCCCAGTGTTCCACTAATCATCTCCGCCATCTATTTCCCTCTTCAGCCAAGCATCCTAAGTCCCTGCTGACCATCGTTGGCTAATCAACTCCCCATTAACCATCTCCCAGAAAGACTTTCCTAAGCCACTGGCCTTTTCCCCCGCCCCCTCCCACCTATTTGCTCCAGTCTCCCTCCCACTATCCCCCAATCACCCATTGACCATTGGCAAACCACCTGTTCATCATAAATTATTTTGATTGATGTGGCACCCCTGTTTCCATGACCTAAACCACCAAGCCCTTTTCCTATGAGTCCCTCCCACCCCAACACTCTGACCAAGTCCCTGCCCGCTTTCTCCCCAGAGCGTCTGGCCACAGTGAAGAGTGGGATGTCTGACATACACACAGCCACGGGGAGCCCATCGGAGTTGTGTGTAGTGCTGAATGACGAGAAGGTGGAGGGTGTGTGGCTGAAAGATGGCAAGGAGGTCTGAAGCAAGGGCCAGGGAAGGGGGCAAAGGAGGCCAACCTGGCCCATATCCTCACTCACACCCGCCCCTGGCCCCCCAGATTACGAACTTGCCGGGTGTGCAGATCGTGAAGCAGGGTACAGTGCACAAGCTCATCTTCCCCAATACTGGCCCTGAACACAAGGGCAAGTACACGTTCCAGGCCAGGGGTGCAGAGAGTGAAGCCTCTCTGTTCATTGCAGGTATGCTCCAGCCCAAGGTGGGCAAAACTCAACCAGCCTGCACCTGGCCTGCCCACATGCTCATAGCTTCTCCAGATTCCCATTGGCTCCTCCCCTATTGCCGAGGCACTAGACTTTCTTGCTGCCCTTCTCTGCAGATCCTCCTGCCATTGACCCATCTATACTTGAGGCACTGGCAGCACACCCAGTGACTGTGAAGGTAGGCCACACAGCACACATCAAGGTGCCTTACCGAGCAAAGCCACTGCCCAAAGTGACATGGTACAAAGACGGCATGGAAGTGATCGAAGAGGAGCGTGTGTCCATGGAGCGCGGGGAAGACCAAGCTCTACTCACTATCTCAAAGTGTGTGCGTGAAGACAGTGGTCTAGTCTTGCGCAAGCTCAAGAATGACCATGGCTCAGCCACAGCCACTCTACACCTTAATGTGCTGGGTAACAGAAGGGTTGGGCTCCAGCTGCCCAAGCTCAGGGGGGAGGCTGGGGCTGGAGTTGGAGTTGGGGCTGGGACTGGGACTGGAGGGCTATCTTTGCAGCCAGAAACCCACTTCCTAACTTCCTAACTAGGTGGCCATGGTCAAGTGAACCTCTCTTGGGAAGAGTAGTAAGGATGAAAGTTAAATGGACTGGGCTGGGAGGTTATTTAGGGCTAGGGATAAAATAAGTAGGAAGAGGAAGATGGAAAGGGGGGTGAAAATGAGATTTAGGATTGGTCTGAACATGAGGACAAGGAAAGGAATGAGGAGCTAGCCTTAGTGAGCTTATATTCAACATGCAACACACACACATGGTCACCACCTCCTCTACCTGCATTTCCATCATGCTATGGGGTGGGAAGGTTTGAGTTTCAATTCAATTCTACAGCATGACTAAGCATCTCCTCTGTGTTCTCAGTGCTAGGGATGCAGAAATGAAGTATCCCCAGCAGTTCCTCAGCCCAAAAGGGATGAAACGGGTAGACAGATGTAATTATAATATAAGATAAATTGTGATAGCAGAAAGCACATGTGTTCTCGGAAGAGGGACGATCCAGCTAAGCCAGGGGCCCCCCAGACCACCCACTCCTAGGCAAGTGGGAGATTCAGGGGACAAGGATCAAACTCTTTGAGCAAGTCTTAGAAGGAGGGGCAGTGAACATAGGCAATGGCAAGGGATCCCAAAAGCTCAGGACCTGGCTATGCCCCAGCCTGGCTAGACCTTCATTGAGCGAGGAGGCCTTTCTCATCCTTTGCTCCACAGCCCCATTCTGAAGCTGTTCTTTGTCCCTAGACCGTCCCAAGCCTCCACAGGGCAAGGTGGAGTTCCTGGAGCTCTCAGGTAGTTGTGTGCACATAAAGTGGAAGGCTCCAAAGGACAACGGTGGGCGCCCTGTGACACAGTTCATTGTGGAACGGAGGGCAGTTGGCAAGAAGTCCTGGATTAAGATAGGCAAGGTGGATGGCAAAGTCACCAACTTCTCTACCAACAAGGTGGAAGAGGGAAAAGCCTACCAGTTCCGTATCCTGGCAGTCAATTCAGAAGGCGTGAGCGACCCGCTGGAGACTGATGAAGTGTTTGCAGGAAATCCCATAGGTCAGTGAGATAGCCTGGTGCTCAGTAGGGAGTCAAGGGATCAAGATGGGGGCCTTCAGCCAGGGAGGAATACTGGTCTGTAGGAAGTTCCACAGGATCATCTTTATAGCTATCCCAGGAGACGGATTGATTCCAGAACATCACCTCAGGTAGGAATCATCAACTTTGGCCAGTCATATCCTCTGCACAATACACTCCCACAGGTGTATGCAGTCCATGCATAATTCCAAGGAACTGACTCCACTGTCTCCATTCCAGAAATCATCCTAGAATCCAAGTGAGCATGATGTTGCTTCAGGGATAACCTTGAATCCACTGTAATCTTTTCCCAAAAAAACTCTGACATCATCTGCGATTTATTTGTGATTGCTAATAAATTAATTTCTATACCCACCCCAACTGACCTTCCTATCTCAGTGTGTCAAGACAGTAAGTAGATTGAGAACTGTGGCCCCACAAGTAGGTAAGAGTTTGTTAAGTCAATGATTCCCAATAGTGGCTACACATTAAAATCACCTGAGGTCTTTTAAAATGCTAACACATGCCATCCATCCCAAGCCAATTAAATTAGAATATTGGACTAAGCAAGGTGGCTCATATCTGTAATCTGATCACTTGAGCCCAGGAGTTTGAGACCAACCTAAACAATGTAGTGAGACCCAGGTCTCTACAAAAAGTAGAAAAGTTAGCCAGGCATAATGGCCTGCATTTGTTGTGCCAGCCACTTGAGAGGCTGAGGCAGGAGGATTGCTTAAGCCCAGGAGTCTAAGGTTACAGTGACCTATGATGATGCCACTGTACTCTAGCCCAGGCAACAGAGTGCCTCAAAAAATAAATAAATAAATTAGATTATCAAGGTGTGGGTTTATTCTTACTTTCCACTTGCTATTAATGATCAACCAGAGTTAATCATTAAAGTTACCTTTTGGGAATGGGACAAAATTATAAGAGGGACTTTACCTAACAAATGCAATCAATCTAACCTAATTTTTTGTACCCTCAATGAATCCCAAACAATAATTTTTTTGTTGTTGTTGTTGTTGTTGAGACAGGGTCCTACCTTATGCCCCTAAGCAGAGTGTAGTGGGCGTGGTAACTCACCACAACCTCAGACTTGGGCTGCGGGCACCCCGCTGCCTCAGCCTCCGGAAGCCGCTGGGATTACAGGTGCTCGCTGTGGCGCCCGGCTGGGTTTTTCCATTTTTTTCATGAGTCGGGATCTCACTGTCGCTCAGGCGAGTCTCGAACTCCTGAGCTCAAGCGATTCTCCCTCCTCAGCCTCCCACAGTGCCGGGATTACAGGCGTGAGCCACCACGCCCGGCAACAATAAATTTTTTAAAAAAGAATTAAAGGTTTTCTTTTTGCCTGAGCACAGTGGCTCATGCCTGTAATCCTAGCACTTTGGGAGGCTGCAGTAGGAGGATTGCTTGAGGCCAACAGTTTGAGAGCAAGACCCCTTCTCTACAAAAAAAAAAAAAAACAGAAAAATTAACCATGTGTGATGAGGCACTCATCCAAGCTACTCAGGAAACTGAGAAAGGCGGATTGCTCAAGCCCAGGAGTTTGAGGCTACAGTGATCTATGAAGATGCCACTGCAAACAGAGTGAGGCACTGTCTCAAAAACAAAAAAAATTAAAGATTTTTTTAAGGATGATCAGAGGTCAGTGTGGAGTAGACAACTGCCTACGTGCTCCCCCTCCTAACACTTGCCCTTTCTCTGTCCCCCACAGAGCCGCCCGGTCTTGCCTCCTAGCCTCAAGTTAGTGATGTGACCAAAGAGGCTGTGACTATCACATGGAATGCCCCTACCCAGGATGGGGGAGCTCCAGTGCTCGGCTACATTGTAGAGCGGAGAAGGAAAGGCAGTAATTTGTGGGTGCCAGTCAACAAGGACCCCATCCAAGGTGAGGCCCTAGAGACAGAGGCCCAGGAGAGATCAAAAGAACTTTTGCTGAGTGGACCCATCACCACTCTGAATGTCCTTCCTCCCTTAACTCTTTTGGAAGTTTTAACAACAGCCCATGACCTCCTTTTCAATGTTCTCTCACTCAGTTCTTTCATCCCATTGATGCCCCTGGCCTCACAACCCCTTGTCTTCCCATTTCAGGCACCAAGCACACTGTGGATGGTCTCCTGGAGGACACAGAATATGAATTCCGAGTTATAGCTATAAATAAGGCAGGCCCTGGACATCCCAGTATGCCATCCAGCTCAGTAGTGGCCAAGGATCCTGTTAGTGAGTATGGAGCTGTCAGGCCCCAGAACATAGTGGAATTAGCTCATTCAAAGTAGAGAATTTCCTTCCTGGGAAAGTCACCAGCCTCCACTCTCTGGAAGCTAGCAGCTTCATAGAGGGACAGGATTCACACAAGAGAAAGGTAGAAAATAAAGATTAAAAGTCAGGGACAGTAAAGAGGTAAGATGCAAGAAGTTTTTATCAGGCTTTGAGTGTTTCTGGTTAGGTGAGATAACTAACAGGCAAGTTGAGGATTGAATGAGGGTGTTGGGGAGATAGTTGGGGAAGGTATTGAGTTTAGGAAACAAGGCAGAGGTCCTGCCTGTCAATGGTCATGGTGGAGGTGGCTGGGTTAAAGGCTAGCGTGTTGAATATAGCATACGTATACATTTAGAGCAGCAGTTCTCAACTTGTGGGTCACAACCCCTTTTTAACAATGAAAATACATTGCGGCATTAGGAAGGTTGAGAACCACTTATTTAGAGGGTATTGACGTTATGTGTGAAAGTACTGAGTCAGTAAGAAAATTAAATTTGAATTTGGAGGTTGCTAAGTATGCACAGTTAGAAATTGAGGGTTTAACTGTGGGAGCTGTGGACAGAAGTGGTAAAAAAAAAAAATAGGGTTCAGGTGTACAGAGTGTAAGAAGTGGACACTGCATTGAGTGGCGATGAGTTGGGGGCCAACTGTATGTCTTTTCTATCCTAGAGCCCCCAGGCCTGGTGCAGGGCCTGCATGTATCTGATTCCTCCAACTCCAGCATTTCCCTGGCCTGGCGGGAGCCTGCAGAGGGTGACCCACCCTCTGGCTACATCCTTGAGATGCGGGCTGAAGACACCAAGGAGTGGTCCAAGTGTACAAAGATCCCCATCTCAGGCACCTGCTACACCGTGGGAGGCCTCACTGAGAGGCAGAAATACTTCTTCCGAATCCGGGCTGTGAACGAGGCTGGGGTTGGGGAGCCTGTGGAGCTAGACAAGGGGGTCTGTGCCATGCCACCACCAGGTCAGAACACAGAGAGGGCTACAGGTTCATGCCCAACATCCTAGCTCCAAACCTCTTCCCTGGGGCCTCAATAGGGGAAAATTGAGTAAAGCTGTGATCAAGAATAAGTCATACAATTTGTTATATCTGGACAGAGATGTATCCAGGGGCACCTCTGCTTAAAAAAAAAAAAAAAACTCTCGGGCAGCACCTGTGGCTCAGTGAGTAGGGCGCCGGGCCCCATATACCGAGGGTGGTGGGTTCAAACCCAGCCCCGGCCAAACTGCAACAACAACAAAAAATAATAGCCAGGCATTGTGGCGGGCGCCTGTAGTCCCAGCTGCTCAGGAGGCTGAGGCAAGAGAATCACATAAGCCCAAGAGCTGGAGGTTGCTGTGAGCTGTGTGACGCCACGGCACGCTACCGAGGGCAGTAAAGTGAGACTCTGTCTCTACAAAAAAAAAAAAAAAACTCTCAACTTTGTGTCACGGGAGATGTTAGAGACATGGACACAAGACACAGGACCTTACATGCTAGTAAAAGACAGATGAGAAAACAAATGCTTCACAGTGTTGCAGAACAGCAAGATGTCTTTGTGGCCTTTAGTGGGGTATAAAAGAGAAGAGGTTGGAAAAGGCTTTGGTGGAGAGACTTAAAGCTGAGTCTTGAAAGAGAGGCCCATACCTCCACCTTTGTCTCCTCCATCTCAGCTGCACCCAAGTTTGACCTCAGTGCCCGGCTGAAGAGTCACATGGTGGTTCGTGCTGGGACAGCCCTCTGCATCCACGCAGCCTTCTCTGTGAGTTGTTCCTGACCCCCAAATGCCCTTTACATAACTGAGACTGCTATTATAGCCATCATTAGTCTCTGCCTCTGCCTCTGCCCCTTAACAGATCCCTGGTGCTGGAGGCTGACAGAAGACTCCTTAACATGGAAGGAGTCCAAATACCATCTAAGTGACCAAAAGTGCCATCTCCCACACAGGGCTCACCACCACCCAATGTGATATGGCAGAAAGATGGCATCCCCACTAAGGGTCGAGAAACCATCACCAAGGGCAAAAACCACTCCCAGTTCCTCATTAATAGCACCAAGCGCTCTGACTCAGGGGTGTACCGGATCTTGCTCCAGAATGAGTTTGGAGAGGCATTCTACGACATCCATGTGCGTGTGGCAGGTATGGAATACCTGCCATGGGAAAGTTGTGCCTTAAGATAGTGAAGCCTTCTTTGACACCACAGAGCAAAATTTCATCAGTCTTTGCCTAGTGGAGAGGGTCTGAAGTTGTGGAGGCACTGAACTAGGACCAAGCCCTTGTTTCAGTTTCTGCAGTCATATCTGGTGAGCTTTAAGACATATATAGAGGGCGGCGCCTGTGGCTCAGTGAGTAGGGTGCGGGCCCCATATGCCGAGGGTGGCGGGTTCAAACCCAGCCCCGGCCAAACTGCAATCAAAAAAAAAAGACATATATAGAGTATGATCAGCAGAAAGAGTAGAGAATGGATGAAAGGCAGGAGGTGCAGGGAGAGATGAATCTGTTAAAAAATTTAGGTGACCTCTCAGGGCTGGAAGCTATACAGTAAAGCTCTAAATGCCCAAGGAAAGAAGGGATGAACTTTTATTGAACAGTAACTACATGTCTGGCACTTTACCCACTATTTCTATGACATAGTCCCTGTTAGCCCTATTATAAAAATGAGGAGGGTGGCGCCTGTGGCTCAAGGAGTAGGGCGCTGGTCCCATATGCCAGAGGTCGTGGGTTCAAACCCAGCCCTGGCCAAAAACCACAAAAAAAAAAAAAAAGTGAGGAAAGGGGTCTCAGAAACGATAAGTAACTTAACCAAAGTCACAGGGCTAGTAAATGGCACAGCAACACTTCAGAAATAATTTTTTCTGACTTTAAGACACCAGCTGTCTTAGACTAAGAGAGATTGTGCCCCATCCCATCTTCCATTAGGCTTGGCAGGTGGCTCGGGTGAGGGCACAATACATTAGGCCTCCTAAAGTCACATACGGCCCTTCCAACTCTTCCAGATTTCCCCCGGCCCCCCACAAACTTACAGCTGTTTGAGGAGGTCCCCAACACTGTGACTTTGACCTGGAACCACAGCCCTGATGTGCAGGAGGACGGGGAGGCCCACTATGTCATCATGAAGCGGGATGCAAGCACCACCACCTGGTACACGGCAGCCGAGCGCGTCTTCAGCAACAAGTACACAGTCACTGGGCTGCTCCCAGGCAGGAAGTACTACTTTAGAGTGGTGGCTCGGAATGATATCGGTGACAGGGACCCACTCGACTCCAGGGACACCTGGCTTGTCAATAAGGACAAGAGCGAGTTGGGGCCTTGAGGCTTCGAGTTATGTCTGGGAGCCCTGTTGATGGGGAGGGCGTAAGAGTCAGAAGGGGTACCCAGGAGGTGAGAGAAAATGAGAGAGGGAGAGGGAGAGATGTCAAGTGAGCCTAGCTAAGTGTCTCCTCAGAGGGCTTTGAAGTGGAGATAGGGAGGTACCTTTGGGGGTGGGAATGACGGAGGGCCAGGGAAAAGCGTAGAGGGGCGGGACTTAGAGACACGCCTTCTCTGAGGGGAGGGGCTCTGGGATGGCTTCTGGGAATCCTGGAGTGAAGGGGTTAAGGGTCCGGATGGCGTCCAAATGAGGGGCTAGATAGGAGAGAGAAGACGTGGAAGCTGAAATTACGTAGGGGAATTTTGGAGGCGGAGTTAAAGGCGGATAACAACTGAGAATACCCATCTCCAGGAAGCTGGTGCTGGAAAGACATCTAGGGCCCCTGGGTCTGGGGATGTGTAAAATCCTGCGAACCCTGGAGTAGCTGGGGCTGGGGGATGGAGGCAGGGTGAGGGGGTGAAGGCAGTGTGGGGATAACCAATATAAAGTTTGGGCTCCCAGAGTTGATGGTCTGCGAATCTGGCCCAGGTTTTCAGGGCTCCAGCGCGCCTTCTGAGCTCTAAGATGGGGAGCCAGGCGGAGGATTGGGGAGCTTGGAGCAGGCTTACACCCGCATTGTCCTCCCTACTCCCACCCCCCGCAGTTGAGGACATGAGCGCCAAGCTGAAGCCCTACGAGCAGAAGGACTGGCGCCACGCACCCCGCTTCCTGACCCCCCTCAAGCCGCACACCGTGCTCCGTGGCCAGGACTGCACTATAACCTGCGCCTTCCTTGGTAACCCGCGTCCCACAGTGACCCTTTACAAAGGCAACGTCAACATCACGGCCAACTCCAAGTTCTGGTACAACTCCACCAGTGGCGTGTGCACCCTCGTCATCCCCACCTGCACGCTCAAGGACACCGGCGAGTACAGCGTGCTGGTGGAGAATGAGTTGGGCAACCGCAGCAGCTGTACGTACGCTCACGGTCTACGGTGAGGGCAGGGAGGGCGCCTGGGCATGGGGGGTGGGGGACGAGGAAGGCTGGGGCAGAGGTGCAAAATGGTCAAATGGTGGATCATTAGTCAATGCTCTTCGTTTGGCTGGGCACCGGTTTTTATTTAATCTGCTATCAGGTGATGCAAACATTCTTAATTGGCCACAGTTCTTACCACTCTCCCATTCTCTGGCCCCTGTAGATGTTGGAGTTTTCCATCCCTAGATAAGAAGTGGCTTGCAACCCTTGTTGGACCTACACCTGCCTTTAAAAAAAGATACTGGACTAAACCAGATTCACCAGTCACAAATTCTCTGACAGGGTTCAGGAAGGAATCTATGTTTACAAAATTCTGCAAGTGATGCTGATATGCAACCAACAATTGGTCTAGGATAAGGACACAGGGAGGCGCAAATAAGGGAAGGACTGGAGAGAACCCTCCCTTTTTGCACATGCATGCCATGTTTCTGCTCGTGTGTGCGTTCAGCTCATGTGTGCACAAACAGGGAAATATACCTTCCTACATAGTCTATTGTCTTCATAGCTACACAGCTAGTAGCAGCATGAACTCTTTAAGTCAGCGGTTCTCAACCTGTGGGTCCCAACTCCTTTGTAACAATGAAAATACATCCTGCATATCAGATACTTACATTACAATTCATAACAGTAGCAAAATTACAGTTATGAAGTAGCAACGAAAATAATTTTATGGTTGGAGGTCACTACAACATAAGGAACTATATTAAAGGGTCGTGGGATTAGGAGGCATTAGGAAGGTTGAGAACCACTGCTTTAAATGCAAAGCTGACCTGCTTTGCTTTCTCTTTCTGAAGGTACTCCCCTAGCTTGCCTACCCCCAAATAAAATCCCAAACCAACAAGGTTCCCCTCTCCCCAACCTCTCTGGTCACATCTTCTGCCACTCCCTGAACTGTCCATTGCACTCCTTTGCTGTGGTCTCCATGGTTACAGATCCTTTTTATCCAGTTATAGATGTCTTTCCTTGGGGAAAGGACCATATCCTGTTGCTCTGTCTCTCAAGTGTTTAACTGTCTGGCACCGAGATGATGTCTCCAGAGTGGCTGCCGAACTGCAACAGAACTAGGCCAGGGAAAGCACTGTGGGAGCTATCCAGCTTTCATTGCACAACCAGCGATTCCCCCAATTTAACTCTGGTTGTAAGCACATGGGCCCAGCGCCCTGGCTCTACCACTGAACAGCCGTGTAACTTTGGCAAATTCTCTGAGCCTGTTTTCTACTCATAGGACTCTGAGGTGTAAATGAGATAGTGTATGAAGTGCCTGGTACAGTGCCTGGCAAATATTAAATGCTGAATAAATGGTAGCTCTTGACCCCTTACACTCTGCCAACCCAGGATTAAGAGTCCCAAGGTCCCAGCCCCTGGTTCCCATGTAGGAACTCCAAGTTCAGCAGTTTTAAGTTTCCCTGGCATCATTAATACTAATACATACTTGGTTTTCTCTTTCAGACAAAGATGACAAGTCAATTCTAGCATCCCTCACTGAGAATCTGCAGAAGAAATCAAAGCACCTTATGTGAGCTCTAGCCCAGGCACCAGGGGGCTGTTGTGATGTGAGGCTTCTTGGCCTGTCCTCTGAATGCCCAGTGTAGGCATCCCAAGTTGCTCTCTGGTGCTTGTCAGTGCAAACATTCAGTGAAGAGAGGGGACAATAAACTAGAATCCTCCTTTCTTGTTCCTGAGAGTGGTATACAGCAGGAACCAAGAAGATAGACATGGGCATGGGATGAAGACTCCCAGACCTCGACCCCTAAGAACCCCGTCCAAACCCATCCACATAGGAGTGACTATCCCCCTTTTTGCCTGGGCCTCTCCTCTGCACCTACCCTGTACCCTTCCCCTCCCCTCCCCTCAAGGAATGGAGACAAGTCTTGCTGACTTCATCTTTCTCCCCATCCAGCTCCATCCCTAGTTCATAACAGATAGGTCCATGTTCAGAGCTCTGGGGTTTGAAAGGATCAGAACTTTGCCTCTTTAGTGTCCAGGGTTCCCACTATCAGAGCTAGAAGGGATTGGTCACCCAGCTCACTAAGTTTCAGATCTATGTTTTGCAGTGGAATTCTTTCTTAAAAACAAAAAGGCTCAGCGCCTGTGGCTCAAGCAGCTAAGGCGCCAGCCACGTACACCTGAGCTGGCCAGTTTGAATCCAGCCCGGCCCGCCAAAACAACAATGAGGGCTGCAACCAAACAATAGCCAGGCATTGTGGCGGGTGCCTATAGTCCCAGCTACTTGGGAGGCGGAGGCAGGAGAATCGCTTGAGCCCAGGAGTTGGAGGTTGCTGTGATGCCACGGCACTCTACCGGGGGTGACAGCTTGAGGCTCTGTCTCAGAAAAAAACATAAGGAGCAACTGGACTTGAAACAAGCCTAGGAAGTCTTTGAGCCTGCCTTCTCTCCTTATTCTTTTGCTATACCCATAAGGAATCTCTGTAAAAACCATAATTGAAAATCACTTATTCGGGTGGTGCCCATGGCTCAAAGGAGTAGGGCGCCGGGCCCCATATGCCGGAGCTGGAGAGTTCAAACCCAGCCCGGGTCAAAAACTGCGCAAAAGAAAAAGAAAAAATCACTTATTCATCCAACACACACAATGATACTTGAGTCTCCTATATCACATCTCCACAAATGCACAATGCCTTTACAAAATGGCATATTTACCACCATCCAAGGCTTCCCTTTCTAGTTCTGGGTAGCACATTGCCTGTTAAAATGCAAATACCCCAGGAGTGGGTGTGGGAGTGGGGTGACAAATTATTCTGCCAGGGCTTTACATCTAAAATATGAATCAGCTAATCTAATCCCATTCCTCCCAGCTGTTCAACTAGGAGAAGGAGATGCTTGAAGGGAATCTGGAATAGGCAATGGGTCTGGGGTGTGGGGGGAGGAGGTAGGCAGCAGGGTAACTAAAGATTACCAAGGGTGCTGGGCATCTTTGCACAGGGGAGTGCATCAAGGCCACATTTGGACAGTGGCAAATACTAACTATCCACCCCCCATCCTCCTGAATCACATCCTCACCCACACATGTGACCAAAGAAGTGAGACCCACTCCAACCAGCACAGTAGCACCAGAGGCAGGGAGCCAGCTTGGCGCCAAGATGCAGGACTATGATACAGGCTCTGAGGACAGCCAGGGCCCCTGGCACCATACCCCCACCCCTTCTCCCAGGCACGTGCCACACAGGCAGTCAAGCAGGATAGCCAATGGCCCTCGGTTTTTATTTTTATTTTTTTCACAGGAGCAGTATAGAATGGAGTTTTCCCACCCTTGCTCCCTTTGCATTGAATGTGCCTTGGGTCTTATGACCCCAGAGTGTCCTTACAGCCCCTTCTTCTTGCTCCTTGCAGGAGGGGCAGGGAGGAAAGCATTGGGAGTATGTATGTTAGGGGGAGGGGTTCCAGCTCTCTGAGCCAGACTCAGCACCCCCTCAGCAGCTCCCTAAGGCCCTCTCCCTTTGAGACTTTGACAGCAGGACAAAGACATACAGCAGAGAAAGACATAGGCAGGCTGGGAGACAGACTATACACACACTAACACGCAAGAGACACACAGACACACACAGGCTGGCCCCTTCCTTTGGCATGATTCACCCTAGCCCTGGGGACAGGGTCTCAGGGTAGTAGTATGAGGCCTGAGTTTTGGACTGGCCTATGAGAGATGGGGCCAACTTGAATCCTTTGGTACCCCTAGCTCCCCGACCAAAGAAGTTTCCTTTTCTGCCTAGCCTGGACAGATACCCCTTCACCTTCCCACCCACCACTTAAAGATTAAGATTGTTCAAGTAACAAGGACAGAAGAAGGAAACGGTGACTTTGACTCTAGTCCAATCTTCCCAACCAGGGGCCTGTGAGGACTTCAAACCCCAAGGCTGGGCCGTATCAGTATAGATTTCTCCTCTCTCTTCTGTAAACTCTGTATAGATCAGCAGTGGGAGTGGGTGAGTCCAGCACTGCCATTGGTCCTAGACATATGAGATAGAGTCAGATTCTTCCACCTAATAAGGGAAGGGGGGATGTCAAGAAGCTGAGCACCATCACCCTCCAAGGGGGCTTTCACAGTCCTTATGGGGTAGAAGTGGGGAAATGCCTACTCCAGCAAGGGATTAGGCTGGCTCTTTTAGCTCACAGCATTGTCCTGGACTGCTAGCTTTGCTAAGGAGATCCTTTTCCTTCTTACCCCCTCAAACTTGTAAATTCCCCCACGAGGTACCTGTGCCCCAGGCTGGCACTGCAGCCATCCTGATCCAGCTCCTACAGGTTCCCAGGGTCTGGACCCCAGCCCCAGGAGGAAAGAGGGGTGACCAGACCTTGGCACCTCAGTTGGCCTTGCTCAGTCTATAGTCTTCCACGGGATCCCGGCTCTCGACAGCTGACAGGGCGATGAGCATCTGGGCAGCATAGTAAGTGGACATGATGAGAGCCCGTGAGTAGGGCACGGGAAAGCAGAATTTGTTGAGGGCAATGGTCAGGTCTGAGATGATAAAGAGCACTGCACCACTGCCAGCCGCCAGCTCAGTCCAACGCCAGGCTGCCCCATCCAGCCGCAGCCCTGCCATAGCTCGCCAGCCCATGAAGCCGATAAGGGCCACATAGACACCCACCAGGTAAGTGAAGGCACCTGAAAGGCCTGGGTAGAGGAGGGCATAGCACAGGCACGATGCCACTGCCATCACCAGACCTGTCCGAAGATCCAATGGCTGCATGCCAAAGGCTGAGGCGTAGAACATGTGGGCCACAGCAAACATCAGCAGACCTGGGAGTGAGAAGGGATAAAGGATGCTGAAGGCAGGATTGGCAAGTAATGAGTAATAGGGTAGGGGTGGAGTGGAGTGTTTGGGATAGCCCAGCAGCTTTGCCTTGGGAGTAACAGGGATGGGAAGATCCACAAAAGTAAGGCCCATCACCCTCATACCCCTGAAGAACTCTAGAACTGATCACCAGGTCAGCCGCAAGGTCATCCTCTAACAGAGACCATCACAGTCCCTGGCCACAGAAACCCTTGGATTCCCCATATTCTGGTCCAAAAGCTCTCTCCCCAAATCTTTGCCCCCCTCCAACCCTTTACCCTCCATACCCACAACCCCTCCCAGATAGCTAGTAGGGCCACTGACCATGCACAAAGTATCCTTGATCCTGCCAGATGAGGAAGGCATCACCTACAGCAGAGAAGACAAGCCCCACAAAGATGCGGGTGGCACTGGGGTGGGCCAGCAGGAATCCTAGGCCATGGGCCAGAAGGAAGAGCCAGAGGCAGAAGACAGGCAGGCACTTGATGAGGGCACTGACCCACGATGGGCTGGACGAGGGCAGCCAGAGCACAAAATACACGCAGGTGGCCTTGAAGAAGGGCACCAATTTGGGTCCCTCACTCTTCACCTGGAGGACACAGGAAAAGGACAGCACTCACGGGAGTTTTCAGATCCAGTACCCCCAGCCTGGGTATCTACCCAGAGACAGGTCCACCCCCACTCACCTCACCCCATCTCACTTCCACCTCCAAGCAGGAAAGATTGACACAGAGAAAACCAGCCTGGCCTGTCCCAACCAGCCAGCAGGATGTGAACAAACCTAACACCACCTTGAGGCTCCTTTATTAGGAGAGGGAAAGGCTCCACTATTTTTGCTACCTGTGTCCACTCTTGGCCTGGGGCTGGGCCAGGATGGTCAATCACTGGGCAGCAAACAAATCCTGGGATACTTTCCCCTTCTGCAGCCCAACGCTTCTCCCTCCCTGTCCCCACCAGGATCAGCCCCTGTCTGAAATGGAGTGAAGTCAGCGGGAAACCACAAGAGATGCCCTGACTGGCGAGCTTGTGATTCTTAGTGGTGGGGCCAGGGCATAGGCTTAGCGCCCTAGCAACACCAGGTGAGTGCCAGGAATGTGGGAGGGTGGGCAATGCCAACTACCTCAGCCTTCAGGCCCTCTCCTCCTCCATCAGTCTGTTCCTCCACCACCAGTTCATCGGCCCCAGCCTAAAGGTGGCATCAAGGGCAAGAAAGGAGCTAGGGATGCTGGCCAGAGAAATGAACCCATAAGTTGGAAGCAAGAAAACTGTCCCTGAAACACTAGAGATTTCAGGGATTGGAAGGAGTGTGTGTGTGTCAGTAAGTCCCATTTCCCAGAGAATAAGAGCAACCCAACGCACACCAGAAAGACAGGAAGCCAGGAGGGGTTCTATTACCAACTTCTGATCTGGAGCCAGCCAACAGACTGGGAGGAGATGGAGAACTGAGAGGGGGAAGTTAGAGCAGCTGACTTGGTCACAGGCGGATTAGGGGGAGGGCAGCTAAAGAAAGGTTGTACCCAAGGCCACTGCAGGCAGAGTCCAAGCTGGGGGAGTAGGCTGCTGCAGAATCTGTGACCCCTGAACCTCCTTTCCTTGGGCTACCAGTACAGGGTCACTGAGGGTGACATGGAGCAGCTGGGGTTCCCTAGTACCACACTCAGCCCAAAATGATTGTACTTCTGGCTGGATGAGCTGTCCAGCACAGGGCTCTGAGGACAATCCCAGACAACGGAGGATACCTACGGATGGATCAGACTGTGCTGGGGGCAGTTAGGAAGAGACAGATGAGTGGGTCCAGAATCCAATTCTGCCCTTGCTCTGTCCATGGAAATTCTCCCATTAAGATTGGTCAGGGTAGGGGCACTGTCAAAGAAGGTGGCTGGAGGGGATGCCAACCCCACAGTCCCCATCATCCACCTGCCAGCCCTTGGGAGCATCAAAATCAGCTCCATCTCCTCCCTCGGACCCATATTTTCTAGGAGAAACCGGCAGTAGCTGGGGAGACCTTAACAGTCAGACCCTAGCACTGGAAAAGGGTGGGTAGATGAGATAAAGGTTGGAGTTGTGAAGTCTGAAGAGGAGGAGGCATCCACAGAGAATGACTCAGAGCATTTGCAGCGCTGCTTTAGACTCAGGATTGTCCTCCGTCTTGTTTATGAGGAAGTAGAGGAAACAAACTTGGGACAGGATTCCCAAGAGGTCCCTGTCGCCCTCTTGGCCCACTATCCTCTCCCACGCCTCCCTGTGTTCTGCGTACACAGAACCCGCCGGCAGGCTGCAGTCCTCTCCCTACCCCGGCTGCGACCCCGCAGACTGGTGCCAAAGACAGATCAACAAAGTCACGCTTCCGAGTCACGTGGCCAGTGTTTTCCTCCCTCCCGCCGACGGGCTGGGGGCGCGCGGAGGAGGGGCGCGCAGGTCTGAGGAGCAAGGGGCCGTGATAGCGGCAGCCTCTCACCGAGGACGCCAGTCGCCTCAGACCTCTGCCCTCCTCGGCCCCCAGCACCTTGGCCTGCCGGAGCCCAGTCGCCAGGCCAGTGGGCTACCGCCGCGCCGGACACTGACAAGCTCGCTCGCTCACTCACCACAGTGACCGGGGACACCATGGCGGCGGCGGCGGCTGGCACCCCGCTCCGGGCTGCGACGGCCAGAACGCGCCCGCGGCCAGGTGAGCAGGCGACGACGTTACAAAGCCTCAGGGTGACGGACAATACCTCCTGAGCTCCGGGCTCTGGGGGTTCTGTCTGTGAACCGTATGACGTCACCGCGGCCACGGCCAATGAGCGGGCCTGAGCCCTGGGGGGCGGGGCCCGGCTGGTGTAGCCGGCCAGGCCTCCCGGCCTCTAACCGCAGAAAAGAGGCTTCTCCCAGGGGCGGAGGCGGGCCCAGAGGCCACGCCCCCCGGGAAGCCGTACCAAGGCATCCACAAACGTGACGGTGACTCCAGTGCCTGAGTAAGGACCCAGCTTGGCTGAAGAACAAACACATTCCTATCCAGGACGCTCAGCGACAAACATTTTCTCGTGAACCAGGAGCAAAAGGCAAAGACAAATTGCTTTCAGCCTTTACAAATGTAGTCCGTGCAGACAGAACTGCAATTAGACCCACAACCTTCACTGTGTGGACACAACAGCGGTCAACAGACGCATATATAGATACACAGTAGTCAAAGATCTACCGTTGTTAGCATTCACACATGCAGAATCACAATTGCCCTTAGGCACTAAACAAGTACACAAGCACAAAACCGAACAACCTCAAGTTGATTCACATCCTTCAACATTAGAACAGAGACATACAGGCAAGCAGTAGCCCATATATGTTAATCCTAACATACAGAGTTCCAAAAAAAGTATATACTTTTTAAGAAATGAAAAAACGGCATTAAATTTATAATACTCAAGTCCCATTAGACTTCAATTACAAGAGGTGCTGAACGTGACTTGTATTCATTGTTATCAGTATATATTGAGTATTATAATTTCAATACAGTTTTTTCCTTTCTTAAAATGTGTATACATTCTTTTGGCACCCTCTGTACCAGCAAACACAGACACTCGATTGCCCTTAGGGGCATACCTCTCACAACTCAGAGACAACACACACACTAGAACATGCCAGGAATAACAGATAGGCAGACTGGAACATACTTAAACACTCAAAGGAATGTGAACTAACTGTCAAAAATACATCATTGTGAGTACATTTAATGTTGATTTTACATAGGTACACAGCACATTGGTACTGTCCATCTTCCAAATCACTGCAGTTACAAGGGTGGACTGGAAGATGGTCAAATGGACTTGAATCTAGACCCAGTTTTGCTATTTCCATGCTGTGAGATTGGGTGGGTCACTTCCCCTTTCTGGCCTTCATTTCCACACAGATAAGTTGGGTGGGTGGTTCCCACCCTGATGTGTGTAAGATAGGGAAGAGGAAGAGCTGTCGGTTTTAGGAAATTTAAGTCTAGGTTCCTGGAGGTGGAGATTTCAGATTCATCTCAAAGGATGGGTGAGTGGTCTGTGATCTGCTGTAGACAGACAGTAGCTGTGTTTCTTCTGGCTGTGGGAATTGGGGGTAATGGGGTGACCAGAGTTTCAAACATCCTGGAATTGTGACACAAGTTGTAGAGCTGGATCTCAGCCTCGTAATGACCCATGAGAGACCTACAGGCTAAAATTTGCTGTGAGCCCCTCCCAAGCCCTACCAAGCTTTCCCTAAAGCCTGTGCCATTGATCTGACACTCACTTAGAGAAGAGTCATCCTTTTCTAGTGACAGAATTGACTACTAGACATTCAGAGCCTGGTGTGATAAGGATGAGAGTGAAGTCTTGGGACTTCACTCAGAGTCCTCTTCCCACCCCTACCAGCTCCCTCCTATATGGAGTTCTAGGGGTCAACAAACTTTGCCTGGTCTGTTTTCTTTCCAGTTGGGGGCTGTGGGGAGAATCACCTTATCAGAATGGGGGACTAGAATTGCTGCCACTATGGCTTTGCCATACATATACATACACACATATACCCCTAAAAAGTGTGCTGCCTGGAAAGAACACTGGATTAAGGAGTTAGATACACTGTACTTAGCACTAGTCCTTCCTTTCTGACTTACTACTTACTGTAGTTGTATAATTGAGCACATCACTCCATCTTTGGAGTCTCAGTCTCTTCATCAATCAAATGGAGGAATAGGACCAGATGATAGGTGCAAACAGTCCAGTTTTCCAACCAAACACTTACATCATCTAGGGGATAGCTCTCAAATTACAGAGTGGCCACATCAGGGCATCTTTTTCTTTTCATAAACCTTACTTTATCTGGCCATAAAAATCAGAAGGTGAACTATTTCAGTGGTCCTCAACAAGTAGTACCTACCAATATTTACTTGAGCTTTTTAAAAATATAAATGTCCTGGGCGGCGCCTGTGTCTCAAAGGAGTAGGGCGCCAGCCCCATATGCCGGAGGTGGTGGGTTCAAGCCCAGCCCTGGCCAAAAACTGCAAAAAATATATATTTTTAAAAAATATATAAATGTCTTTGTCCCACCCCAGACTACTAACTCAGTGGCACAGATTTTAATAACCTTCACACATTTATACCTACATATACTATAACATAAAATGTAGAATTGTCATACACAGGGTTCAAGTCAATGCTTTATTACCTAACACAAACTAATCATATATTAGGTTGCTCGCAAAACAGGCATTTCCTCCGTATGCTTGCTGTTCTGCATTTGCATTCCCATCACCAAGATTCATTCTTAGCCCTTCTCCAACTGGGAGCCTGAGCTATGTGGACTGTATCAGTAGGGCTCTCCAGGGCTCTGGCTTCCGGCTGAGTTCAACTAATGGGTCAGAAGCAGATTTCAGGGTAGGATGAGGCCTTCTGGACTAGGCTGAGATTCTGGCAGTGGTTGTGCCCTTTCATGGCTACAGTTCCATGCTCCTTCCCTGTACCTTCAGGCCTGAACTGGTAACAGCTTCCCACTTTTGGGAAGCTAATCTTTAGGTGCCTCTTCATCTAGAGCTGGGTTTTTTTTAACCCTGCTCACATTTCTGCAAATAGTCATTAAATTCTTTTCAGTTAAATAAATGCTTTAATGTGCCAGCACCCTAACTAATAAAGGTACCAACAAAAAAGAGGCACTAACCCTTTCCTCTTCCAAAAAAGAAAGTGTCCTAACTTCATTCATATGAGTAATATTTTTTGTTTCAAAAATAAACTTTTTTTTTTTTACTATTCAATATATTTTTTGAATTGCACATTTCAGGAGCCAAAGAGTGGCACAGGACTGTCTGAAAATTGGCATTCCTTCCTTTCTAAATTATTAGCATGGTCTTTTTCACACAGCTTCATAGTTTTTTCTTTGCTGGTTTGTCTCCTTTATAAGAATGTGAAGCCCATTCACTCATTCATTCATCTAACAAGTGTTTACTCTGCACTTCACATGTGCTAGCCACTGTGTTAGGTGCTGGGGTCTAAAATATTGAGTAAAATATAGTCTCTGTCCTCATGGAGCTCACCATTCACTTCAAGCAGGCAAGTGAACAATTTTGTAACGTGGCAGCTGAAATAACTAAGGTATGAAGGTGTGTCTCAGGTGACTTTAAAAAGACATCAGAAAGCCAGGCGTGGTGGCTCACACCTGTAATCCTAGCACTCTGGGAGGCCGAGGCAGGTGGATTGCTTGAGCTCAGGAGTTCTAGACCAGCCTGAGCAAAAGGCCCTGCCTCTACTAAAAATAGAAAAACTGAGGCCAGAGGATCTCTTCAGCCCAAGAGTTGGAGGTTGCTGTAAGGTATGATGCCACAGCACTCTACCCAAGGTGATGACTTGAGACTCTATCTAAAAAAAAAAAAAAAGACATCAGAATCATCTAAAGCAAGGGTCCTCAAACTGCGCCCCACAGGCCACATGAGGCAGTGTGATTGTATTTGTTCCCGTTTTGTTTTTTTACTTCAAAATAAGATATATGCAGTGTACATAGGAATTTGTTCATAGTTTTTTTTTTTTTAAACTATAGTCCAGCCCTCCAACGGTCTGAGGGACAGTGAACTGGCCCCCTGTTTAAAAAGGTTGAGGATGCCTGATAAAGTATTTGAGGAAGTGGGGGATAAATCTGGAAGGATGAGTTGGTCTTCACTGAGCAGATGCCTGGATATGACATTCTCAGCAGAGGGAATTGTGTGTTTACATAAAAGCTCAAGAGACACACACAATTCAGGGAAATAACCTGTAGTGCTAGAGTAAGCTGGAGAGTGAAAATGTGAAACTAGAGAAGTAGGTGTAAACCAGGTCAAGAAAGGTCTTGAATGTTCTACTAAGGCATTTGGATTTGACTTAGTAGATAACAAAAAGCCAATTTTATTCTAGTCCTTAGCCTGTCTGACTATTCCCCACTCTCACACACCAGAGACATAGGCAATGCATAGAAATCATGGCCTACCATAATTCTGGGCTTGCCTTGCTACCTCCTATAAGGTTTCTTCTAACTCAGTGGCCTCCTCCATCTCTGACCCCTGTCATTTTGCTACATGATGCTTTTTCCGCATTTAGTTGGCCCTAATTGAAATTGTAATCCAGCTACCTTATTCCTGACCTGCTGCTTGGTCTCAGCTAATTTCTGTCTGTTTCAGACCTCCAGAACACTTACAATCAACTCTGAGAGTCCTTACCTCTACCCCACTCCACTCCCACTGCACTGGGGAGGAAATCAGAAATGTAAAAGAAGGGGTGACTAGGTAAGATGTTCTGATACCAGTGTGTGTGTGGGGGAGTTGATGAGTTGTTGGAAGTGAGCTAAGTGTGTCAAGTGGAGGTGTTTGGGAGGAGCTAAATACAAATCTAGAGTTAAGGCCTGGAAGTGAAGATTGGGAAATCACAGGCATACTGAAAGCTACTGGGATGTGACTAACCAAGGAGGAATCTTGAGGGAATAGAGAAAAGGGTTAGGCCAAGTACTTGGGGTAAGGGGATTACCTTTAAGGGAATGGCAGAAAAAGGAAAACAGGAAGGAAACAAACACGCAGGTAAACAGATATGCTGAGGATGTATTTGGCACACCCAGATATACCCAAATCCAAGTACACTCACAGAGTAAGAGACAGACATACCCCGAGTAGTGTATGTTTACACAGGTGATCTGTGATTTTTCTGGTTTTGTTCCCTGATTCTAGAGTGTGTGGCAGATGCTGGTTCTGCCTCCCCATTGTGGTGGGCCAAAATTTTTTGTGGGTTTTTTGTTTTTGTTTTTTTCTTATTTTTAAGTTTATTGTAGAATCGAAATATTGACAGAGCTGGAGCAGTCAGAAGTTTTGAAGACAGAAGGCCGTAAGTCATCTCTATTACTAACTCCGTGGCCCATGGCCCATGGTCTGTGTAAGGTTCCACTTCCTCAACCCCAGCCTGAGTATTCCCACAGGTCCTTCCTATCCTTTCAGCTTCCAGGAATCAGCCTAGGAATACCAAATCCTAGCACCACCCATCCTCTAAAGACATCCATTCCAGATGGCCTCTGTCATGCCAGAGCCCTCTTGGGCCAGGGAGGTGAGCCCTGGATTGGCCAATATGGCCGATGATGCCCAGTCTGCTCCTGAAGAAAAGGACAAAGATTTTAGTAGAACTACTCATCCATACCCTTAGTTAGGGCTAAATTTTGATGCTATCTTGAGATAATATGTAGGGCAGTATCACCGCGAGCATTCTGGGCTCTCTGGTTAGCCTCTGGGCTTTGGGGCCAGATAAAACTGGGTTTAAAGTTCTTCATTTACTCTGTGGCCTTAGAAAACTATTTAACCTCTCTAAGTCTCAGTTTTCTTTTCTATAAAATACCAAACCTTGCAGGGGTGGTGTAGAAGGAAGTTTGTTAATGCCTATGCCATGTCCAGCACAGTCCCTCACCCATGAGATGCTTACTCTTTCCTTTGCCTACTGATGGGGCATTGTCAGGTTTTGAGACACAAGAGGATTTCTCTACCTATAAAGCACCTAAGCCAGGGGTCTCCTAATAGGGTTCAACACCAGGGATGCCACAGGAGGAATCTCTTTTAGTGGGGTGTGTGGGATTAGATGGCCTCTAACACCCAGGCTTCAGAGTTCCAGGCTCTATGAAATCCAAGTGTTTATAAAATCCTTGTGTCATGATTGTGCAAGCACAATATTCTCACTGACTCCAGTCCCTTCCACCCCAACCCCACCCAGACCCTAAACTCTCTAGGGTATACCTTTGGGTTGCTCCTTTCCCAGAGTTGGGAAATTAATGGGAGGAAATAGCAATAAGAAAGAAGTGTCTGGGGGTTGGGCAGGAGAATAGCCTTCAAGGAAAAAAAAAAAAAAGAATGCCTAGAAGATCTCACTCATCAGGCCTCAGGACCCTGAATTAGCAATTTTTTCCTCAACATTAGTATCTGAGGACTATTCTTGGGATAACAGGCCAGAGCAGACCTCCCTGTCTCTTCTTCTCAGTGACCCCATTTTGCCATACAGACAATCTCTCCTGTCCAGACCCTTTCTCTCATTAAGCTCGCTCAGATATAATCATTCACCCATATAATTGGTTTTTATTAACCACTTACAACAAATCAGTTTGTACCTGTGACACAGACATGAACAAAGACTTTCCCAATCCTCACAGACCTCACTGTCCAGCAGGAGAAATCAACAAAATGACTATGGCTTTAGCTTCCCACCTCCACCCTGCCTGTCTCTCCTCACATCTCCCAAAACCAGAAAAACAGGCAGCGATTGTGAGAGCTGGCTGGGAGTTTGAAGAGATTTCTCCCAATAGATCAGAAGTAGACCAAAGGACAGTGAGGCTGAGGCACACTGTGCAAAGGTCAGGATATTTATTTGTGTTACCTCTGTCTCCAAACCTTTTCCTACTCCAGCTGGGCTTCCTGCCTCTCATCCAGCGAAGTGTGAGCCCTGGGAGCATGTAATACTTGTGTATTGAAATAAGGCTTAAACTGCAAACAAAAAAGCTGGTCTTGTGACTGTACCCCTCTCCCTCCCTCCATTCCTAATGGCTCCCATGCTGGCCAGCACAGCTGGGAAGAAGAGGGAAGGCAGTGGGCAAGTTTCCCATCCCTCTCTGCCCCAAGGACTGATAAATCAACCCATTCTTTTTATTAATGCACTTCCATACACCACCACCCCACACCCTACAACAAGCATCTGAACCTCTGTTGTTCACAGAGGTATAATGAATGATCTCCACTTGCCACAGGGAGAGCCAGTCAAGGAAACAGGCTCACACTGAGGAAGAGAGATTTTGTTGAAAGCAATAAAAACCACATTTCAAGATTTCCAGAATCAGGCAAATTATAAGAAACCTTTGGCACTGAACCAGGGTTGCCTATTTTTTTATTTTACTGAGTAAGGATGTTATAAAAGGAAAACAAACTGTCAACTGCCATCACCATCACTTCATAAAAGAAAAGACACTTTAACCCTAAAAATGAAGAAAATAATCTCAGAATTGAGGTCAATCTTTTAAATAGACTTAGCATAGTGAAAAGAGTTGCAGTGCCTTTATTTTTTCCATTTCTCCTCGGCTTGGCAAAACCCTCATCAGGGACCAGCAGTAGTTTTCTGATGGGCATTTGGCAGTTAAAACGAGGCACATGGCGGAGAGGCCCTGGCTGTGGCAGGTGTGGGAAGGCAGTCTGGTGTCATGGAAAGAACTTGGGAGGCTAGTAATTCCTGGTTCAAATCCTGGCAGCGATAATTTTTCCTGGGCAAGTGAATGAATCTTTCAAAGCCTCAATTTCCTTCAAAATGGAGAGATGAGTAATTCAGAGAGTTTTTGCAAGAATTAAATGAGAAAAGTATATAAAACACTGAAATATAAGGCACATGATAATAAGTTTAGTAAACTGTTTTCCTTCCTTTGAGGAAACTTAAATTCAGAGTGGGCTTTTATCTTCCTGGCATGACTTGGACATGGTCTTTTCTGAAAATAAGTGGGGCTTCTCAACATTCACAAACTATGGCATGCATCAGAATCACTTGGGAAGCTTGTTAACCATATAGGTGACCAAACTTCACTCAGGAACTTCTGATGCAAGGGCTTTAGGGTGGGGCCCTGACACCTGTATTTTAACAAGCTTCTCAAGTGATGCATATACAGAACTTCTGCACTAGCTAACCTCATTGAGCCATTCATCCAATAAGCATGTGCTGGGTGCTGAGCAAAGACAAAGAAGAAAAGAATGTATTCTTTGAAATGCCAGTGGCTAGCACAGGTCCTGGCACATGTGAGCACTTATTAAATAGTTATTAAATAATGGCCTTTAAAGAGGTACATCTTATGGGAGAGACAGATATAGCAATCAATAAATCAATACATAAAGTGGGCACCAGGGAAAGGGTAGCCAGAGGGAACTAATGCTGCCCACATAGGGAGATGTCTGAGAAGGCTTACTAGGGAAGGTGCCATCTAACAGCTAGAGGATAGGCAGGGTTTGCCAGCCAGAGTAGTGCGTGTCGATTGGCTCTGTCATAAATCCTGTGAAGTTATGCACAATATCTGGACACAGATTTCTCCACCAGGAATTTATGGTTTTGAGTTTGAAGGCTTTCACAGTTTCTTCTATAATAACGATGCCATTTTCAATCTTCTTCCATACTTACACGATGTTCTCTTTGTGGAGGTTTTCTTTCATGGTGTTGACAATCCTTTTCATAGAGTACTGTGTGTAATGAGCCTTAAAAGCCCTTACGTCCCTCTTATCTAGAGGCTGAATTAGAGACCTTATGTATGAGGGCAAGGAGGCCACATTGACACCTTTAGAGTTGAACCTTCTGGAGTTCTGAGTAGCCAGGGGCAATGTCCAATATCAAAGAGCTTTAAAAAGCAATCCCTTACTGGCAAGGCACTTCCTGACTTCAAGTACAATGCATGGATGGAACCAGTTAAGAAAAAAGAGTTCTCATTATTTGGGCCTTCTTGTACAACCAAAAGAAAGACTGAAGCTAGTCTTTATCTTTGCCTCTCAAGGCTTTGGCATTATCAGCTTTATAGATAAAGGCATTCCTGATCATGAACCCAACTACATTTGCATAAGCCAGTAGCCCGTACCTATCCCTTCCCTCCTTAAATCCTGGTACTCAATTCTCTTCACTACTAATAAATGTCCTTTGTGACTTTTTTTCCAGAGTAGGGAACTTTTGTCTGCATAAAAACCTGTTCAGCTGGTGCAGCACCTGTGGCTCAAGGAATAGGGTGCTGACCCCATATACCGGAGATGGCAGGTTCAAACCCAGCCCCGGCCAAAAAACTGCAAAAAATAAATTAATTAATAAATTAATTATTTTTTAAAAGGGGGGGGCGGCACCTGTGGTTCAGTGGGTAGGGTGCTGGCACCATACACCGAGGGTGGTGGGTTCAAAACCGCCATCAGCCAAACTGCAACAAAATAATAGCTGGGCATTGTGGCGGGCGCCTGACTCAGCTACGTGGGAGGCTGAGTGAGGCAAGAGAATTGCCTAAGCCCAGGAATTGGAGATTGCTGTGAGCTGTGTGACGCCATGGCACTCTACCATGGGAGGCTGAGTGAGGCAAGAGAATCGCCTAAGCCCAGGAATTGAAGATTGCTGTGAGCTGTGTGACATAGGTTCTGAGACCAGACTGTCAAGGTTCAAGTCACAATTCTACCCTCTGTCAACCTCCTGTGCCTCAGTTTCCTTATCTGTAAAATAAGGTCATTACATGAGTTAGTCTACCTATAGCACTTGAAATAGTATCATGCATATAACAAGTACTCAATAACTGTTACCATTATTAATACTCTATCCCAACCACTAAGTGCTTCATATTAGTATCTTATGTAGTCTTTACATTAGCCTTATGAAGTAGGGATTACCATCTCCATTCACACAGAAAGAGCAATCCTGACCACTCTATCATTTTAACCTATTTTATTGTCTTTATAGCACCTTCTACCATTCCCATGTGACATTATGTATTAGTTTTCCTGTTCATTATTTTCCCAACAATCCTTCACACCTGAAAGCTCTTAAAGGTAATTTGTCTTGTTCACCATGGAATTCCAGTGCCCAGTAAATTCTTAGTACTTTGTTTTTTTGTTTTCTTTTGAGACAGAGTCTCACTTTGTCGTCCTCTATAGAGTGCTGTGCTGTCACAGCTCACAGCAACATCCAACTCTTGCTCTGAAGTGATTCTCTTGCCTCAGCCTCCCAAGTAGCTGGGAATACAGGTGCCCTCCACAATGCCCAGCTATTTTTTGGTTGTAGTTGTCATTGTTTGGCAGGCCTGGGCTGGATTTGAAGCCTCGAGCTCCAGTACACTGGAGCTACTTGTATCTGGCTGGCACCCTAGTGGCTGAGCTACAGGCACTGAGCAATCAGTAAATACTTTGAATATAAGTAGGATTGATTGAATGAATGAAAATAAGGAGCTGCAGAACAAAGAGGTGAAATTGCTAGGCCAAGGTCACACAGCAAGTAAGTGGCAGAACCAGGATTTGCCATCAGGTCTAGATGGTTCTAAAAATCAATACTTTTTTTTTTTTTGAGATAGAGTCTCACTATGTTGCTCTCGGTAGAGTTCCGTGGGGTCACAGCTCATTTTATTGCTCAAACTCTTGGGCTTAAGCAATTCTCTTGCCTCAGCCTCCTGAGTAGCTGGGACTACAGGTGCCCGCCACAACGCCCGGCTATTTTGTTCCTCCTCCTCCTCGCTGGGCCAGCCCCGGGGTATGTGGCCTGCACCCTAACCACTGAGCTATGGGCACTGAGCCAATACTTTCTCTACTACTTCTCAGAGCAGCATAGATGAATGTAATTGAGAGGAAGAAACTGGGGGTTGGGGACAAGTGTGGATAACATTCAGCTCCTTAAGCCAGAGCTTCCCCTCTCTCTTCCCACTCGTCAATGACATTCACAGCTGGCGGAGTAAACATTGATGTCTAAGGTGCTTTCAGGAGGAACAACCCAGCTCCACCTTGCGACTACACCATCATATTTCCACACATCCTCAAGAGAGAGTAAGTTTGTCTGATAAATCTCAGCTAGGAGTTAAATCATTGATTAAAGGTCACATACATTTATTTTGATATTAATGCAAAGATGACACACCAGTCTCCACTCACACAGCATTTTCTCACATTTTTCATAACACAGTATTATTAATCTTTGTCGATAGTTTAATTTTTACCAATTAAAAATTGGAGAGATGGAAAATAACATATTATTTTAGGTCTATTTAATTATGAGTGGGACTAAGCATCTTTCCATGTTTATAAGTTGTTCTTTTTCCTTGAGCTGCCTGTTCCTGACTCATGCTGATTTGATTTGAGATTCTGCACGTCTGGAGCAGCCCCAAAGCACTTTTCCCAGAGGCTCCTCTCTGCTCATCACCAGCTCCTCCCCCCTTTCCTCAGTTCTCTACTGCCGCCTAGTGACAGGGGTTGGATTTACCACAGCCTCTCGCTGTAATTGCCTCTCCCAGGGACTAAACTTCCTGCTAGAACTATGCCCTTGTTTCCTAAATAGGATTGCCAGATTTAGCAAATAAAAATGCAGAACCTCTTGTTAAATTTGAATTTCGGATAAAAAATAACTTATAATTTGCAACATACCTGCACTACAAATTGTTTATCTAAAACCCAAACTTAACTGGATGACCTGTAATTTATCTGGCAACCTATTCGAAGGCTTCCCACTAATTCCAGTCCCCACCCCCCCACCATGATTTACTGCCTTTTATTCTCAGCAAGTTCCACTATACTACATTTCATCCCTGTGTTTTCAAAAATGGTGGTTTTAGGTAGTATATGAGTTATTGTGATTAAGACCTGGGCTCTGGATTTAGACCCCGGGTTTGAATCCTAGCTCCAACCATTTACAAGGTGTACAATCTCATCAAAGTCATATCCTCTTGGCCCTATTTCCTCATCAGGAAAAACAGAATAATCTAGTAATTCTGTCGCTGGGTTATTTCTAACATTAAAACTACCATTTATTGGACACTAAACACTTTGCATGTGTCAGTTCCTGTTATTTTAGAGCAAAAAAAAAAAAAAGAAAGAAAGAAAATGATTCGAAAGGAAGTTTTAGTTTCTACTAGTACTATTCCAACACTTGCTAATTTGCTAATTTCTTTTTTAAGTATATCTAGTCAAAAATAAATTGTATCTATAGACATACTCTTATTTGACAATGTGAATGTTACTTTCTTTGCATTGCTATTATTATCATTGCTTAATACTTTGTTGCAGCAATTGTCTGATTTCTTTTCTGAATGTATTTGTCTTTTTTCGTTCTTTGTGAGGTTTTTGTTTCTGGACCCAATCTTAAACATTGTTATTGTTGTTAAAAAAAAAAAATTGTATCTAGTCAGAATTTATTCATTTCATTGCATTTGTTTTTATAGTTGCCTTCTACTTATGTCAAGTGATATTTTGAAGCCCCAGATTTCTATATTAAATAGAATTTAATCTTTAAAAACATGAAGAAAAAGTAATTAAATAGTATAGAATAGACAATAAGTGGGAATATCAAAATCATAAGGCACTTCTGAAATTATTCAGGTTTGGGAAATACTGTCCTGTTCCCATCCTGGACATCAACACAGATCAGAACTGCTCTAACTGAAATAACACACTCCTTTTAGTGGCCTCAGTTTCAGAACTCAAAGGTACCTAGGGGAGGAGGATGAGCTCAAGGATATGTAGCTGTTTCATTTGGGTACTGTTGATACAGGGTTCCCCTGATCAGGATTGGACAGGGACCTGCCCCCCCATTTTCTAGGTCTGGGTAGGCTTAGAAATCAGTCTCATCACAGACCTCCATCTCTAGGCCTAAACAGGCCCTTTCCAGGCCACATTCTCTAGGCATGAACAACGTCATAAAAAAAGCAGACTGACCAGTATCAAATCTGGGCTACCCCTCCTGGAGCAGGGAACACACCCTACTGCCTCGCCGGGAGCAAAAGACCACAAGGACCACATTCCTTTGCACTATGGCAGTTTCAAAATTATTTTCTGCCCACAGGCCCATGGCTGATTGTGACATGTTCCAGACATACATTCCATCTCCCCAAAATCCTGTCCGCAGGATGGAAAAAGTCTATGAATCCCTAGACAGAAGCCCTGATGGGCTTTCTACCCAGGTTTCCCCTCTGCTACTGCAACTGTTCCCCTCTTTTGCTTATCTCTTTTACCTTTCAATAAAATCGGTCCTTTCAGGCTCAGCACCAGCTTGTGGCTCAAGCGGCTAAGGCACCAGCCACATACACCTGATCTGGCGGGCCCACCCAACAACGATAGCTGCAACCAAAAAATAGCGGGCTTTGTGGCAGTTGCCTGTAGTCCCAGCTACTCAGGAGGCGGCAGAAGAATCGCTTGAGCCCAGGAGTTGGAGGTTGCTGTGAGCTGTGATGTGACAGCACTCTACCCAGGGTGACAGCTTGAGGCTCTGTCTCAAAAAAAAAAAATCTGTCCTTTCACTTACTTGCATGGTCTGTGGGTTCATTATTCAACTCCAAGACCAAGGACTTGACACAAAGAGAAATTCTGTCTACACTCTGGTGGTGAGAAAACCTGAGTAGGATTTGGAGTTGTATGAATACTGGATATGGGGGCTAGGAAGTAGAGGAAGGAGAAGAGGGGGCAGCCCAGTGCTGGAGGCTTCAGGGCACAACTCTAGAAGCAAAGGAAAGAATAGAAGCAAAGGCAGGCTTTTGACTCAAGAGAAGTAAGAATTTTACAGTGGTTAGAAAAGGAAACTTCCACCTCTAGGTGTGTTTAAGTGCCGCGCCCACGGCATTACCGCCGAAGTGAGGCGGCGCTGACCACGTTTTAGAGCGTCGGTAAGGAGGCCTGTGCTCCACGGAGTTTCGCCCCCAGCGACCCCCGCACATACAGCATCAGAAACGGTGCTCTACGTGCCAAGTCACCCGCAGGAGCTCGAACGACCGTGGCAGTCTTTAAAATTTATTACTTTGTTTTTCTTTAGCATAGGTCTGTGTGTTCTGATACTAATCACAATGTGCTTTCTCAGAGCTGGACCCATTGCACTGCAGGATGAGATAAGGCACGAGCCTGCTAGACTCAGTGCCGCCTATAAGTCAGGCACTAAGACATTTAAGTAATAAATACCTTCACAGTAAATACCAATGATTTTAGACAATGTATAGATGATTTGTTACAAGAAGAATCATTTATAACTAGAATAGACAATGATCCTATACAACTCAAAATAAAACAATAACGCACAGGCAGGGAAAACAGGACAGACAAAGACATTTCTAAGCACGTAGGAATGCCTATGGCACGCCTTTCCTGGTAACCACACACAATACCCTATCAGACACACTTTCCCCTCTCAAATCAAGAAAATATCTAAATCGCCACAATTACCTAAAAATCCTTATGAAGGAATATATGATGAAATTGGAACACGCTGGGTTGTGTATGAAAGGGAAGTGAGAAATTATACCAGTCTTCTTCTTTTTTGAGCGATTAGCTAGAGAACGCAAACCTTGTTATCTCTAGAAAGAGGAAGGAGTAGATAATTTCACAACCATGCTGAGACCAGCTCTTTTGTAGTGAGTTAAACTTTGTACTGTTTATTTTAGGTATGCTTTTGACTGTTATCAACTAGAAACAGAGACAGAGTAATTACATTGTTGTTAAAAATATCTAGAACAATCAGAACTTACCTAAGCACGAAAACTGCAACCGTAAGGAAAAATCTGTAACTTCCCCGGCCTGTAAGAAGAAGTGTATAAGTACTTGCATGCCTGCACAGTAAAGTTACAGCTGCATACTCCGACCCGTGGTGTGTCAGACTGTCATTCCTGCGCCGACCTCTCAACCTTCCTCGTTCCTTCTCCCTGCTTTCCCTCGGACTGAAGCCCACCGACTGGGTGGTCCGCGGCATTTAAGCACAGTGACCAAGTAATCACAATGTCACAATGTGCGAGGCTTCTTAGAATCTTCTAAACCCAAAAGGCTATGATTCTTACTTAAAAATTTCAAGGATCCTCTTTCCAGGCTATAGACATGTTCTCCCAAAGTCACTTCATGTCCACAGTTGAATTCCTATCTAGGGCTTCTAGGAAGGTTGAGAGAATAAGGATGTTTGTGGGTTAGGCTTTTCCTTTACCTTTTCTTCCTTTAATTTTTCTTTTTTCTTTCTTTTTTTTTTTTTTTTTTTGTTTTTTTTTTTACAGTTTTTGGCTGGGGCTGGGTTTGAACCCGCCACCTCCGGCATATGGGGCTGGCACCCCACTCCTTGAAGCCATGGGTGCCGCCCCCCCCCTTTTTTTTTTTATTTGAGACAGAATCTTACTGTCAGCCGGGCTAGAGTGAGTGCTGCGGCTTCAGCCTAACTCACAGCAACCTCAAACTCCTGGGCTCAAGCGATTCTCCTGCCTCAGGCTTCAAAGTAGCTGGGATTACAGGTGCTTGCCATGATGCCCAGCTAACTATTTTTAGTAGAGATGAGGTCTCACTCTTGCTCAGGCTGTTCTTGAACTCCTGGGCACAAGGGATCCCTCCTGCCTCAGCCTCCCAGAGCACTAGGATTTTGTTTGTTTGGGAACCTGTCTTGCTCTTTCACCAGGGCTAGAGCAACACCATCATAGCTCAAGGCAATTTCAAAACTCCTGGGCTTAAATGATCCTCCTCCCTTGCTTCCTAAGTATCTGGGACTACAGACATGCACTAGTACACCTGGCTGATTTTTCTATTTTACGTAGAGACAAAAAAATAGGGTAGGGTCTTGAAATGTTTTTCAGGCTGGTCTCAAACTTCTGACCTCAGGTGATCCTCCCTCCTTTGCCTCCCAAAGTGCTAGAATTACAGGCATGAGCCACCACACCCAGCTTCACACCTGTAATTCTAGCACTCTGGGAAGCAGAAGAGGGTGGATTGTTTGCTTATTTACTATAAGCATAATGAAGTATACGTAATTCATTTTTATACTAGTTTTCATTTTTTTCTCCCTGTGTTTTCATTGAGGGATTTTTTTCTTTCCTACCTCACTTCTTTCCTCTCCATCCCTTCTCCTTACTCACTACGTCAAATGTACCTAAATATTTACAACAGTCGAATCCTTGTTCACATTACAAAAATAGAATTACACACTTCCTTTGAAACTTGCTTTTTTCATTTGGCCAAATCTCTTAGAAATACCTCTGCCAATGGATATACATATATCTAACACATTTTTTAAGTATCTGCCACAATATTCTATGGGATGGGTGTACTATGGTTTTAGTCAGTCTCCCATTGACAACACCCAGATTGTTTCCAGGGCTTAGCCCTTACAAATAATCCTATGATAAATACCCTCATACATATAGTCTTACTCTGCCAGTTATCAATTTATTGCCTCGGTTCCATATCCACCACCCCCCTTTTTTTTTAGCAGACTTAATTCACTTTATTATTCTTGTATAAAAACCCTATGTTGGCTCAGCGCCTGTGGCACAAGCAGCTAAGGCACCAGCCACAGACACCTGAGTTAGCAGGTTCAAATCCAGCCCGGCCTGCCAAACAACAATAAGGCTGCAACCAAAAGAAAATAGCTGGGCGTTGTGGCGGGTGCCTGTGGTCCTAGCTACTTGGGAGGTGGAGGCAGGAGAATAGCTTGAGCCTAGGAGTTGAAGGTTGCTGTGAGCTGTGATGCCACTGCACTCTACCCAGGGCAACAGCTTGAGGCGGCACCTGTGGCTCAATGGAGTAGGGCACCGGTCCCATATGCCAGAGGTGGAGGGTTCAAACCTAGCCCAGGCCAAAAAAACTGCAAAAAAAAAAAATTGTCTCCAGAAAAAAACCCTATGTTGTAGCCACAGCTGGAGCCTGGGTCCTCTGCACAGAGACTCTGGTGTGGGTCTTGACAAGATGGTCAGTGAATTCTTGGTAAGGAGACTTGGTGAACACTGTCTCTTTCCAGAGATCAGGAGGGAGATAGCTATAGGTCTTGGAAATGGCCTGAAAAGTGGCCTTGGCAAAGTTGCCCAGGGAGGCAGTGCAGCCCCTGGCTGAAGTGCAGCAGTCGTCAATCCCAGCCATTATTAGCAGCTTCTTAGGCACAGGCGCTGAGACAATGCCGGTTCTTCCAGGGGCAGGGATGAGATGTACCAGCACAGAGCCACAACAGCCTATCACTTTGCAAGGAACAGTGTGAGGCTTGCCCATCTTATTCCCCTAGTAGCCTCTCCGCCCTGGGACAATAGAGAGCTCGGCCAGGGTGATGGCCCCTCGGATGGCAGTGGCTACTTCCTTGGAACACTTAACACCCAGACAGACATGGCCATTGTAGTCCCCAATGGCAACAAATGCCTTGAACCTGGTCCGCTGGCCAGTGTCGGGTCTGTTTTTGTGCTGGCATAATCTTCAAAACCTCCTCCTTGAGAGATGCCCCCAAGAAAAAAATCAATGATCTCAGATTCCTTAATGGGCAGGGAGAAGAGATAGATCTCCTCCAGGGATTTGATCTTCATGTCCTTGACCAGGCAGCCAGCTCGGTGACGGGCATCCACTCTTTGTTTTCGGCCTTGCCTCCCCAATCTCCACGGCCGCGACCCCGGCCCCAAACGCACTTGCCAAGGCCTCCACGGAAACCACCACAGCCTCCTATTCGAGGGCACCCAGGGCCTCCAGGCCCTCCCACTGCACCTGCATCATCTGCTATCTGGTGTTTTCATCGTTATATTCACCCTTCTTGACTACTTTGTGAAAAATAGTCTGCGCCCTTTAACTATTTTTCCTTTGCAAGTGACACAAACTTTGTCAATAAAGGTGCTAAAGAGACAGTAAAGAAGAGGAAAATATTTTATTTCCTGGTTCATGAATGCACCCTTGGCAGGCTCCTACAGTAAGTAAGTACCTTTGGCATCTTTAGTGCTCTTGTTAGAGTAAGAGACTAGGAGACAAGGCTGAGACCAGCTGCAGGGGCTTGCAGAGTGAAGTAAGTGTTAAAAATCTAACTCAGGGGTGCTGGTAACCACAGAAAAGAACCAGCTTCAACTCACTTGTCAGCTATCTAGGTCACCTTACACAAACTTTGTGGTTTTAAAATATCTCCACCCTCGAAATCACCAAAACAGTCCCAAAACAATTATATAAATTATGAAAATGGGAAGAAATGTAATTCTAGGAATTGCTCCCCAAATTCTTAGTAAAAACCAACCCCCTAACCTTAAATATCCCTCTCCTCAACTAATAAAACTTCTTAAGACCCAAAACTCCTTCCTTTCTGTGCGGCTGCTATTTTCTTTTTTTTTTTTTAGAGACAGAGTCTCATTTTGTCACCCTCCGTAGAGTGCTGTGGTATCACAACTCACAGCAACCTCAAACTCTTGGGCTTAAGCAATTCTCTTGCCTCAGCGTCCCCAGTAGCTGGGACTTGCCACAATGCCAGCTTTTTTTTGTTGCAGTTTGGCCAGGGCTGGGTTTGAACCCACCACCCTCGGTATATGGGGCTGGCACCCTACTCGCTGAGCCATAGGTGCCGCCCCTGCAGCTGCTATTTTTAAGCTTGCCTACTCCTTCTGTCTTGAGAAAGCATACATTCACTTTTCCTTTCAATAAAAGCTACTTGCAGGTGGCGCCTGTGGCTCAGTGAGTAGGGTGCTGGCCCCATATACTGAGGGTGGGGGTTCAAGCCTGGCCCCGGCCAAACTGCAACAAAGAAAAATGGTGGGCCATTATGGCGGGTGCCTGTAGTCCCAGCTACTCAGGAGGCTGAGGCAAGAGAATTGCCTAGGCCCAAGAGCTGGAGGTTGCTGTGAGCTGTGACGCTACATCACTCTACCGAGGGTGACAAAATGAGACTCTGTCTCTAAAAAAAAGCTACTTGCTTTAGGCTTACCTGGTACTCCCAAAATTGTCCTGAAAACTTTTCTCTGAGGATCACTGAGAACTTGAAAATAACCTCCACTCAGTGGCCACTAAGACTCAGCCCTGCATTGTGTGGTAGTCAGCAGCTTCCTCCCAACACTCTGAGGTGGTTTTGTAGCAGAGTACGATGTATTGTGAGACATCTCCCTGTGAACAGCTTTCCTTAGCACCCTAGAAGGGAGATGCTTAAAGAGTTTGAGAGGATGAATTTCCAGTGAATTCCACTGATTTGTCACTTAGTGAGCCATAGCCATGTCCTCTCCAACAAGGTCTGGATTTCACTCATAGGGGCAAGAGATTTTTCCTTGGATGCTCTATCTCAAGTCTAGTTAGGGGTAGTGATCGCTTCCCATATTCTTCAGAATTCTCTTTACTTCCTAACTAGGCAATTATTCTAATCTCTTCTTACAGTCAATAATTCTGAATATTGGCCAGGCACAGTGGCTTATGCTGTAACTCTAGCACCCTGGGAGGCCAAGATGGGTGGATTGCTTGAGCTCAGAGCTTGAGGCCAGCCTGAGCAAGAGTGAGATCCCAGTCTCTACTAAAAAACAACAACAATAACAACAGAAAAAACTAGCCAGGCATTGTGCCAGGCAGCTGTAGTCCCAGCTACTTGGGAGGCTGAAAGAAGAGGATCACTTGAGCCCAAGAGTTTGAGGTTGCTGTGAGCTATGATGATCCCCTGGCACTCTACCCAGGGCAACTCAGTTAGATTCTGTTTTGAAAGAAAAAAAAATCTGCATTTTGAAGGTCTCTGTTCAGATTACTAAGTGGTGTTTCTATCATGACTAGACTCAGACTGATAACTGATAGCCACTGTGTTACATGGGTTGAATGTACCATGTTTTTTGTTTTTTTTTAATCGTTCACCTACTGAGATCATCCAGATTGTATTTAGGTTTTAGCCAATCCACATAAACCTGCAACAAATATCCTTGTACACATAACCTCATGCACTGATGGTGGAATGTCCCATAAATGGAATTTCTGTTTCAAAAACACTAAGGAACTTTGGCTGATTCATGTGAGTGAAAGACCCTCGGATTATCACCAGACCCATTCTCCTCACTCCCTGCTTTCAACTAATGGTCTTGTCTTTTACTTGACTGACAAAATGAAAGTTATGATACCTTTGAAATGGATATGAGTCCATTTCAAAAAATCTTGGTTTTCATCTTTCCTCTTTATGTTTTTCTGTAAGGAAGAATCTCCCTCCTGATAGCTTGATCAGAGGAACTCCAAAAACAGAGCAAGCATAGGCCACTCCATTTTGAGCATAGAGCACTCGGTCTTGGCTGTTCAGTGATCTGTGCTGAAACCACCTCCTGCTGGGACCCAGCCAGAAGGAGGAGGTACTAGCAAACACAATGGCTCCAGGGGAGCTAAACCATAAACTAACTGAATGGTCTCAGCAGGAAGTCAGCTGGAACTGTACCTGGCAGCAGTCACTAGTACACCAAAGTAACTCTCTTCTTGCTAACCTACCTAAAATCTTTAAAAAATAAGCATTCTTGCTCTTTGGGGCTAATGCCTATTAAGTCTCAGCCTGCCTTCACTGAGGCACCAAATAAACTTTAGCTATTGCTCTACATCTGGTTTTGTGACTTGAGCCAACCGCTACCTTATACGTCCCACCTCCAAGGCTTTTTGTGTTTAATACATGTTTATTTAATTAGCATTTGCTTAGCTCCTTCTATGAGGCAGGCCCAGTGCTAGGGGATACAGACATGGAGATAAGCAAGAATTGGCCCCTGGGGCGGCGCCTGTGGCTCAGTGAGTAGAGCACCAGCTCCACATAGAGGATGGTGGTTTCGAACCCGGCCCGGCCAAACTGCAACAGAAAATAGCCTGGCGTTGTGGCGGGCGCCTGTAGTCCCAGCTACTCGGGAGACTGAGGCAAGAGAATCGCCTAAGCCCCGGAGTTGGAGGTTGCTATGAGCTGCGACGCCACAGCACTCTACCTAGGGTGACAAAGTGAGACTCTTCTCTTAAAAAAAAAAAAAAGAAAACAAAGAAATGGCCCCTGCATATACCACATCCTTTGCCTCTCTTCTTGTTTACTCCATCATACGGCCTCTGATCTCAGCAGACAAATCCCACCTATCGTCCTTTCCCTTCAGGGTGTATGTGTACTCTCATCTTTCCTCCAAGGCCAGTCCTCCCTCTCACACTACTGTCCTGACGTTTTCCATTTATCGCCATATTTCTCAGTGGCGGCCTTGACTCATTACCCCTACTGCCTCTAATCTCATTTTCCCTTCTTCCTTTGTAATTGAGCTCTGCACTGCCCCTCCCATACCCTACAGAAACTATTGTCTAGGAAGGCAACAGTTATCTACAAATCCCACCCAAAGGCCCCTTCTCCTGTATCAAGTGCTTAACATCTCTGCACTTCAATGCTACAGAACAACTCCTCCTCCTCCTCATCTTCTTCCTCCTCATCCTCCAAAGTGCATTGTATCTTTGCTTTAATTGCAAGCAAGAGAAAACCCAATTCCAACCAGTTTA